>NC_135957.1:40022744-40374545 GCF_053455715.1 Rhinoraja longicauda | reverse complement strand
AACAAGATGTCTAATGTTATTCACTTCACCTGTCAATGGTCATAATGTTTTGGCTCATCAGTATATATGTGTGTGTACTTGTATGTGTACAAGTACAAATATATACACACTGAATTTTGTTTTCACTCTCATTTATCATATTGTTTACAGTGTACAATGTTTATATATTCGGTTGTGCTGCACCAAGTAAGAATTTCATTGTTTTATCTGGGACATATAACAATAAAACACTCTTGACTCTTGACTCACAAATAGAAATCTCTGTAGGATTTTACAACTAGTTTTCACTGATGCTGGTGGAAACTTTGGTTACTAATAAAGGGCCAAAGATTAAAGGCGGAAAGACAAGGTTTGGCAAGCAGAATGGGTCGCGTATGGCAGTCTTGTTGCATCTTGCATCCGTGTAGATTCAATCACTACATCCTTACCCTAGTTAAATATTTATTTGCAAAGTTTCACAGTGAATGGGATTTTGTTTGTACTTTCATCAGTGAGATCTGCCCAGCACAAAGTCTTTCAAAGGCAGTACACACCTTACCAGCTTTGAACTTTGCTCACCATTAAGTCATTGAACAGTACAATTATGTACATCTTTATGAGAAATATAGGTTGTTATGTAAACTACCCGAAGAACACACTCCAAAATGGCCTTTTTGTCTGAGTATTCCAATGCCAAAGTAGAAAATAATAAGGTTTGAAAATATAATTGAAAAATTGTAACTTTTTTTTTCCGTTGTGGCTGCATTGAGCAATAAAGTTGTCTGATGAAACTGTATGGTTAGGTGCATGCATCCACAAGTTACACAAAACAAGTATGTAGTTGCTGGAATTTATTTGCTCAGTGCAGTGCACTAACAGGCATAAAATACCTCCAATCATTGCATTCATTTTGCAACAACAACAAAAAAAAGACTTAATTGAAGATATTGATTCCAATTTCATCTCTAGATAGCTGTGGAATGTGTGGGCTTAGGTGGACACAAACCATTTTGACTTTCTGAGGTTCAGCCTTAGATTTGCCAACATGTGGGTGGTGTACAGTGGCACAGTGGGTAGAGCTATTGCCTCACAGCGCCAGATTTGATCCTGATATTGGGTGCTGTCTGTGTGAAATTTGCACATTTTCCCTGTGACCAAATCCGGGTGCTCCAATTTCCTCCCACACCCCAAAGATGTGCAGGTTAGGAGGTTGATTGAGAAACATAGAAACATAGAAAATAGGTGCAGGAGGTGGCCATTCGGTCCTTCGAGCCAGCACCGCCATTCATTGTGATCATGGCTGATCATCCACAATCAGTAACCTGTGCCTAACTTCTCCCCAAATCACTTGATTCCACTAGCCCCCACTTGCCTCTTTAAATTACCTTTTTTGTGTATTTTTTTCATTTTAGTTGCAGAGATACAGCGAGGCAACATGGCCCTTCAGCCGACTGTGTCCGCGCTGATCAGCGAACCCCATACACCAGTTCTATCCTTGAGAGAGAATTTATAGAAGCTAATTAACCTACAAACCTGTACGTCTTGGGAGTGCGGGATAAAACCAGAGCACCCAGAGAAAACCCACACAGTCACAGGGAGAACTTAGGAACTCCATATAGACAGCACCTGGAGTCAGGATTGAACCTGGGTCTCTGGTGCTGTAAGGCAGCAACTCTACTGCTGAGCCACTGTGCTGCCCTTATTAAATGGGAACACTTTATCTACCCCTAAAGGAAATATCTTCACATTACATTAGGAGTATGTAATGTAACACCCCTAAAGATATATATCTTAGACATAGAATTTTAAGCCTCATCTATATAGACTCGGTCAGATTTCCAGCTCTCTAACAGATGGAAGTGTTGCTTATGACAGTGGAAAGTCAGGCAGGAAGCAATTATTTTATTCACAAAATGCTGGAGTAACTCAGCAGGTCAGGCAGCATCTCGGGAGAGAAGGAATGGGTGACGTTTCGGGTCGAGACCCTTCTTCAGACTGATGTCAGGGGGGCGGGACAAAGGAAGGATATAGGTGGAGACAGGAAGATAGAGGGAGATCTGGGAAGGAGGGGAAGGGAGGGACAGAGGAGCTATCTGAAGTTGGAGAAGTCGACGTTCATACCACCGGGCTGCAAACTGCCCAGGCGAAATATGAGGTGCTGCTCCCCCAATTTCCGGCGGGCCTCACTATGGCACTGGAGGAGGCCCATGACAGAGAGGTCAGACTGGGAATGGGAGGGGGAGTTAAAGTGCTGGGCCACCGGGAGATCAGTTTTGTTAATGCGGACCGAGCGCAGGTGTTCAGCGAAGCGATCGCCGAGCCTGCGCTTGGTTTCGCCGATATAAATAAGTTGACATCTAGAGCAGCGGATGCAATAGATGAGGTTGGAGGAGGTGCAGGTGAACCTCTGTCTCACCTGGAAAGACTGTTTGGGTCCTTTGATGGAGTTGAGGGGGGAGGTAAAGGGACAGGTGTTGCATCTCGTGCGGTTGCAGGCGAAAGTGCCCGGGGTTGGGGTGGTTTGGGTAGGAAGGAACGAGTGGACCAGGGAGTTACGGAGGTAACGGTCTCTGCGGAACGCAGAGAGGGGAGGGGATGGGAAGATATGGCCAGTGGTGGGGTCCCGTTGTAGGTGACGGAAATGTTGGTGGATGATATGTTGGATCCGCTGGCTGGTGGGGTGGAAGGTGAGAACGAGGGGGATCCTGTCCTTGTTGCGAGTGGGGGGAGGGGGAGCAAGAGTGGAGCTGCGGGATGTAGAAGAGACCCTAGTGAGAGCCTCATCTAAAATGGAGGAGGGGAAGCCCCGTTTTCTGAAGAACGAGTACATCTCGGAAGCCCTAGTGTGAAACACCTCATCCCGGGCGCAGATGCGGCGAAGACAGAGGAATTGGGAGTAGGGGATAGACTTTTTGCAGGGGACCAGGTGGGAAGAAGTGTAGTCCAGATAGCTGTGCAAGTCGGTGGGTTTATAGTAAATGTCCGTCACTAGTCTGTCTCCTGTGATGGAGATGGTGAGGTCCAGAAACGGGAGGGAGATGTCAGAGATAGTCCAGGTATATTTAAGGGCAGGATGGAAATTGGAGGTGAAGTGTATGAAGTCAGTGAGTTCTGCATGGGTGCAAGAGGTAGCACCAATGCAGTCGTCGATGTAGCGGAGGTAGAGTTCGGGGATGGGGCCAGTGTACATCTGGAACAGGGATTGTTCGACGTACCCGACAAAGAGGCAGGCATAGCTAGGGCCCATGCGAGTGCCCATAGCTACGCCTCTGGTTTGGAGGAAGTGGGAGGAGTCAAAGGAGAAGTTGTTGAGGGTAAGAACCAGCTCTGCTAGGCGGAGGAGAGTGTTGGTCGATGGGGATTGGCTGGTTCTACGGTCGAGGAAGAAACGGAGGGCTTCGAGACCATCCTTGTGGGGGATGGAAGTGTAGAGTGACTGGACGTCCATGGTGAAGATGAGGGAGTGGGGGCCTGGGAACCGGAAGTTATCCAGAAGATGGAGAGCGTGTGAGGTGTCTTGGACGTAGGTGGGGAGGGATTTAACCAGGGGGGATAGGATGGAGTCGAGGTAGGTAGAGATAAGTTCGGTGGGGCATGAGCAGGCAGAGACAATGGGTCTGCCGGGACAGGTGTGTTTGTGGATTTTGGGTAGGAGGTAGAATCGGGCCGTGCGGGGCTGGGGAACTATGAGATTAGAGGCACTGGGGGGTAGATCGCCGGAGATGATGAGGTCAGTGATGGTGCTGCTGATAAAGGTCTGGTGTTTATCGGTGGGGTCATGGTCCAGGGATAGGTAGGAAGAGGTGTCTGATAGTTGTCGTCTGGCCTCGGTCCGGTAGAGGTCGGCACGCCAGACTACCACAGCCCCTCCCTTGTCAGCGGGTTTAATGATTAAGTCCGGGTTGTTGCGGAGTGAGTGGAGGGCTGCACGTTCAGGAGTGGAGAGGTTGGAGTTAGTCAGGGGAGTGGAAAATTTGAGGCGGCTGATGTCACGCCGGCAGTTTGAGATAAAAAGTTCTAGTGAGGGTAGTTGGCCAAATGGGGGGGTCCAAGAGGAGGGGGTCCATTGGAGACGGGAGAAGGGGTCATCAGTGGGGGGTCGGGGTGGCCCAGCACTTTAACTCCCCCTCCCATTCCCAGTCTGACCTCTCCGTCATGGGCCATAGTGAGGCCCGCCGGAAATTGGAGGAGCAGCACCTCATATTTCGCCTGGGCAGTTTGCAGCCCGGTGGTATGAACGTCGACTTCTCCAACTTCAGATAGCTCCTCTGTCCCTCCCTTCTCCTCCTCCTTCCCAGATCTCCCTCTAGCTTCCTGTCTCCACCTATATCCTTCCTTTGTCCCGCCCCCCTGACATCAGTCTGAAGAAGGGTCTCGACCCGAAACGTCACCCATTCCTTCTCTCCCGAGATGCTGCCTGACCTGCTGAGTTACTCCAGCATTTTGTGAATAAATCGATTTGTACCAGCATCTGCAGTTATTTTCTTATACTACAGGAAGCAATTATTTCCTGGTCAGAAAATGCAAAACTTTGGCATGCAAGAATTTGTAGGGATGGCTTCTGCTGCCTGCATCAGGATAGTCAAATAAAGTTCAAGCAAGGCAAAACTCTTTGTGCCTCCTCTGGTCCTGTTTCTTCTTCCTGCTGGGCTGCACTGGTGGAAGAGCCACAACACCTACTCTCTCAGTGTCCTCAAATGACAGCACCAATGTTCAATCTGCATGACAGAGGTGTCAGGGGTTATGGAGAGTCGGCAGGAGAATGGGGTTGAGAGGGAGAGATAGATCAGCCGTAATTAATTGGCAGAGTAGACTTGATGGGCCAAATGGCCTAATTCTGCTCCTCGAACTTCTGTTCAGAGAAAGACTCCAAAGGTAGAGGACTGCCCCACCTGCTCAGAAGCAAGAATCAAAATCAGAATCTGAGGGGAGAATGCACAACCCTGGTGGGTAACATTTCAAAAATTAAGTGGCTGGCTGATTACTTTGCAGAAAGTGAGCAGAGTTAATATTCTAGTTTAGGTTCATTTATTACTGTCACATGGGCCGAGGTACAGTGAAAAGCTTTTGATTCCGTGCTATCCAGTCAAAGAAAATAATACACAAGCCGTCCACAAAGGATGAAGAGTACAACATTTAGTGGAAGAAAAACACCGATATAGTCTCTGATTAAAGATAGTTCAAAAGGTCTCCAATGAGGAAGATGGGAGGTCAGGAACACACACACGCTGATGAGAGGACCGTTGTGACCCGTGACAATAGAAAAAACTTCCACGCCTGATAACAGCTGGGAAGAAACTGTTCCTTAAATCTAGTGGAACAGTTCAAACTTCTGTACCAGATGGGAGAGGGGAGAAGACAATAGACAATAGACAATAGACAATAGGTGCAGGAGTAGGCCATTCGGCCCTTCGAGCCAGCACCGCCATTCAATGTGATCATGGCTGATCATTCTCAATCAGTTCCCCAGTTCCTGCCTTCTCCCCATACCCCCTGACTCCGCTATCCTTAAGTGCTCTATCTAGCTCTCTCTTGAATGCATTCAGAGAATTGGCCTCCACTGCCTTCTGAGGGAGAGAATTCCACAGATTTACAACTCTCTGAGTGACCGAGGTGTGACAGTCCTCGATTATGCTGATGACCTTGCCGAGGCAGCATGAAGTGTAGATGGAGTCAATGGAAGGGTGGTTGGTTTGCGTGATGGTCTGGGATAGGTCCACAACTCTCTGCAATTTCTTGCAGTCTTGGATGGAGCAGATCCCAAATCAGGCTGTTTAGAAATTATTTAAGAATAAATCATGTTGCTCTGGATCTGGATTTGCAAGACTGAGTAAAGATAGCAGATTTCACCTCCTGAGCGACATTGCATGAATCAGAACTGACTTGTTATAATTACTTTTAATTTTAGGTTAATTAATTAACAGTATTTACATTCCACACCTGCCATGGAGAAATTCTGTCTTGTTGGGTTAAGTCTCTGCTACATTAACCTATGCCACCATTCTTGATGAGAAATTTATGAAAGACGACAAATAAAATAAGCAAAAATATTGTGGATCTTAATCCTTCACTGCGTAAAAACTAAAGTGTTTTTGATGGAAAGGGCATGGAATTTTTTTTTAATGTTCACAGGTCTGAAATCCAAGATTTAGAAAGTTTATTGGAAATTATTTCCTCATGCCCTGAAATTCATGAAATGTCTTAAAAGTCTAATTGGTTTATTTTAAAGGTTCTTGGGAATTTGGAGTACAACTTTTGTAACAAGTAAATTCATTCATTCTTGGTAAATAATTAGACTAAATCTGACACATTACCTCTCATTGTTTGTTTTGTGTCAGAGGTAGTAGAAAGGTATTACTCAGAAATTGACTCACAGTAGAGCATTTTGGAACAAATTTCACCATCCTGAATTCTCTCCCACCTCTACTTCAGTGGGTATGGAAAAGGTTGCAGTCCCTCATGCCTTCAGTTCACACCCTTCAGAACGTGTCATATAATGTTGGAATTTGTAATTAATAATATGCCAGGCAGCACTGTGGTGCAGTGGGTACAGCAGCTGCTTCACAGCACCAGGTTCGATCCTGATCTTGGGTGTCATCTGTGTGAACTTTGCATGTTCTTCCCTGTGACCGCATGTGTTTCCTTCAGGTGGTCCAGTTTCAATAGATAATAGACAATAGACAATAGGTGCAGGAGTAGGCCATTCAACCCTTCGAGCCAGCACCACCATTCAATGTGATCATGGCTGATCATTCTCAATCAGTTCCCCGTTCCTGCCTTCTCCCCATACTCCCTGACTCCGCTATCCTTAAGAGCTCTACCTAGCTCTCTCTTGAATGCATTCAGAGAATTGGCCTCCACTGCCTTCTGAGGCAGAGAATTCCACAGATTTACAACTCTCTGAGTGAAAAAGTTTTTCTTCATCTCCGTTCTAAATGGCCTACCCCTTATTATTAAACTGTGGCCCATGGTTCTGGACTCCCCCAACATTGGGAACATGTTTCCTGCCTCTAACATGTCCAACCCCTTAATAATCTTATATGTTTCGATAAGATCCCCTCTCATCCTAAATTCCAGTGTATACAAGCCTAGTCGCTCCAGTCTTTCAACATACGACAGTCCCGCCATTCCGGGAATTAACCTAGTAAACCTACGCTGCACGCCCTCAATAGCAAAAATATCCTTCCTCACATTTGGAGACCAAAACTGGACACAGTACTCCAGGTGCGGTCTCACTAGGGCCCTGTACAACTGCAGAAGGACCTCTTTGCTCCTATACTCAACTCCTCTTGTTATGAAGGCCAACATTCCAGTGGCTTTCTTCACTGCCTGCTGTACCTGCATGCTTCCTTTCAGTGACTGATGCACTAGGACACCCAGATCTCGTTGTACGTCCCCTTTTCCTAACTTGACACCACTCAGATAATAATCTGCCTTCCTATTCTTACCACCAAAGTGGATAACCTCACACTTATCCACATTAAACTGCATCTGCCATGCATCCGCCCACTCACACAACCTGTCCAATACCCCAAAGACATGTTGGTTTGTAGATTAATTAACCTCCGTAGATTGCCCTTGTTTTTAGGGAGAGGATGCAAAATGGGATAGCATAGAACTAGTGAGTATGGGTGATCAATGGTCAGCATGGACTCGGCCTGTTTCCGTGTTAGACAATAGCCAATGACAATAGGTGCAGGAGTAGGCCATTCAGCCCTTTGAGCCAGCACCACCATTCAATGTGATCATGGCTGATTATTTACAATCAGTACCCCGTTCCTGCCCTCTCCCCATACCCCCAGACTCCGCTATCATTAAGAGCTCTATCTAGCTCTCTCTTGAAAGCATCCAGAGAATTGGCCTCCACTGTCTTCTGAGGCAGAGAATTCCAGATTTACAACTCTGAGTGAAAAAGTTTTTCCTCATTTCCGTTCTAAATGGCCTACCCCTTATTCTTAAACTGTGGCCCCTGGTTCTGGACTCCCCCAACATTGGGAACATGTTTCCTGCCTCTAGCGTGTCCAATCCCTTAATAATCTTATATGTTTCAATGAGATCCCCTCTCATCCTTCTAAATTCCAGTGTGTACAAGTCTAGTCGCTCCAGTCTTTCAACAAATGACAGTCCCGCCATCCGGGAATTAACCTTGTGAACCTACGCTGCACTCCCTCAATAACAAGAATGTCCTTCCTCAAATTTGGAGACTAAAACTGCACACAGTACTCCAGGTGCGGCCTCACTAGGGCCCTGTACACCTGCAGAAGGACCTCTTTGCTCCTATACTCAACTCCTCTTGTCATAAAGGCCAAAATACCATTAGCTTTCTTCACTGCCTGCTGTACCTGCATGCTAACTTTAAGTGACTGATGAACAAGAACACCCAGATCTCTTTGTACTTCCCCATTTCCAAACTTGACACCATTCAGATAATAATCTGCCTTCCTGTTCTTACCACCAAAGTGGTTAACCTCACATTTATCTGCTTCTGCCATGCATCTGCCCACTCACACAACCTGTCCAAGTCACCCTGCATCCTCATAGCATCCTCCTCATAGTTCACACTGCTACCCAGCTTTGTGTCATCTGCAAATTTGCTAATGTTATTTTTAATCCCTTCATCTAAGTCATTAATGTATATATTGTAAATAGCTGCAGTCCCAGCACCGAGCCTTTACTGCCTGCCATTCTGAAAGGGTCCCATTAATCCCTACTCTTTGTTTCCTGTCTGCCAGCCAATTTTCTATCCATGTCAGCACCCTACCCCCAATACCATGTACTCTAATCTTGCCTACTAATCTCCTATATGGGACCTTATGAAAGGCTTTCTGAAAATCCAGGTACACTACATCCACTGGCTCTCCCTTGT
The DNA here is from genome assembly GCF_053455715.1 of Rhinoraja longicauda. Lineage (NCBI taxonomy): Eukaryota > Metazoa > Chordata > Chondrichthyes > Rajiformes > Arhynchobatidae > Rhinoraja > Rhinoraja longicauda. The sequence continues at coordinate 40,365,700 of NC_135957.1, read as the reverse complement.
CCATTTTCCTAGTTACATCCTCAAAAAATTCCAGAAGATTAGTCAAGCATGATTTCCCCTTCGTAAATCCATGCTGACTCAGAATGATCCTGTTACTGCTATCCAAATGTTCTGCAATTTCTTTTATAATTGACTCCAGCATCTTCCCCATCACTGATGTCAGGCTAATTAGTATGTAATTTCCCATTTTCTCTCTCCCATCTTTCTTAAAAAGTAGGTGACATTAGCTACCGTCTTAAAAAGTGGGATAACATTAGCTACCCTATTAACGTGTTGTACGGTGCCCTCCATAATGTTTGGGTCAAAGACCCATCATTCATTTATTTGCCTCTATATTCCACAATTGGAGATTTGTAATGTATAAAAATGGCCTTTACTAAAATCTGACTATGTGCACTTTAACCACATGTGATTTTTTTCTATTACTAATCTCAAATTGTGGAGTACAGAGGCAAATAAATGATGGGTCTTTCTCCCAAATATTATGTAGGGTACTGTATCTTTTAATAGCAATGAGGCTGATTGGAGTTTAAAATTAAGTGTTTCGGAAAACTATTATGGTAACAGTTAAAGTTACCGATAAGGCCTCAAAGACCCACTGCTCTGTGACATTTCCAGTCAAAACTCTAGTTTTAGAATCCTCTGCCCTGGGGATAAGCCTGCATTTTATTTGTTTGTTTGTTTGTTTGTTCGTTCCAGTAAAGGTGCTGTGCACATGGCAGCCAGCCAGCCAACAGTTGCTTGTATTTTCTCTTTGTTTTCACTTTTAATTTCAAGTTTTCGTGTACCTTGTTGTGTGATGTGACTGTTGGCAGACCAATTTCCCTCCAGGGATGAATAAAGTTGTATCGTATCGTAGAATTGGCTGTTGCTCATTGAAGGCCAAATTTCATCATCCCATCAACTGGTGGGCAGGCTCCACAGCATGCAACATAATGCAGACACTACACAGATCAGATAAGATTCACTGAAACCCGTTGTGCTTTTCAGGAGGTTAATATAAAGTTTATATTATCAATTTGAAATTTCCACGAAGATATTTCCTTCTGCAAATGCTTCACAAAACACAGGCTATTCCACACCAATGGCCAGGGGTCAATTGGTGTTAAACATTAATCTCCAGCACTTATACCACATTTAAGGAGATCAACAAGGAGCACATCTTTTCATAGCTTCGAAATCATTTAATTTCAGAGTTTCCATCAAATGGGTCCTATCACATTCACAGACCACAGAAATTAGTGTGTCAGAGTGCCTTTATTGCTTGATACAATTAGAAATAGCACAGATAATAAATAGAAAACAGTAAGACATATTTCAACACTTGTGGAACCAATCACTAATTCATAAACCCTGTGTTCAACCAAATCTTTTGATAACTAACATTTTTGGTAGTTACAAATGGTTCAATTCACAAATTGGCCACTATTTCTGTTGTACAAAAATAATTATATGTTTTAATCTTTGTTACCTTGGAAATGTTATGCAGATTTCATACTGCAGAGGAGCCAGGTTAGGAGCACAGCTAACTTTCACAGACTAATTTAAATTAAATGGCATTAATTAGAAGACACCAAAAGGCACACATCCCTGGTTATAAACCATTTGTTCAGAATTTCACAACAGTTTTAAAATACAAGATGTTAAAAACAACAAATTGGGAATGCAGAATGCTGATCAAACTTTGTAGGAATAGTGGAGGGAGCTGAAAAAAAGAAAAATCTCCTGCAAAGGCAAGATTATGCCAAGGTTCAGCTCATGTGTATTGATCTATGCAGAAAGGTGCATAACTGTTTTTTAATGCTTGGTCACATTCAGTAAATTACACCAATTGAGGAGCTTTCAAAGTCTCAGCATAAACTGGCTACACTGCATGACTGCTTACTACAAGCATACCATCATTTCTCAGACAAAATAAATATCTGGGAAAAAAAGTGAAATGTTTTATAAGAGTTACAGGGACTGCAAATGCTGGTTTACATAAACAAAAAAAACATGCTGGAGTAACTCAGCGGATCAGGCAGCATTCCTGGAGAACATGGATAGGTGACGTTTTGGGTTGGGACCCTTCTTCAGACTGGCTGGAGGGGAGGTAGAAAGCTAGTGGAGGAGGGGGATGAGTAAAGCAAAACAAGTGATAGGTGGATATAGATGTGGGGTGGTTGATAATTTGATGGTTAGATGTGTTTTAACAAAACATCCCCTCACCTATATCCACCTATCACTTGCCAGGCCCCCATCTCTTTTCCAGCTGCCCCCCCCCCCCCCCACACACAATCAGTTTGGAGAAGATGTCCTGACCTGAAAAGTCACCTATCCATGTTCTCCAGAAATGCTGCCCAACCTGCTGCATTGCTCCAGCACTTTATGTAAGTTTTATTTAGTTAAATTAGATCACCAAGTGAAGATCAGGAAAAAAACACCTATGTAAAATGGTGGTGGAGCTGAGAGGGAATTGCCAATATTTAATATTTTACAAACTCAGATGTCCAGCTCTCTAAAATAGGTCAGGTGCTTCAGTGGCTGATGATATCATGAAAACATATTATTAACAGGAATGAGGCAAAAAAGCATTGGGATCAAAAATATATGTAACTCGAGAAAAATTCAGCTATTCCTGCCATCCGCCATTGATTAATTAACTTTTCAGTAAATACATCATTTTTCAATTAATCCTTCTGTTGTCTTAAAACTGAAGCAATTGTTAAAATTACTGTCAGTTCTTTAAAATGGTTATGTATTTTCTCAATTAGCTACATAGTACAACACAAAATATAAACAAATGTGTAACCAAAGGTGTCTCTATAGTCTATACCTATATTATTAGATACACACCTTAAGCTTTCATACAATTTGAAATCATATCAATACAAGTATTTCCCACCCATTTAGTAAATATTTTTACATTATAAAAATTTACATGTGTAGTCATTTTGCAGCTTTACAATGTAATATTGTAGATTCCCAACTGTTTGATTGGGGTTCAAAATAAAAGCCTAACTTTGCTTACCCTAATTTTGCACAAGGCAGCTATCCATGAGAATATAAAAATTGAAGCCAAATTGCAATGCTTCCTGTTAAAAAAATTCATTGTCTCTACCTGTCTGAGAACTGTCGGAAAGTACAATTATCATGGAGATAGAGATTAGACTGGCAATTTTCTGATTCAATTGTTAATGCAGGCAAGAAGAAGGAAAAAATAAAACAACTTGTTCTTTTGGCATAAAGGAATAATGCAAAACTTTAAAAACATATTTAGGCGTAGAACTCCTCCTGTTTTATTGGCTTTTGGTAGCCTCCATTTGGCTGCTTTGCTTCTTCCAAAGAATAGCTTCCCTCATCCTTTTTCTTCATCCGATATACCAACAATATTACCAGCAGGACAGCGATCATGAGTCCCACAAGTCCTCCAATCACAGCAGCTTAAAAGCAACAACAAAAAAAGTCGTTGTTAATCACCTCAATGGATTTTGTAATAATAAGTTATGTTCCAAATTATAATATCCACAGCAAAAAAATCACAATTATTGAACACTGTCCTCCCAAAATAAATCCAGTGAGTTGTTTCAACCACAATATATGTGATTCAGTACACACATATTATTCCTCAGGTCTATCACCACGTAATCATTGCCATCAATATTTCCTGTTCTACTGGTCCTTTGAATCTGGTAGCAGAAAATAAGTACCGCACAAAATAAATTAGCTTTAGAAATTGGAATACAAATGCTTGGAAGGGTTTACAGTCAGAATTTACTGAAGTTTAACGATAGTGCTTTTGGAATAATAAGTAAAAGTTAAAGGACATCACACAGTAATTGTCTTCCTATATGTATGTATATATGTATATATATGTGTGTGTGTGTGTGTGTGTGTGTGTGTGTGTGTGTGTGTGTGTGTGTGTGTGTGTGTGTGTGTGTGTGTGTGTGTGTGTGTGTGTGTGTGTGCGCATGATGGAGTAACTCAATGGCAACAGAAGACATGGATAAGTCACATTTCAGGTTGAAATCCTTCAGACTCCATCAGTTTTCCAAAAAAAATCAAAGATTTTTTAAAGGGAGAGCATTATATTCTTGTCAACGTGAATACCAAAGCAAATGAATTGTGTTAATTTTAGAAAAAGTTGATCAAGAAGAAGTTTAGCCAAAGTAAATGTAGGCCAGCATGAATTTCTTGAGGAAAAATCAAGTTAAACCTTTTTGATAAAGTCAGGACCGATTTGATAAAGTTTTTTTAATGCAACAGACAGAGCTCATGAAGATGATTTATCATTATTGTGTGCATCGACTTCCAAAGGCTTTTGATAAGGTGACATAAAAAAGGGCTATCAACAAATGTAAGCATATAACATAAAAGGAACATAGATTGCATGGAAATGAAGTTGCCAAAGTGCCAAGAGGGTTGTGGTAAACGGTTGATTTTTTGGAATGGAGATAAATATATAATCTCCAATTCAGTCTGAAGAAGGGTCTCGACCCGAAACGTCACCCATTCCTTCTCTCCCGAGTTACTCCAGCATTTTGTGAATAAATCGATTTGTACCAGCATCTGCAGTTATTTTCTTATACTAAATATATAATCATATTGGTTCATTATTGTCATGTGTAGCGAGATACGGTGAAAAGGTTTGTTTGCATGCTATCCACTCAATTCATACTATACATGTGCAATCAATCCATACACAAGTACAACAGGTAATGCAAAGATAAAATACCAAAAAGCAGCTTTATAGTGCTACAGTGACAGAGAAAATGCAAGGTCTACAATGAGATAGGTTGGAAGCTCGTGTCTACAGCATAGTTTTTCAGAGGTAATGTGATAACATCAGGAAAGAAGAGGTTCCTGAATCTGGTGGTACATGTTTTCAAGTTTTTGTATCTTCTGCACATTAGGAGAGAGGAGAAAATGAAATGATATGGGCAAAAATAATTCTTGATTACGTTGGCTGGTTTCCGAGGTAGCGTGAAGTATAGATGGAGTTGACTGATGGGAGGCTGCTTTATGTGATGTCCTTTGTGTGACATGACTCCAGGGTGAAAGTGGTAATTTCTAATTTTGTGGATGACACAGAAACTTGGGACTATTATGAACAGCAAACAGGAAGTGAAAGATTGCAGCAGGACATAAATATGCTGATGGAATGAGCAGATGTACTTTAATGTGGAGAAATGTGAAGTCATGCATTTTGGTAGGACGAACAAGGAGAGGCAAGATAGAATAAAGTATTCTGTTTTAAAAGGGATGTAAAAGAAAGAAACCTAGGGTATTTATGCACAAATAATTAAAAGAGGTTTTAATTATTAATTAAGGTTGAGAAAATGTTTGTTAAGCCATGCACAATTATGGCTTCATCAACGGGAACGAAGTATAAAAGCCGGAAAGTTATGCCTGACTTTTATAAAAGGTTGATGTGGCTAATTTCTTTTTTTTTAAATGATGAGAGACTTGGCACTGTTGAGATATACCTCACAGTGCCAGAGACCCAGGTTCAATCCTGGCTACTGGTGTTGTCTGTGCGGGGTTTGTGTGTTCTCCCTGTGACTGGAAAGGGTATGCTTTGGATCCTCTGATTTTCCCCTGCATTTCGAAGACGTGCAGGTTTATAGGCTAATTGGCTTTGTAAATTGCCCTTTCTGTGTAGAATGCGAAAGTGAGTGACCGATGGTCAGTGTGGGATCAGTGGGCCAAAGATCTGTTTCCATGCTGTCTCTCTAAACTAAACTAATAGGTATGTAAGTAAATTGGCTTGGTAAATGTTAAATCTGTCCCTAGTGTGTGTAGGATAGTGATAATGTGCGGGGATCATTGGTCTGCTCAGACCTGGTGGGCCGAAGGGCTTGTTTCCGCGCTGTATTTTTAAATTAAAAACTAAAACTAAACTAAATATGGCAAACATCCCTCCCAAATCATGAATAGTTAGGTAGAAATTAAATGATGATAAAACTTAAAACAAATTCAGCTGGCACATCTCACTAATTCGCTTATCTAGTATCATTAGAGTGCATTGGCAAGTCAGGTGGACAATGTAGTGAGGAAGATCCGCTTTGGTCCGCTTACTTCATTGGGACGGGTATTGTGTACAAAGGTTGGGACATCATGATGCAGCTGTGCACGTCATTGGTGAGACCATGCTTGGAGTGCTATGTGCACTTCTAGTCACCTAGCAAAAGGAAGGGTATCATGAAGTTGGAAAGGGTACTGAAGAGCTTCACCAGGATGTTACATGGACAGACGGCTATAGTGAGAAGTTGGATAGGCTCAGATCTTTTTCTTTGGAATATAGGAGGACCTTTTTGAGGTGTATAAGATCATGAAGAGCATAGAGAAGGTGAATGCTCATTATCTTTTTCCCTGGGTGAAAGATTCTAAAACTAGAGGGTGTCGGATTAAGATGAGAGGCAAAAGATTTAAGAGGGATTTCCAGAGCAGTTTTTTCTGCCAGAGGGGAGTCCATACCTGGAATGAGCTGTCAGAGGAAGCTAAAGAAGTGGATACAATTATGACTTTTAAAAAGACATTTGTATTGATACATGGATAGGAAGGATTTTGAGAGTTATTGGTCAAATATAGGCAAATTGCATTAGGCCAGTTTGCATATTTGATTGTTGTGGATAAGGTGGGCCGAAGGGCCTGTTTCCTTGCTGTATAGCTTAATTACTTAATTGGAACATGGTTTAATTATCCTATCTCACAGAACATATTACTCAATTTATCTTTTTTAGCTGGAAAATTGTGCATTCACAGTAAATATTCAATTGCTCAAAATGTAAACCGCTGTAAATTAAACATAATCAACTTTCTAATTCAGTTTGAGGAACCTATTTGAAACTGTGAAATCTAGTCAACATGGTTTCTCTAGAGGTTAATATCCATCAAAATCTAAAACCAGCTCTGAATTCCAGTGGAAAATTCTAAATTGCACTTTTTACTGAAACTTTTCTTTTTGTTAAATTGCTGCTTAAAAGCAGTTCAGCAAACTTGCTACAACACATTTAATGCCAGTTATTCAAACCTAAAACTAGAATTTCAGCAATATCATGACTTTGCACAGTAATGAAATGCTTTTAATCTTTAGATTCCTCTGAAAAAACAACTTGTGAAAATTATTGATGAGTTAATGTTTGGATTATAGATATGTATTTGACAATAAAGAAAAACACAAAGTCAATAAACAAACGGTGGCACTTCAACAATGATAGGGAGAACTTGTTAACATTTGAAATGTCATGTCTTCAGCAGAAAATGTCAATATATATTTTTGCGTGCGCGAATGAATCATGGGCAGTTTTGCACGTTTCGCTATTTATCTGCATTTAGAAACAATGAAACATGGAAAACAGGTGCAGGAGTAGGCCATTCAGCCCTTTGAGCCAGCATCGCCTTTCAATATGATCATGGCTGATCATCCAAAATCAGTACCCCGTTCCTGATTTCTCCCCATATTCCTTGATTTCCGTAGCTGATTTAAATTAGTTTGCTGTAGAAAATGAAAAATACATACCTGCCAATAATTCACGTCTTTCCAGAAAACTGCCTGATGTACTGAAGTCATGCACGTGGCTTTCTTTTGGTGGCTGCACCGAACTTTGGTAATCTTGAATGAGGTCTTGCTTCCGAGCATTTGTGCTCACCATTTCATCACTAATGAAAATGTCATCTATTTCATTTGGAATTTTCATATTTACTATTTCCACATCCTTTTTCACTGCAATCTGAGTAAACCAATTAAGATTGGTTAAGAATTTAACAACAATCATGGTTTTGCTGAATTTAATTGTTTTTATACGACTTTAAGAATACTTTGACAAAATGTATTTTAGTATTTGATACAAATATTCACATTTAGACAAAATGTTCAACTTGCTAAGGGTGGCTTTCTCACTAGAGTTGTTGTTTAGTAGCAGTTTTCAGTATGTGAACTCTCTACTGAGTGAACAGAAACAATCCTGTGACTGGGGAATAATTCCTAGTGCACTTGCTAACCCCCTCGCTTATCAGCATCATAAACAATTTTTTTGCAAAACTCACCTCTTCAATTATATTAACTTTTGTGTCTACCGTTGTAGCTATTTCATTTTCATTTTCCTTTTCTGCAACCATATGTGACCCAGTGATGGATTCATTCTTGATAATGGCAGTTGTATCATCGGGTAACGTGCTTTGAACATTAGGACCAGCACTACTCGTATGTGGAGCAGCAACAGTTGTGTTGTGCTTGATGTCAACAATACGTGGCCTGAAATTGTTAGCTCTGGTTTCAGGCACAATGTCATTAAAGTCTTTTGAAATGGTGGAGGAAGGCATAGGGCTGGTCAGTATGGCATCAGTAGTGGTGTCAACAGCAAGCAAATCAGTAAGCACTGGTATTGTGCTCATATCTTTCACGACATCTTGGCTTGGGATGTCAGTCACAGTCACTTGGCTTGAAGAAAGCGGACTGCTTGAAGATGTTGAAGGAGCAGCAGGGTAATCTGTTGTAAACTTTGCAATGAAATAGTCTTGGTTCAGCATAAAACCACCTGCAAACATAACCAGAGCAAGAAACAGTTAGACTAATATCTACTTCAGATGCAAAATTCTCAAATTGATTCCTGTCATGATGATTCCTGTCTTCATCCTTATCTGAAGGAGCTTCCCGCTTTGCAGGTAGTGGAACGGTAGATCTTCCCTATCACATGGTGGCGGTCGAGTTCGTCATTACCCTGTAGTACAAACACTATCACGACACTGGATTCTCTCCATTAAAATAAAACTCCACCATAATCAAAACTTGGGGCAGACAAAGCTGTCAGGATCTGGATTCATAAAGAACATTAGTCCATTCTTCCAGATGCTTAGCCCAATTACTGCAAAGAGTGCTCTAAGAGTGCAGAAAAGATTTATGAGGATGTTGCCAGATACTGAGCTAAAGGGAGAAATTGGGCATGCTAGACCTTTTTCCTTGGAGCGCAGGAGGCTAAGGGATGATCTTATGGAGGTGTATAAAAATCATGAGGAGAATTGAATTGGTGATTCATTTACTCATAGGCGAATCAAAAACCAGAGGACATAGGTTTATGGTGAGGGGGCGAAAGATTTAAAAGAGGGGCAACATTTTCACAGCGAATGGTGTGTATATTGTATGAGTTGCCAGAGGAGGTATTTGAGGCATTTAAAAGACACTTGGGTAGGTATATCAATAGGAACAGAGGGATGTGGATTAGATGCAGGCAATTGGGACCAGCTCTAGTTGAGGCATTTTGGTCGGCATTGATGAGTTGGGCCAGAGCTGTGGGACTCTATGACTCTATGTATAATTAACTACACCTCGAGCAGGAAGTTATCAGATGACTGAAGTACTAATAAGCATCTTGTTAGCATTATTGCAGCTGTGCAATTTATTATTGGCGCATAATCTTGTTTATCCTCTACAGATGGTATAAAGGAAACATAATACCCAGATATTCAATGCACCGGATGTGGAATCTTTGTTCCCAGATACTGCATCAAGGTGAAAAGAAAACCAAACCGCAAGGCCAAATAAAAGAAAAGAAATTCCAATTTATTTATTTTGAACCTTTTCTCCACCTTGCTCCACACAGAGAGTCACAGTGCATTCTTCTTCACTCACACAATATGCTGGTGATTCACACAGTTTGGAATTAGTGGTGTAATACCGAGTCGCAGAGCCATACAATGCGGAAACAGGCCCATCAGCCCAACCTGCCCACACCAGCCAACATGTCCCATCTACACTCGTCCCACCTGCCTGTGTTTAACCCATTTCCCTCTAAACCCATCCTATCCATGTACCTGTCTAAATGTTTCTTAAATGTTGCGATAGTATCTGCCTGAGGCAGGTACTACTTGGCATGCGAGAGGTAGCGGAATTGATGCCCGCATCCTCCATGTTTTCACCCATGGTCAGCCATGACCGAGGGGAGCCTAAGAAAAGTACCTGCCTCAACTACCTTCTCCGGCAGCTCAACCTCTCCATATAGCTCAGGCCCTCAGGTCTTGGCAACATCCTCATAAATCTTCTGTGCACCTTTTCCAGCTTGATCCTTGTCCAAAGCCAGTCAGCTGTTGGGGGAAAAGGTGCCTTCTCTGTGCTGGAGGGGATGGTGAAGTGGAGAAGAGAGGATGGCTGTGACAAATTGATTTCCTACCTGCCATGGCATAGCACATCACATCACCTCTTCTCCCACATTTTGACTTGGTGGGGATTTTAAGAAGAGTTGGCTCTGGCTAAATTTTATTTGTATTCAAATTCCAAAACAAAAAAATCAGATGAAAAATGTCTAGGAAAAATATGATAAACACTCACCACCAGAACCAAATCCAGATCCAGAACCAGAGCCAGAGCCAGAGCCAGAGTATAAATCATCATCATCGCCTTCTTCAGAATAGATGTCAGACTCTTCCACTTCATTGGAAGATAAGGTGTGGTGTGACTTTGTTGGTCTGTTGGCCTAAAACAGACAAGACAACATTTACAATGATGGTTGCAAGGAGGAAGATAAATAATTGATTTATACATTTGTAGTTTCACTATCTTGTATTCATTCTGGCCTTGCTTTTGTTTTTTTTTAAATTTCACACATCCAAAGCATTGTAAAATAATGGAAAGTCATAATGTTTTTTAAACTGCAGACATTGGTCTGCTATAGAATACAAAATGATGTTTTCTGCTCTAGTGAATCGACTTGAAATGGTTAAGCATCCTTTGAGTCTGCTTAAACAAATGAAGCCCAATAGCCTGATCTCCTTCACAGTTCAGCTGCAGACATTAAATAAACCATTTCAAACCGAGTACAGTATATGTGGTTTCACTTCAAAACTAGTATCTTCCTGTTGACTGAACTATTTCCCCTTCTGCCTCCAAAGCATATTGGAAGCAATGTTACAGGATTTCTTTTTGAGGGGATTTGCACAGAGGGAATGGTCTGATATTGATTAGCCCTTAGTTTGATGTACGATTCTTCAGAACAAAATTCATAACAGCTTTTAAGAGGATTGTGGATAACTATTTGAAGCTGGGTACTGGGAAAGGGGAGATAATTGATTAAGCAACTACCTCTTTCAGAAGTAAACTGAAAAAAGTTTCACTTCTAGCACCAGATGTCAGACAATTAAAGATCAGTCTGTCTTTACTATTCACAGAGTTTCAGCTCAGTAATGCATTGTATATCCTCATACCCGCTCCTTCCCTCACCATAGTATTTAGTTACCATACTTGGGAAATCTTGCAAAAATACTAAGATGGGTTGGAATATTTAAAAGTGCATGCTCATGAGTCATGTGCTCCGGGAACGGAACAATAAAATTCTTACTTGCTGCAGCTTTACATGCACATTATTGTACGTTTATTGTGTGTAATTGCATTAATCAACCGTATAATAACTTAATACTCAGTAATACTTGATAACCAGACATAATGGCACAAAATCAAAGTTTGTAGTGTAACCAAAACAAACTCCACGGGTGGTGTTGCTGGGGTAGGGTTGTGGTTAAGGTTGTGCAGTGAGCTTTAAGAGCCTGATGGTGGATGGGAAGAAAGGGAGCCTGGAGGTCACAATTCTCAGGCTCCTGTACTTTCGTTCCAATGTTAGCAGTTAGCCAGGGTGAAGTGGGACTTCAATGATAATAGCAGTCTTTTTGAGGCCAGTGCTTCCTCTAGATCTCTTCAATGGTGGGGAGGTCAATATCTGTGATGGACCAATATCTGTAGCCTCCTTCGTTCCTGGGCATTTGTGGTACTGGACCAGGCCTATGCAAGCTGTCAGTATGCTCTGTACCGTACCCCTGTGGAGGTTCGACAAAGTATATGGTGACATACCAAATCTTTTCAATCTTTAAAGGAAGTAAAGGCATTGATGTGCTTTCTTTATGCTGGGGGCAGGACAGACCTTTAGAGACATCCACACCCAGGATATAACTATATCCAAGTTATCCATGATTCAGTTTCATGGGAACCCACATGTAGGAATTGCACATGGATTCAGATCATTCGCATGTGCTCCAATGGACGGCACAAAGACTTGTGCCTTGTCCAACTTTCTGCCAAACTCCCCTCTCCTGTATCCACTCATCTCTTGTCTAGCTTTGTCGTCGTCCCCCCCCCCCCCCCCCCCCCATTTCTCTTCCAGCTTTCTCCCTCCAACTACAATCAGTATCTGTGTTCTCCAGAGATGTTGCCTGACCTACTGAGTTACCCCAGCACTTCGGTGTCTTTTTTTTGTAAATCATCAACTGCATTTCCTTGTGTCTACATTTTACAGTTGTTATTCAGTTTATTTTTTTAAATCTATCAATTACATTTTGCCAAAAAAAGACACTAAATTATTGGATTTCTAGGCCTTTTTCATTAATGGCCATTGGACAAATCTTATTCATTGTAACCTGAGAGCAGAAAGCATCTAGGAAGTTATTGTGAATTAAGCGTTGAAACGTAAAACAAAATATTACAGATTAATGTCACAAAAAAGTGTGGCTGCTGAATTTTTTAGCAGCAAAGTTGAACTGGGATTGCCTGACTGCTTTGATGTGTTGAGTAGGAGTGAAGAAAGCGAATGGTATGTTGGCATTCATAGCAAGAGGATTTGAGTTTAGGAGCAGGGAGGTTCTGCTGCAGTTGTACAGGGCCTTGGTGAGACCGCACCTGGAGTACTGTGTGCAGTTTTGGTCTCCTAACCTGAGGAAAGACGTTCTTGCCTTAGAGGGAGTACAGAGAAGGTTCACCAGATTGATCCCTGGGATGGCGGGACTTACATATGAGGAAAGACTAGATAGACAGGGCTTGTACTCGCTGGAATTTAGAAGACTGAGGGGGGATCTTATAGAAACAAATAAAATTCTTAAGGGGTTGGAGAGGCTAGATGCGGGAAGCTTGTTCCCTATGTTGGGGGAGTCCAGAACCAGGGGTCACAGCTTAAGGATAAGGGGGAAGTCTTTTAGGACCGAGATGAGAAAACATTTCTTCACACAGAGAGTGGTGAGTCTGTGGAATTCTCTGCCACAGAAGGTAGTTGAGGCCAGTTCATTGGCTATATTTAAGAGGGAGTTAGATGTGGCCCTTTTTGCTAAAGGGATCAGGGGGTATGGAGAGAAGGCAGGTACAGGCTACTGAGCTGAATGATCAGCCATGATCATATTGAATGGCGGTGCAGGCTCGAAGGGCTGAATGGCCTACTCCTGCACCTATTTTCTATGTTTCTATGTTTCTAAAAGCACTTGTGCACAGTGCGAAATAACGCATGTATGTATACAGGTTATTAAATGTATTCAGGTTATCAAAACAAGATTCGTAAAGTGCTTATGGCAGATTACGTGAAAACAAACCTGCATTTATGAAAAGCTTTTCATGATCAAGCTTGAACGCACCACCTTGTTCAAGAACAGCTTCTTCTTCACTGTTCACAGACTCTTGAACTGGCTGGGGATGAATTACCTGATCTTCCAATCTACCTCATTATGGCCTTTGTACATTTGTAAATCTGCATTTTCTCCATTGCTGGAACACTATCATCATACAGCACAGAAACAGGCCCTTTGGCCCAACTTACCCATTCTGATCAAGATGCCCCATCTATGTTAGTCCCAATTGCCCACATTTGCCCCATATCCCTTTATACATTTCCTATCCATGTGCATGTCCATATGTATTTTAAATGTACCTGCCTCAACTACCTACTCTGGCACCTCGTTCCATTTACCCACCATCCTCTGTGTGAAAAAGTTACACAATGGGGATGTAAAGAGTCAAGAATGGGATAAAACCAGGTCACAATGGCATCATTTTGTCACCTGAGGAAAATAGACAAAGTTCAAGACTCCAACCCAGCTCAAAGACCATGTTTTATCAGTAGCAGTGAGTGCAGCCATCTTGTTTGCCACTGAGACTTGGGCTACCAACAGAGGTACCAGCAAGCACTTGAGATCTATCACCATCTCTGCCTCCACAAAATCTTCCAAATTCAACAGCATGATTAATGAACGCAACTGATATAAATGTCCTCTCCCAGACTAACTTCAGCATTGGGAGGCCCTAATTCCATCCTATCAGTTTTGATATGCAGGTGATGTTGCTACATGCCCAATATTGTTTTCCTGAACTAGACACTGTACACTAGGCTGCATCATTGCCAGGGATTACCAGGAAGGCAGAGGGGAAAGGATTGAAAGAAGGACGTTCTCAAAACCACCTTGAAAATGTGTAACATCCCCACTGATTTGTGGGAAACTCTGGATCATGGCCAATTAAAATGGAGGAGCGTTTGGGATGGCAACGGGAACCATAAGTCCATCTGTCCGAAGCACAGAGAGCCCAGGATAAATAGTGCAACGATACCACCTCCAAGACTACCCAAACATCCACCACTTTCTGACCTACTCCCAGCTGTGGGCAAGTCACTGGATCCATATTATTCTCATCAACAAACCTCAGTACACACAGAACTGGGAGGAAACACATAACCCTGTCTGGTTAGCACAAGAAAACAAGTTAGCATAATCCTGTCTGGTTAGCACAAGAAAATAATCTGTCTGGTTAGCAGAAGAAAACAAGTTGACAAAATTGAGCATAATGTTGTGACATTGGAAGTCATTCACTCTGAAAGAATGTAAAAACAACATCTTTGAATGGTGAAAAATGCTGTATGGAGTGAAATAGTTTTCTGGATAAAATGGTTCAAGAAATGCAGGACGTAATCATGCAGATACCTCAAGCAATTAGAAAGGCAAAGTTTGGTGCCCTTTCATTTAAATGTTGTGGATTTCATAGGTAAATACGTCTTGCTGCAATAACACAGGGCTGGGACGATCCCTTTACTGAGAAAATATATACAATATTAAACCAGAAACTTTTACTCCCTTTAGAGTCAATGTCACTCATTGTTCCTGGGAAAGGTTGTGTTGCGAGAAATGTTTGAGTAAGATGGATTTCTCATGGAAGCACAAGAATTGTAAGATGGATTAACAATGCAGTTGCTAAGAGGCAGTTGCCTCTGGATGGAGAGTCGAGAACTCAGACCGTGAGACCCAAGCTCACCAGCTCAGGCACTAGTTATTTTAGATGTAGATGAGGAGAAGTGTTTCTTTCAGACTTAAAAAAAAAAATTCAACCTCAAAGTCTGTGGATGCTCAATTGTAAAGAATATTTGAAGTTTAGACCAAATGGGCAGCATTGCAATGCTGTCTCACAGTGCCAGAGACCCGAGTTCAATCCTGACCTCGGGTGCACATTTTCCCTGTGTCCATGTGGGTTTCCTCCGGGTGCTCCAGTTTCCTCCCACATCCTAAAGACAGGTAGGTTTGTAGATTAATTGGCCTCAATAAATTTTCCTCAGTGTGTAGGGAAAGGACGTGAAAGTGGGATGACGTAGAACTGGAGTGAACAGGTGATCCGTAGTCGGAGTGGACTCTTAGGCTGAAGTCCCTGTTCTCTAAAACTAATAACTAAAAACTAAATGGACAAGCAATCAAGAGATGCGTGTCAGGCAGAACATGAATCACCACCAAATCAGCCAAACAATTTTTGAAGGGAATACATAGATAAGGCCAGAGACTTGCTTACAGCTTTTCTTTCTCAGGCTATAATGTAGTTGCCATTTCAGGAAACACTGCTATGCCTGTCTCATGAAACAGCTAAATAATGACCAGCTCGTGAATGTTTTTGCATGTGTTGTTTTTTTCAAAAGGTTAATGCAGAAGCTCAGATTTCAAAATAGACACTAAAAAAAAAATCGAGCGCATCCTATCAAAGAACACAACTTGTGACTATTATGAAATAGAAATGCACCTGTATTTTAAATGAGATAACAATAAAATATTTTCTTCTATATCTTCTATGTTTCTGCAAAACCTGTCGATATACTTTCATGTACTTTGTGGTAAATTATTTTTTACCAGCAAGGAGTGCCAATGAACTTTATACTTTGAATGTGCTTTGGTAAAACGGAGTTGGTTTTGGGTTGGAAAATGTGTAATCAAATAAGACTGTACTTTGAACTGCAAACAAAGCTAGAGGTCAAACCATTTTCTATTTAGATGTACCTTTTTAACTCTTCCCTTTTTGCAGAAAATGGTATCACTGCAGTAAAAGTACAGTTCCTTCATTTAGAAAGCTCACTTCAGAAAATGGTCATGATTGGTCAAAAAGTCACATTTCCAAAAACTTTGAAATCTTTACAGGTACCAGAATTAAGCCTTTAATGTGTAGAATAGATTCCACTAAGGAATAAATTTAACCTCAATGGTGAGCTGACACACAAAATCTGGCATTTCGGAAAAGATTAAAACTAAACATTGAATTAAAGTTCAAAGTATTGATACTGAAATAATTATAAATTATTAATTTCAATATTGCAAGGCAAGCCATAATTTACTTTAAAATAATCCTTAGCACAATACTTAAATATCCAACAGTCCCCTTTGAAACACAAGTAACTGCAGATGCTAGTTTACAAAAAAAAACGCAAAGAGCTGGAGTAACTCAATAAGTCAGGCATCATCTCGGGATTGATGACTTTTTGGATTGTGACCCTTCTTGAGACTGGTCCCTTTTGATGTGATATATATCCATAGGTCAACATCTCAGATGAATTTGTTCAGGTTTCTGGTTATACACGCCATCTTGTTCTTATTTTTCCTTCCTCCATTTCACTAAATCCACACGTCCCAAATCAGTTCTGTACTTTAATGGTCATAACAGAAGATCATTGCCCTTTAATTTTATCTGATTCTACCTCCATAGATACTGCCTGAATTGGTGACTATTTCCAGCATTGTCTGCTATTAGTACAGATTGCCAGCACATGTGTTTTCTTGCAAGTTATCAAAGAAGTAACATATCTGGAAAAATATTGTACATCTTAATTCTGAAAATGCAAATCTTTTCCAACATTGTTAGTTGGCAACATTGATGTTTGCCAATATGGAAGAGAATCGCTTCCATGACATCAAGAAGTTTAAGATCATTTACGAGCATCAAGATAGTTGGATTTCTATCAACTAGAATAAAAAATAAATCAAAGAAAGTGATCACTTCAGGGAGGATAATGCAGTTCAAAATAGTATCTTGTATACCAAGCTGAATAGCAGTCAGTAGAAAATCTTGTAAAATGCATTTTAGTGATATCACACCAGAGAATTCCTTTAACATATTTTAAATAAATATTAGTATGCCATAATATGCAATAAAATTAGTAATTTGTTGCATGCATAAAAAACTAAATGGAATTTAAGAGGTGAAAATTTGACTGGAAATACAGTATGGAGGCAAATAACTCTTATTCACCATGGGTTCTATACTTCGCATTTGTAGGCCAAGACGATAAGAAACACCTAAACAATCTATGCCAGCCTCTGATGTATCTCATGTCTCCATGCATTCACATAAACTCCTGAGTTCACCTTTAGAACCTTCATATTCTCACTCTCTCGCCCCTTATTATCTCTTCTAATTCTGCATCTTTGCTATTGGCAAGCAAATAATGGAAAGCAATCAAAGCGCAGTTAGTTTCCTTTAAAGTTATTTTCAAAACTCATATGCCATGTATTCAACAGATGTCCATTGCTAACAAACTCCACAGGACAGCACTGCTTGCTTTTGATATCTTGTGCAGTAACTGGGATGTATTATGAGCAATATACTGAAATCTGCTTGAAGCATTTTTGGGGAAATATGTAATTCACACAGGATTTCGATATCACTGTCAATGCCATTGTCTACCACAACTGCCCTTAAGGAGTGAGCCACTTTCTTGACTTGCAGTAATTGTGGTCTTCAAGTTATTCTTGCAGTAGCTGTTGGGGAAATGAATTCCAGTACAAGATCTCCCCATGACTTACAGAAATGTGTTTTTATGCAAGTTATACCATAAATATATTTTTTAATGTTCAAGAGAAGTAAGTTAGTTACAGAAATCCAAACATCCTCATGAGGTATGGAATACGAGTAGCTAGTTAATTTAAAAGACATATAATCTTTAAAAAACATTTAACCTCCCTACAGTAATCAAATGAACAACATTGTCTGTCAAGAAAGATCGGCTGCTGGTTTACAGTGGAAGATCAGATAAGAGATTTCATTTGGAAACTGACAAGGCAATCTCTTCTATTGATATTTACACAATATTTCATCAAATAATGTAACATCCTTTGGTACCTTAAGGCTATTAAAACTAGCCTATTGGATGCGGGAGAGAGAGCTGAAATTGGCTTCATGGAAGGAAGCAGAGGGTGATGGTGGAAGGTTGTTTCTCGGACTGGAGGCCTGTGACTCGTGGTGTGCCTCAGGGTTCGGTGCTGGGCCCATTACTGTTTGTCATCTACATCGATGATTTGGATGAGAACATACATGGCAAGATTACCAAGTTAGTAGATGATGCAAAAGTGCGTGGTTTTTGCAGATAGTGAAGATGGTTGTGAGAAATTGCGGCAGGATTTTGAACAATTGGCCAGGTGGGCTGTGGAATGGTTGATGGAATTTAATATGGAGAAATGTGAGATGTTGCATTTTGGGAAGTCTAACATGGGCAGAACCTTCACAGTGAATGGTAGGGCTCTGGGGAATGTTGTAGAGCAGAGGGATCTAGGAGTGCAGGTGCATGGTTCCTTGAAGGAGGAGTCGCAGGTCAATAGGGTGGTCAAAAAGACTTTTGGCACATCGGCCTTCGTCAGTCAAAGTATTGAGTATAGAAGTTGGGAGGTCATGTTGTAGTTGCATAAGACATGAGGGAGGCTGCATTGAGAGCATTGTGTTCAGTTCTGGGCACCCATGTTATAGGACAGATGTTGTCAAGCTGGAAATGGTACAGAGAAGATTTACGAGGATGTTGCCAGGACTAGAGGGACTGAGCTACAGGGAGTGGTCGAGTAGGCTGGGACTCTATTCCTTGGAGCGCAGGAGGTTGAGGGGTGATTTATAGAGGAGTATATAATCATGAGAGGAATAGATCGGGTAGATGCACTGAGTCTCTTGCCCAGAGCAGGCAAATTGAGGACCAGAGGACATAGGTTTAAGGTGTATAAGAAAATAACTGCAGATGCTGGTACAAATCGATTTATTCACAAAATGCTGGAGTAACTCAGCAGGTCAGGCAGCATCTCGGGAGAGAAGGAATGGGTGACGTTTCGGGTCGAGACCCTTCTTCAGACTGATGTCGGGGGTGGGACAAAGGAAGGATATAGGTGGAGACAGGAAGATAGAGGGAGATCTGGGAAGGAGGAGGGGAAGGGAGGGACAGAGGAGCTATCTGAAGTTGGAGAAGTCGACGTTCATACCACCGGGCCGCAAACTGCCCAGGCGAAATATGAGGTGCTGCTCCTCCAATTTCCAGCGGGCCTCACTATGGCACTGGAGGAGGCCCATGACAGAGAGGTCAGACTGGGAATGGGAGGGGGAGTTAAAGTGCTGGGCCACCGGGAGATCGGAAAAGATTTAATAGCAATCTGAGGGATACCTTTTTACACAAAGTGTGGTGGGTGTATGGAACAAGCTGCCAAAGGAGGTCGTTGAGTCTAGGACTATCCCAATGTTTAAGAAACAGCTTGACGTGTACATTGATAGGAGAGATTTGGAGGGATATGCAGGCACGTGGGACTAATGTATCTGGGACATGTTGGCCAATGTGGGCAAGTTGGGCTGAAGGGCCTTTTTCTATGCTGTATCACTCTATGAATCTATCTGGTTGGTCCACATACAATTTCAGATCAATACTCATCTCAAAGATGTTGATAGTGGCGGCCTTGTCAAAGGCAGCATTTCTGTATGTCTCTAAACAAAACAGGTGAGTGGAATTTGAAGAATGGTGTTGTAAATGATATTTACAGTACTGGAATACAAATCAGGGCTACAAAAAAACAAAACAAGATACCTTTGTGCTTATGAGTTCTGATTGCACACAAATTGGCTGCCTGCTTTCCTCAAATACAACAGCGAAACTGAAGCGGAATGGTAACATGTAGTTTGAAAAGGAACCTACTTAGTGTGGAGTAACTGAGCACCTATGGCCTTTGTCATCAAAGGTTTGGAGAGGCTGCTGTAAGGAGCTCTGATGAATTACATTGCAATACTTTTTTTTAAAGTTATGATGTACTGAAAAGAAAGAGTAAAGATTTAGGGAGGAAAATCTGGTGTTTTGCACATCATGTGTTTTGGTATTGTCCATCTCTAATTTTTCCTTATCAGTTAAGAATCAACCACAATATTAAGCCTGCAATCAAACATAGACCCAATAGGTATGAACCCATGAGTAAACCATATGGTTTTTTTAATACTAATGTCCATAGTCACCTCTACAAATACCAACTCTCTGTTATAGATTTATTTAGTTGTACAAATTTAATTTCATCATGTAATGGTTGGATTTAAACTCATGACTGGATCTAGGGTCTAGGGTTCTATATGCTCTTCCGGTGTCAACTACGCTGCTACCACACCCTCATCTATGGTAGCTGTAAAGTACTTTGGAACACCTTAAGTCACGAAAGGCATTTCATCAATGCATATTGCAAGAAGGTGAAGCAAAGTTGGATTGTTCCCTTATTTTAGCTGCAGTATCAAACTTCCATCAAACTGATCATTTTGGAGTCTCTTCAATTCAGAGAGATTTCCAGGTGAGCAGCTGGAAGAGTAATCACTTATGTTTTGCTGTACAAGTCAAGTCAAGTCAAGTCCATTTTATTTGTATAGCACATTTAAAAACAACCCACGTTGACCAAAGTACAAGATGTGAATCACAACACAGAAATCAGAGCTCATAATCAGCACAACTCGTGGTAAAGAGGAAGTGTGCTGTCATTGCCCTTATTTTAGATGCAGTATGCAGAATTCTACCTACATATCTTTTAGTTTTGACCATGTGGATTGCCAAAAATTAAAACTAAATACTCTTGCATTAAATGAATGTTAAAACTTTAGCAAGATCTGCAGAAACACTTCCTCTTGAACCAAAGTTATCTTGAAGGTTACTACATCTAGATCATTCCATAATTCACTGGGCAATCCAGGAAGCACAGAGCTCAGAATAAAAAAGAAGCAAGGCACAATATAAAAGATGAAAAGAAAAGTGCTTCAAATATAAATTCTGACTTTAAAGTAGAAAATGTCTAAGAGGTTATCAATGTCTGAGAGATAGTTTTCAGAAGATAAATCAGTTGAAAATGTGTATCCAAAGCATTCATATACTTCTTTTAAGTATTTAGATTTAATTTGAAGGGTTAAAAAACTATTGCATTATAGAATTCTTGGACATAGTCAAACATTTCTAAATCTCCTGTAGTTAAAGTTGGCAAAAAAAATCTACTTTACCCAATCTAAAACAACCATAAATATGGGTCCCAAATTTTATCACCAATTGGTCGATTCAGGGTTCAGGTTCAAGAGACAATTGAACTGATCATATGATAAATGTAAATTATGTTGAGAAACAGAGTGGAAAACGGTGACCTTGTGAAGGTAACAATGTTTATGTTTTGCAGTATGCTTGTTTGCTCAAAAATGCATGTTTTCAGATGCAACATCACCATTCACAAAATCAGTCCATGATAAATTGCTTTATGCCCAATTACAGAGACCGAAAGAATTAGTGCACAATAAAAATACTGGTGTATAAATGGTCCTAAAAACTGATAACTCCCAAGAACGATGACCTGCATACCAGTGCTTTGAAAGATGTGGCTATAGAGATCATGGATTCTCCAGTTATTATTTTCCTAAACACTGAAGCTTGTGGAATAATTTCTGCTGATCGGATGGTAGTAGATTTGCTCATTTATTTAGGAAAGGCGGGAATGGGAAAACAGGAAACCACCAACCTGTTAGTCTGACAATAATAGGCATGGCAGGCGAGGTCACGACCCCTGACTCGTACCGTTGCCACGCAACGCCTTCTGTGCAAAGCAGTGAACTTCAGGTAAGCACTCTATGGCTGGCAGTACATCTGTCCCAGCATCAACGCATTGAAGAGTTCGGATATTTGCTTAGACTTTTTATTCTATTTTATGTTTGGAATGACGTCTGTTGTGGAACAATTCGAGAGGGTGGTGCTGTTGAATGTTGCGGCTGCACTTTGCTGCAGCTCGGCTTCCCCCGGACCCTCCGGTTGGTCTTCTCCCATCAGCGCATCTCCGGCTCCCTCCCGGCACTCCGAGTGTCCCACCACCTCTCCCCATTCCTGTGCTAATGTTGAAGTTCAATTTAATGTGGCTGCTGCATTGTAATACACGTCACACCAAATTTCCCAATCTTTCCAATGGTAATTGTTATCCTGCCATTTTAGCACAACACTTTGAGAAATCGAAGTTCTCACCACACGAAGGATTATTTTTGGCCAATATCACTCACTGATTCATTCTTCAAAACTCGGTTTCACCATGTCCAGACAGTGCATGCACTGATTCACAGAGTTGTCTTGTATATGCCCATGAGGACCAAAGCTTCTGACGGATAATAGCTGGTCAAAACAAAAGATCTTGCACAAGTCAGAGCAGATCGTTGTGAGGCTTTCTACAGAAACACTACATCTATTTAAGCAAGGGGAAAGATTTCATAGGAACCTGAGGGGTAACTTTTTCACACAAAGAGTGGTGGGTATGGAAAAAGCTTCCAGAGGAGGTAGTTGAGGCAGTACCATCACAACATGTAAGAAACATTTAGACAGGTACATGAATAAGACAGGTTTAGAGGGATATGGGCCAAAAACAGGCAGGCGGGACTAGTGTAGATGGGACATATTGGCCAGTGTGAGTAAGCTGGGCCGAAGGGCCTGTTTCCACTATAAGATTCTCTGACTCTATGAATCTATTTACACTGAGGCAAGAAGGAACACCTTCATAGAAACATAGACAATAGGTGCAGGAGGAGGCCATTTGGCCCGTCAAGCCAGCACCGCCATTCGTTGTGATCATGGCTGATCATCCACAATCTGTAACCCTTGCCTGCCTTCTCCCCATATCCCTTGATTCCACTAGCCCCTAGAGCTCTATCTAACTCTCTTTTAAATCCATCCAGTGAATTGACCTCCACTGCCCTCTGTGGCAGAGAATTCCACAAATTCACAACTCTCTGGGTGAAAAAATGTCTTCTCACCTCAGTTTTAAATGGCCTCCCCTTTATTCTTAAACAATGTAGCCCCTGGTTCTGGACTCCCCCAACATTGGGAACATTTTTACATTCTCTGATTTATCTCCAAACTAAACTAAACTAGACTCAACTAAACTCAGTCTGAAGAAGGGAATCGACCCGAAACGTCACCCATTCCTTTTCTCCAGAGATGCTGCCTGACCCGCTGAGTTACTCCAGCACTCTGTGAAACGTCACCTATCCATGTCCTCCAGAGACGCTGCCTGACCCGCTGAGTTACTCCAGCACTTTGTGTCTATCTTTGATGATAACTCAGCTTCTCTTTCACCCGAGCGTCATGAACTGCTGAGTGTTGCTTGCAGGTACTGTTCTGATTAAAGACGGCAGCTTATTTGCCAAGTTTAGCAAGGAAAATATCTTGCTCAATATTCCTCACTCACAAAACTTCTTTGTTTCAGTATACAAGCAGTAAAAAGCATTTTAGAAGACAATTTAGCTTCCCTTTTCACATCACACTAGACTCTGGACACTGCTCTTTTTTGTAGCTTCTAGACCTCAACTATTTTTAAACTTCTGCTATGATACTTACTTAACAATGGTTCGCAAAAGTACTTCCCAATACCCGCACTCTGACACGGGTAATGTTTCCATGATGCGCTACGTGACCAAATTAATCTGGTAAAGTCCAGGAGCAGGAGTTGTTTGCATGGTATTCAATACCTAGGGTTGCCAACTGTCCCGCATTAGCCGGTACATCCCGTATTTTGGTCTAAATTAGTTTGTCCTATACGGGATTGCCCTTGTCCCGTATTAGATGGGTTGCCAACTTCCTCACTCCCAAATACGGGACAAAGGGTGACGTCACCGCCCCGCGCCCCGCGTGACCTCACCCAGCTAGCGGCCACGTGCTCCCGCTCCACCAATGGCGGCCGCCCGGGCTGGGAGGCGGGTTGCTATGCAACCTCCGTTAGGCGGCGCCCGGGCCTTCGGACCTACACTGTCTGGGCCTTCATCACATTGATCTCCCCAACTCTCATGGTTCCATTTGGCTGAAAGATCCAGGTTTAACAAAGCAAACCTACATTTTGGGCACCAAACTTCCATCGAACTGGTCATTTTGGAGCCTCTTCAATTCAGAGAGATTCCAGGTGAGCAGCTGGAAGAGTAATCGCTTATGTTTTGCTGTACAAGATGTGAATCACAACACAGAAATCAGAGCTCATGATCAGCACAACTTGCGGTAAAGAGAAATTGTGCTGTGATTTCCCTTATTTTAGCCGCAGTATGCAGAATTCTATCCACGTATCTTTCAGTTTTGACCATATGGATTGCAAAAATGAAAATTCTAAATATTCTTGCATTAAATGAATGTTGAAACTTTAGCAAGATCTGCAGAAACACTTCATCTTGAATCAAAGTTATCTTGAAGGTTACTACATTTAGATCATTCCATAATTCACTGGGCAATCCAGGAAGCACAGAGCTCAGAATAAAAAAGAAGCAAGGCACAATATAAAAGATAAAAAGAAAAGTGTTTCAAATATAAATTCTGACTTTAAAGTAGAAAATGTCTAAGAGGTTATCAATGTCTGAGAGATAGTTTTCAGAAGATAAATCAGTTGAAAATGTGTATCCAGGCTCGGCGCCTCTGCTCCACGCCTCGCTTCCTTTGGCTCTTTGGCTCCTCGCCACTCCTGCAAGCCCTCCAGCCCTTTTCCCTGCTCGCCCTCTCCATCAGGCGGGCTGCTGGGCCCTGTTTCCACTTGGCCGGCGTTCAACACCTCGAGGCTGGGTCCACCGAGCAGAGCCGTGCCCTGGTCCTCCGCCTCGGCTCCCAGCGCCCAGTCCAACTCTTGCTGCTGTTCGGCCTCCGCTGCCGATCGGCCTCTCCCCAGCTCCTCTTCCTCCTCCTCTACAGACTCGGCACTCCGCTCTTCTTCCTCTTTCATCGCCTCCTCCTCCAAGGCCGTCGAGCATGGCTCCCTGGGCCCTTGTGACCCGGCAGGTCGCCGACTTCCAGCGCTCGCTGCTTCTGCCCCTGCTTTTGCCCTCTTGGCTCGGGTTCTTCCCGCTGCTCCTCTCCCAGCTTGCTCAACCCCGTCCTTTCCTCCTCCTCCTCCTCGTCTTCTTCTCCCCTGCCGGCCAGTCGGTGGCCCTCTGCTTCTCAGCCTTGCGCTCCTGCCTCCCTTCTTGTGGTGAAGGTGTGGAATTCTCTGCCTCAGAAGGCAGTGGAGGCCAGTTCGTTGGATGCTTTCAAGAGAGAGCTGGATAGAGCTCTTAAGGATAGCGGAGTGAGGGGGTATGGGGAGAAGGCAGGAACGGGGTACTGATTGAGAGTGATCAGCCATGATCGCATTGAATGGCGGTGCTGGCTCGAAGGGCTGAATGGCCTACTCCTGCACCTATTGTCTATTGTCTATTGACCACGTTTCCCCTTCTCCCGCCAGCTGGCTAGACGTCTACCCCAATTTCCACCATATTTTTACAGCACAAAAATTGACAATTTTGGCGGGTTTTTTCTAGGTAAAAATGTACGTGTTGCATGTGTTACTAGTGTATGCTGGGAGCTGCCATGTCCTCCAGATGGCTTGAGCGATTCCGTACGTCACGCCCTTTGATCTTATGACCTTACGTGCAGGGGCTCTATAGATGAGAGTTTACAATGTTTGGTATTTTCTACCCCTGAGTGCTGCTGAGTAATTTCATTGGTGTGCACACTATCAAATCCTTTCTTCGCTAGAATAAAACATTGAAGATGCTTCTACACCAAGCATGTAATTGAAAGTCCACCTGGAACCAGTGTAAAAATGACAGAAGAGCGCTGTGGGATTAAAGGAAAGTACTACGGAAAACACCAACACCAGCAGCTTTAAATGTAACTCATTAGTATTTACAATAAGTTTACTCGAACTCTGCCAGAGATTAGGAGCCTGATAGAAGAAAATAAAATTATGAGAGGCATAGATAAGCCAGACAGTCAGAGCCTTTTATATCAAAAACTAGAGGGCGTTGCTTTAAAGTTAAGGGAGGGGAGGCAAGGTTAAAGGAGGTGTGCAAGACAAGTTCTGTACTTTTCTATGTTCTACGTTCTTATTTCTTTGATAACATTAGTGAGAACTTAAAACCCGGTTACCCAGATCTGGCCAATTCAAAATAGTCCTGTTTCAACAAGAGTAAAGGGAGGTTATTAGAGCATTGATACATTGATAACCTTGAAGGAGAGACAACACCAAAACAAAATCTCTCTTTTCACAACACTTGTGGCCAAAATCAAATGTCATAGGCCTGATGTTTATAGTGTCAACTAATGTACCATTTATATTCATACATATTGAAAACACAGCTCAGGACCAATCAGGTTAGCGAAGGTTTTGAGTAACTTGAGAGTAACTCAGTTGAGGGCTGGAGTTAGTTAGGACCAAAAACTAGTTACTTATCTTGATAAATTCAATCACAATAGTTCTGTTCTTTTCTTCAGCACTATGTCATTGAAAATTGATTTTATCTATAATATAAATGTAATAACAACTAATGATTGGCTGAATTCATATTACTCTGGAAGTTCAGCCCGTCACACAAATGACACAATTTCTGCATCAGTCACGATGCTATCACATCATTTCTACCGCAAAGTTCCTTTAGAGCATTGTGGGAATATTGTACCTAGTTGGCCCTAGAGCGACCAGTATTGGCTACTGCTGTGGAACTAAGTTCTAACAAAGTAATGCTAGACATTGGATGGTAGGTCCCAAACTTACCATTAATCCTTCAAGGCTACAACAACGTGATCTTGCTTCCAATAACACAACTGACAGAGGTGCCAAACTCATTGACACGAGTCACTCAACCCAAGCTGACCATCTAGAAATTGCCCCAATATTGTAAACTCACATTGCAAATCACAATTCCCATCCACCACCACCCCACCCCTCACCCCCTCTGCCTCTACTTACTTTACCCAATCCTCATCTTTCTTAAAAAAACTTCAGTCTGGACCCAATTCTTCCATCCCTCTGACAGACAGCTCACGTCACACAGATTATCTTGTTTGCTGCCTGACCCCAGAGCCTGATTATTATCCTTTGTCTGCTGCCTCTTCTCCCTGCTGAGGCCAGGCACAACATTGAGCTTACAGTGGGAAGGGTGCAGGTTGCCCATGACAGAAATGGTCTTCATTGACATCTGACATTTGTATGGACTGGAATTTCTAGATCATAATGTTCAACTGGAAGCCCATTTCTTAAAATTTGGAACATGACAATCAGCTTGCTGGTTACAGTACAGTTGGGACTGATTCCCATTCTAGCTAATCCTATGTCCAGTAGGAGGCACTCTGATGCACTGAGCTGAAGGACCATCATGTCCACACCAGGTTGCTGGACAACCCATTCCCTCCGGTTACTTCCCTGTAATCTATCCTATCTCACATACCAATGCACGCTCCTGATTATGTTGCTATACACCTACACTGAGAGCAATTTAATAGTCAAGTCTTTCATTGTCATAGATGCTGAAAAAACAACAAAATCCTTAGGAAGTCTGAAGAAGGGTTCCGACCCGAAACGTCACCTGCAGTGTACCTCCAGAGGTGCTGCCTGACTGACCCCGAGTAATTGCAACACTTTGTGACCTTTACTGAAATGTTTACTTGTTGCAGATTTACAGCCCTTTAATGCAATGACGGAGAGGTAAATATATAATAATCAATAATACAATGTTAATCAGTAATACTAGGTAAAGAGACCATGATAGTACAACAAAGCCAAAGTCCATAGTAGGTCATAGTTGCTAAGATAGGGTTATGGTTAATGTTGTGCAGAGTTCACGAGCCCAATGATTTCTGGGAAGAAGCTGTTGTTGAACCAGTTTTCAGACTCCTGTACCCTCTTTCTGATGGTATGGTATGGTAATATTCCACTGAGGCAGTGGAGGCCAATTCACTGGATGTTTTCAAGAGAGAGTTGGATATAGATTTTAGGGCTAAGGGAATCAAGGGATATGGGGAAAAAGCCAGAACAGGGTACTGATTTAGGATGATCAGCCATGATCATATTGAATGACGGTGCTGGCTCGAAGGGCCGAATAGCCTACTCCTGTACCTATTTTCTATGTTTCTGTGTAATAGCAAGATGAGAGCAGGCCAGGGGTCTTTGATGTAATTGCTGCCTTTTTGAGGCAGCTCCTCCTATAGATCCCTTCGATGGTGGGGAGGTCTGTCCTATGATGGACTGGGCAGTGTCTACCATTTCAGCATCCTCCTTCGATCTTGGGCATTCAATTTACCAATGCAACTAGCCAGTATGCTCTCTATTATACTTCTGTAGACGTTTGATAGAGTATTCGGTGACATCACCTCAATCTTCTCAGGAAGTAGAGGCGTTGGTGAACTTTCTTTGTGATTACATCAATGTGCTGGACCAAGCAAGGACAGATCTTCCCTAGCTTTCCCCTCCTGATGTCAACAAGTAGCTCTTTGCTATTGGTGACGTTGCCCTTGCAACATTCTCACTCCTGTACACTGAATCATCCTTACTCGTTACTCGTCATGGGTATTGAACAAGTAGAGCAGAGAGCAGGGGACACCTTGAAGTGCTCCTGCGTTGATGGCTATTGAGGAGGAAGTGTTGTTACAGTGGCCAATTTCCCTACCAGCATATTTTTGGGATACAGGATCAGAGCACCTGTAAGAAACCAAGTCACAGGGAGAATGTACAGTATAAACTCTATCAGCTACACTGCAGATCAGGATCGAACCAGGGTGGCTGGAGCTGAGAGGTAACAATGCAGACCTACACCACTATGTCATCCATTTCTATATCCTCTAACTCTGAATTTGCCCACAAAGAAAAGCATCCTTTTAGCTTGTTAAAACGCTGGAATCCTATGTGTCATTAAGATCTCAGCTCTAATTCTTCTAGACTTCAATGAGTATAAACCCAATCTTTCCTCGTTTAATAATCCCTACATTTAAGCAATCAACCTGCCAAACCTTCTTTAAACTACTTCCAATATCAGTATAATCCTCTTTATAAAAAGTGTTCAAATTTGTACTTGATAATCCGGGTGTGGTCTCACCTATTTTCTGTAAAATTGTAACAAGACTTCCTTATTTTTACACTTTATCTCATTTGGGGGAAAAAAGCTAGCATTCCATTTGTATTTGTTAATTATTTGCTGTGCCTGCACAGTGTTTGTGTTTCAGGTACAAGGACACCATGATCCCCCTCCCTGCACAGTAGCTTTCTGCAGTCGTGTAAAATTGTTTCCTTTACCACACAAAACCCTGAATATTTATTCATATAATTAAAGTTGGAGCCTACCTAGCACTTACTTAAAGCATTTCCAAAAAATGTGAAAGCTTGCAGTATTGGCTCTCTCCCAAAAACTAGATTCACAAATTTTACTTGAAAGGGGCTTTTCTTATGGATTCGATAATAATCTCAAACAAAGTTCAACTGTGGAAAACTTAAAACAATTCTACTGTGGGAACTGCACTGGTCTCATATCCACATGGAATTCTTCACATTATGTTTAGTTCCTGCAGGTACTCTGATACAAATAGATTCTAAAAGATTCATTTACATAGTTTATTCTGGAACTTAGATTTAGTCAAGGTGCCTTGAGAATTCTAGTCAGGAATCCTGACCTTGGATTCTCCCTATGTCCATGTGGATTTCCTCCAGGTGCTCTGGTTTCCTCACATATCCCAAAGACGTTTGGGTTTGTAGGTTAATTGGCTGCTGTAGATTGCCCCTACTGTGCAGGGGATGGATGAGAAAGTGGGATAACATTAATCCCATGTGAATGGGTGATCGATCGTCGGTGTGGATTCGATAAGACGAAGGGTCTGTTTCCATGCTGCATGTCTAAACCAAACTAAACCAGTATGGGCTAGTGTGCGACATGCATTTGTACACAACTGCCATTAATCCAATACCACCCACCAACGGGTATGGAGAATGATAAGTTTTATCAATTCTGTTGCATGGAAGTGGTTGTCCTAACATCCTAGTAACTC
The DNA here is from genome assembly GCF_053455715.1 of Rhinoraja longicauda. NCBI lineage: Eukaryota > Metazoa > Chordata > Chondrichthyes > Rajiformes > Arhynchobatidae > Rhinoraja > Rhinoraja longicauda. The sequence goes on along the minus strand of NC_135957.1, from coordinate 40,335,617 downwards.
AGCTTTCTGGTGAAAGCTGTGGAAACATCCTGGAAGAATCAAAACAAAGAATCAGCTCTTTCTGGAGAAAATTAAAACCTATCCTTGGTGGCTGTAATCACCAATGATAATTCACTAGACTGTGTTTAAGGAAAAACAGGCTTGATGTTCCACTTGCTCATTATCGTTGTTAGGACCCTAACAAAATTAACTCTCTTTCCATGATTTGTTTGTCCCTGTATTATCCACAACTCAGCAGCAATTTATTTGAGTTCATCCACCAATTTAGGCAGGACCTTAATACTACTTTAACAATTGCATTTATTTTGATTGTGAAAACGGAGAGGATGAGACGGAACTTCTTCCCACAGGCCATCAGGACTGTCAACTTTTATAACCCCAGAGACTAAATTTTTGTCGACACTAATAGTAACTTATTAACTTTGTTTATATGCTGTAACTGTAATTCTTTTTGTGCACAACCCGCAGGCATTGCCACTTTCATTTCACTGCACATCGTGTATGTGTATGTGACAAATAAATTTGACTTGACTTGACTTGACTTGATTCCATTTTATGCAATAGAAAAGGCACAAAGGAAAATATTGGAATATATTTAGTAGGACTGTTTCATTTCTATCAAGTTCAATACTTCCACCTCCTTGCTCATTTGTATTCCTAAGCTTAAACCTTCTGTGCATATCCATTTTGCCCCTCTATTGACTACTGATGTTTTTAAGCACAAGGTTCCAAGTTCTGAAATCCCTTCCGAAACCTCTCGGTTTCCTCAATATAAAACCAGGTTTGTTTTTATCTTTTACCTTCTCTAATACAAATTCCTTTTGCACACATAGGCTCCCAACTCGCTGGGACATGTCCCTATTTTTGCGTATCATATAATTAGAGACACTGAATATTACATCCCAATTAAAACATTAGTCTAACCCTTTAAATGACAAATTCCACTTTAAATTACATTGAATTTACAGGTCAGGCACAGACTGTTTGGCCCAACTGGCCTGTCCCAGTTTTATAGTCCTTGCAGTCTAGGGGAAATAAGCTTTGAATATGATGGAAGAGAGCCAATGCTGAAAAAGCCCCAGCACACTGTCAGGTCATGTACTTGGTTCTAGAATAACTTACAACATTAACAATCCTGCAACATTACTCGTTGCATTGCAGAAATCTAAATGATTTCATGTAAACAGACTATCACATTTTACCACAGAATTTCAGGACATGCCTTTGCAAGTAAATCAGATCCTACCAATGGTATATTAAGTGGAGCATCAAGCAGCCTTGGCTGTACCCTAAATGTTCCTGCCCCTAAAACAAATAGGCAGCTACATTCACAAGTCAGAGCCTGTTGCAATATCCACTGTTAGTCAGGATGCCTAGCAACATTAGGATAATGCCAAATCATGGAACTAACTAAAAATTCGGATACTCAAATCATTTGTTTGAGCGGATTGCTGTTAGTGCACTTTCTAGCCTACAATGTTTCATCTCTGTTTTGCAATCATAATTTCTCAGCCACCACCCAGTTGTCAGGGAACTCATGTTCTGGCTTGCAAAAACTTAAATACTCAGACCACTTTTTCCCGCTTATTCCGCGGTTAGGGAACAGGCCAACTGTATAAAGGAAGAGCATCTTTAAAACCACAGACCCTCCCTCCTTTTCTACACACACCTTCAATGAGACTACTAAAAATGAGGAGTGGGGCATTACACGGAGGGTTTGTGGATTGTTTACAGCAGATAACTGCATATAGTGGAACCAGAAACCATACATTGTCTTAACTAGATAGCTGCTATCTTGTTACAATTTAAAAAAGCACAACTCATGTGGAGACCTATAGCATAGAACTAATGGTAGCATGACCCATTTTTGTACAGTGATAGATTATGGTTCTTTAAACAGCACCTTTCCCATTATGAAATTGCATAATAATTTCCAGTTTGTGTGTAATTTCAAATATTAATATCCTTGGATTAAATCAAAATTCATTTTGTTGCACTGCATTCTAATATCAAAATGCTAAATGTAAAATCTATGTGGTGATGATAAACAGTCTTTGTACTTCACACTGGGGGCAAAAATGAACCAAAATGGTGTCCAAATTATCATTTCTAGAAGGTCAAAAATGAAAAAGGATATGCAACAACACAAAACCTTTTGTATCCCCTTTAGTACAGCCCTAGGTGCTTACAGCCAATGCAGCACTTTCAAGGTAGGGTAACTTTTGTAAGTAGGAATGATGGCAGCTAAATTGAACACAGAAAGCTCCCATAAAAATAAAAGCAAATTGTTAATGACCAGATTGCTTTGGAAACATTGACTGAGGGGGCATCCTTCCTCCTCAAAATATTACCATGCCATATTTTCTTATCTATCCAAGATTTAAGATGGGGTCATTTTGACTGCTCAACTATTGCCACCAACAGTGCAGCACTTTGGGCTGTATGTCCACACTTTGAGCAATCCATCGGGGAGCATAATATTAATATGTCCCATGCTCCAAAATTCACTTCAGCAAACGCCAGGACAAATTGGTCTAAAGTACGTCACAGAACTTGTAAATAATGAATTCTCAACACAAAACTGTTTAATTGTAGGCAGCTTTAAGGTCAACCAAGTGACATTTGTGAAACCATGTTCAAAGGGTCAACAATACAAACTGATGAGGAAATTCCAAATTTCCCAATACAATATTGCAAAACCAATGAGGTGGGCAATTATTTCCATTCTGTGAGATTGCCAGAACTTTGAATTTAAGTTAATGAATGTTGGAATTTTAAAGTAAATGGTGAAGTGCGCAGAATGAACAGAGTTTAAGGTAAGTGTTGAATTCATTCCACATTCCTTCTTGAAACTAAATATTGAACTCTGAAGCCACTGCTTATGAATATTAAGGAGAATCATCCTGATCCTATAAACAGATAAACAGATCGGTTCACTAAAAAAAACTTCTGAATTATGACTTCAAATCCAAGACTAGAATCCATGGGAGCTGCACTTTCACATCTAAAGTCAGTGCTGATGGAGCTCTGTTAACAGACTTGTGGAAGGTTATGGGAACATATTCAGTACTAATGTTGAAGTTCTATTTAATGTGGCTACTGCATTGTAATACACGTCACACCAAATTTCCCAATCTTTCCAATGGTAATCGATATCCTGCCATTTTAGCATAACACTATGAGAAATCGAAGTTCTCACCACACGAAGGATTCTTTTTGGCCAATATCACTCACTGATTCATTCTCCAAAACTCGGTTTCACCATGTCCAGACAGTGCACGCACTGATTCACAGAGTTGTCTTGTATATGCCCATGAGGACCAAAGGTTCTGACCGAAAACAGCTGGTCAAAACAAAAGATCTTGCACGAGTCAGAGCAGATCGTTGTGAGGCTTTCTACAGAAACACTACATCTATTTAAGCAAGGGGAAAGATTTCATAGGAACCTGAGGGGTAACATTTTCACACAAAGAGTGGTGGGTGTATGGAACAAGCTTCCAGAGGAGGTAGTTGAGGCAGTACTATCACAACATGTAAGAAACATTTAGACAGGTACATGAATAAGACAGGTTTAGAGGGATATGGGCCAAAAGCAGGCAGGTGGGACTAGTGTAGATGGGACATATTGGTCAGTGTGAGTAAGCTGAGCCGAAGGGCCTGTTTCCACTATAAGATTCTCTGACTCTATGAATCTATTTACACTGAGGCAAGAAGGAACACCTTCATCACATTGATCTCCCCAACTCTCATGGTTCCATTTGGCTGAAAGATCCAAGTTTAATCAACTAAACCTACATTTTGGGCACCAAACTTCCATCAAACTGGTCATTTTGGAGCCTCTTCAATTCAGAGAGATTCCAGGTGAGCAGCTGGAAGAGTAATCGCTTATGTTTTGCTGTACAAGATGTGAACCACAACACAGAAATCAGAGCTCATGATCAGCACAACTTGCTGTAAAGAGGAAGTGTGCTGTCATTGCCCAATTTCCAAGTGTTTTAAAGCTTTAAAATATTCCTGCCAAGAAGAAATTTAAGAATCAGTTGCCTAATTCTCCTAGATTAAATCTGATGCATCCTGTCAAACTCTGACATAGAATCCATTGACAGATCCTGTGCAGAATGAGGTCATTCTACTGATCATGTCAGGACTGGCAGAAGCAGACCCACCCAATCCAGAAACCCACATTTCAGCTCCCGATCCACCTCTTAACACTGTTAGCCCAAACCTACCAATTTTTAAAATATATGAAGGATGTTTTCGCTATTTTAAAAACCTTTTTAAGAAATGCATTTTTGACCCTCAGAACACTTGAACCCATGTTCTCCAATTAGGTCCATGCACCACTGGTATAGATCTTTATGCTGAGGTAATAGGTAATTCTTATCCACTCTTTTTAAACTCTTCAATATTATATTCCACAACTAAACCTGTCTTTAGCTTTCACCTTTCAATGTTGTAACCCAAGCCAAGGCCTCTGTATTTCTACCTACAGAAGGCACTTCAAGACACTGGGAAGACACCATTAATGTTGTCAATGGACCTCCTAATTCCATGTAGGCCAAATAATCCAACATCGTTGACCTCTCGTAGACCAACACCACCAGCAATGAGACTTCAGTTGAACTCAGTGCTCAGCCTGATGGGCAAGCCACAGTTGGTGTACCTGACACCAAACCCCGAGGCCTACCCCACTTCAGTCAGGGATAGAGATTACTAATCAGACAAAAGAAAAGATTCAAGTTTGTGCTCAGAAGCCAAGTAGAAAAATATCCACCTTTATTGACTCCTTGAAATCTCTGGGCCATGACTACCGGCGGTGGGGAAGAAGCCTTTGGAATGGTATTGCAAATCTCATGGAAGCTCATGCATCAGGGGCACATAGAAACTCTTTGTAAATATTGATCGAGCACAGCAGTTCACAAACTGTTTACCTGCCCAACAGATCAGATACCTGCAACCCCAAAGTCTGTGCTGTCCATTTTGAACACATCAGTCACCTCAGAACTCATAAAACATGAGTGGAAGCAAGTCATCCTCTCATGAAACTGCCCTGGAAGAAAGACTGTAGTGCAATCACATCATTCTGAAATGATTGGGAAAATTAAATGTGTACAATATTCCACTGGTGGGATAACTTGTGCTTCATTTTGTGTCAATCTAAGCTTCCTATCTTCTATACGTTGGGAAATTTGGAATCCCGCAATAACACCTTATCTGCCTTTCCTTTATTCATTGTAAATCAGTAGATATATACCGAGAAATGATTATCTGATGACTTCCTATCTGCAGATCGTCCCACGCTCAAAGTCAGCCCATGTATTAACCGGCATGTAGCCTGGAGGTGCAGCCAGTGATAGGGTCTAGAGCCTGGACCAGGTGTGGCCGGAACTGATGTTAGAGTCAGATAAAAAGAGTGAGATTTCTAAACATACAAGGGAAATAATAGCTGCATTGTGAAATTTGACAATATTTCTATTCAATCTTCAGATAGGTTTGGGGATTTGATTTCCAAATCATATATCAGATTTAACTATTAGTAAAACAACAGCTATGAAAATAACAAGCATTAAGAAGGCTTCTTTTTTTTAAAGTGGAAACACAAGTGGTGCAGATGCTGGAATCTTGAGTGAAACACAAAGTGCAGGAGTTACTCAATTGGTCAGGCAACATCTCTGGAGGGAATGGACAGAATGTACATACTCCATTGATTCTGTAAAGTTGAATATTTTGCTGTGAAGGTATGATTCAAATGTGGATCAATAAACATATATTTGAGATAAATAGAAACAATGCACATAATTTAAAACTTCAATTTAAGCTCCAATAAGCTCCAATCGGGATTAGTAAGTGCATCATTATGGAGAAAATGTTAAGCAAGATCAGATTTTCATGTTAATGCTTTGCAGTATCTTGATACTAATCTTGCCATGCAACAAGTGAAACTTTATTTCAGGCTTCCTGTGGTGACATTTAAGAGATCTTTAGATAAGCGCATGGAAGAGGGATATGTATCAGGTACAGACAGATGAGATCATAGGTAGACACAAAATGCTGAAGTAACTCAGCGGGTCAAGCAGCATCTCGGGAGAGAAGGAATGGGTGACGTTTCGGGTCGAGACCCACCTTCAGACATGTTACATGATGTAATGAACAGATTTGTTAGATTTTTTAAGATGAAGCAAATGACTTAGATTTCAAATGATTAGTAATTGACTGTTTTAAAGACCAGTTCCATAGTATTTTATTTTTCCATCTATTTTGCAATATTTCATGAATTGCCAGAATTGTTTTTATCAGTAACTATAAAATGGCAGACTGAAAATATACATTTTGCCCTCCAGAGCAACTGCACAGGCAAACAAACCATCAGAATTAGTTCCCTTTAAGAGCCAATGTATTCTCCAAACAACTGTTACCATTGGAGTTATTATGTAAATATTTGGCAGTTACGGTAAGCACTCTGAACTACAGTCATCCAAGACCATATAAGTTCATTGAACTGTTACTTTCAAAGATTACAAAACCAGCAAACCAGCTTTACGCAGAATTACGTATGTGACAAATTAAAAATAAATTGTGTATAAAATCATGAGAGGAATAGATCAGGCAGATGCACAGAGTCTCTTGCCCAGAGTTGGTGGATCGAGGACCAGAGGACATAGGTTTAAGGTGAAGGAGAAAAGTTTTAATAGAAATCTGAGGCGGCACAAATGGTGGTTGATGTATGGAACAAGCTGCCAGAGGAGGTAGTTGAGGCTGGGACTATCCCAAAGTTGAAAAAACAGTTAGACAGGTGCATGGATAGGACAGGTTTGGAGGGATATGGACCAACCGCAGACAGGTGGGACTAGTGTAGCTAGGACATGTTGGCCAGTGTGGGCAAGTTGGGCCAAAGGGCCTGTTTCCACACTGTATCATTCTATGACTCTAGCAATGTGGATCAACAATTTAGAAACTTTGCCTCCTATCCTTATAATCACATGCTCTCTACCATGTAACACAGAGACTCGGCTACAGACAGGTACCTGCCTGCTCAAACACACCAGCCTTTCTTAAGGGAGAGAAGTTGTCCAATAATCTTTTTTTGGTGTTGAGTCGGGAAAAGAAAAAGCAAATTAATACTTTTTCATGAATACATTCAAACTTTAGGAATATATTTAGCTTCAATGTGGTGTTATATTTGTGCACAAAATAAATCCCTTGCATGTGCTCTTATGTAGTGGCTATTTTAATGACTAGATATTATACCTATTTGTAACAAAGAATTAGGAAGTTAAATTTCACATCTGTAAAAGGACACAAAGTACTGGAGTAACTCAGCGGGTTAGGCAGCAACTCTGGAGAACATGGATAAGTGACATCTCGGATTGTGACTTCTATGAAACTTTGTTTAATGCGGAATAGGATGGTGTCTAAAATTAGAAACATCATTGAGTATTCATATTGCTGATCAATGCTCCTTGTTCATTTCGTGGATTTAATACAAGTTCCTCAATTACTTATAAAATATACAATGCTGAATTTCAAATGGAGATCGATAGCTTTAGAAGTGAAACAATGTGGACAAAAGTAATATAATGACACTATTAAATGAATGCCGAAACAAGGTTCTTGCTCCTGCATAGAAATGGAGAAGTTAGGGTAGGGTGACAGGGTTAATAGAAGAACAGGATCGATGCAATCAAATCAGATCAAAAGCCCACACAGACTTCAGATGTTGTTACCGAAAACAAGTCTTATTCTCTTTATGCATTCAGCAGTCATCACATCAGTTCTCGTGACGTATCTAGTCATTTACTTCCAGACATAGCCATGGTGTGACCAAATGGCAACGTTCCATTCAATAAATTATACAATAAATCTTAAAATATGGGGCCAATAGCACTCTAATTTCAGAGATAATTTGCTCCACATGGAAATATCTACCACCAATATCTCAACTGCTTTTCTTTAAAAAACAAATCAAAACATTATATTCTCCAAATCAATGGTTTGATGCAGATAAGCAACTGATTAGCATAAATAAAATGGGCTGAAGGTTCTGTTTCCACGCATGTAACGATCTTTACAACTCAAGCAGCCACTACCACAGTATATGGCAAAATTGTTGAAAAGAATCCCAATCATGTTACGCCATGGGGGAAAGAGAAAACAAGGAGGGAAAGAAGGTGTTTACACAACATACATTTGCACATTGTGTCTAAGTAACTTTGGCAGTCCTTCAGTATAATACACAAAAATGAATAATTTACTAATAATTGAGTAATAATAAAGAGTATCGCTCTTTGGGACTATGGATGTCTTTTGCAGTTCATAAAAAGATTCCTGTATTTTCCAGTGCAAATGTCAAGAGTTCTTCTGAGAACTGCCAATATTTCCCCACACAAATACAAAGAAGTTTGGAAATCCCACAGATATGTGTTTGCCCAAGAAAGCCCAGTGTGCTGAACTGATCTCCAAGATCTTGCTAACTGTGTTCCATTGATGAACTCCCCATGGGAGAGCAACTTCACTGCTTTGATGGGGAAGAGAAATGTTTTGAGAAATTTTGAGTTGTCCATGCAATCTGTTCTGCATGGTAAAGAAGGCCTTAATGCAATGTTGATTACGAGCCAGGGCAACACTTTGGAACACAACTGACCTTGAGAGAGAATGAGAAAAATGTGCTAGTACTCTGAACAATGACCACATTGGAGCAATCTTCAACTGAAAAGTTCAAGTGCATACTGTACATTCATATTGAACCGCTTCATAAAGTTACAATGCTTCCATTAACTTCTGAATAGCTTGCAACACCCATCAGGAGCCCACATGTTAAATAACAGCAAAGAGCATGACAAAAAAACAAATAATAGTCTTGAATAAATGTGGCACACTGCATATGAGGACGGGGGCCTTCAGAATACTACGTTTGCAACTGCTGCCAATGTGGATTGATTTTGAGAGTTCCCCAAAATGGCTGTCAAAAAAAACTTAAGGAAATAATTGAGGACGGCATGGAATATACATCTGCAGATGTAACATTTATCCTTTAACTTGAATGCAATTGACGATTCAGAACTTATGCATTCACCGTTTCTATTCCCCTCATGATTTTATGCAACTCGATATGATCACTCCTTGTTCTCCTACACTCCAGGTACTAAAGTCCTAGTCTGCTCAACATCTACCTATAGCTCAGCCCTCCGACTCTTGCAACGTTCCCGTAAATCTTCTCTGCACTCTTTCCAGCTTAACAACATCCTTCCAATAGCAGGGTGGTCAAAACTGAACCAAGTGTAGCCTCACAAATGTCTTGTACAACAGTAACATAATGTCCCAAATTCTATACTCACTACCCTGACTGATGAAGGCCAATGTACCAAAAGCATTCTGACCACCCTATGATGCCAATTTCAGGGATCTTTGTACCTGTCTCTCTGCTCTACAACACTCTCCAGGCAGCTACCATTCACTGGGAAGGTCCTGTCTGATACTATCAAAGTTGGCCATGCTTCAATTCATAACTTTAACTTGGGAACCACCCTGTCCTTTTCCATAACTACATTAAAACGTCCTTCTGAGCTGCATAAAAATTGACATAATTTTATACATGTAGGAAGTGTGGCATAAACTTTCAAAGAGATGGTTTGCCACAAAATGATAATAATATATATTCCTTTATTTTTGTCCCACACTGGGGAAATTTGCAGTGTTACAGCAGCAAAGTGGATAGCAAGAGACATGTCCAGATCATTTTATATTTAAATTGATGTTCATTTTGGAGTAAATATCTGGCCACCATAGTGCCGGTGCCGAAAAAAGCAAAGATCACCAACCTGAACGACTACCGTCCGGTTGCCCTAACTCCTATAGTCATGAAGTGCTTTCAAAGGCTGGTCCTCTCACACATCAAATCCAGCATCCCTGCCTCACTGGACCCACATCAATTTGCATACAGGGCAAACAGATCCACAGAGGACGCCATCTCTCTGGCTCTTCACACTGCCCTGACTCACCTGGAGAGACAGGGCACGTACGTGAGGATGCTTTTCATTGACTATAGCTCTGCCTTCAACACGGTCATCCCCACCAAACTCATCACCAAACTCCACCAGCTAGGCCTCAGCTCGTCATTATGTGACTGGATCCTGGACTTCCAGCTGGAGCGACCGCAGGCAGTGAGACTGGGCCCGCACCTGACCTCCACTATCACCCTGAGTACCGGCACACCACAGGCCTGTGTTCTGAGCCCCATGCTCTACTCCCTATTCACACATGACTGTGTTCCTGCATTCGACACCAACAACATTGTCAAGATTGCAGATGACACAACGGTGATCAGGCTGATCACCAACGGTGATGAAACAAACTACAGAGCGAAGGTGCAGAACCTGGCGGAATGGTGCTCTGATAACAACCTGGCCCTAAATACCACCAAGACCAAGGAGCTGATCATCAACTTCCATAGGTCACACAACGGGGAATACGCCCCGATCTTTATCAAGGGGGACAATGTGGAGAGAGTGTCCAGCTTCAAGTTTCTGGGCACTCACATTCCGGAGGACCTAACATGGTCCAATAACACTGCTGCGCTGGTCAAGAAGGCACAGCAACGACTGTTCTACCTAAGAACACTGAAAAAGTCTGGTCTACCCCAACAGCTGCTGACGACCTTCTACCGCTGCACCATAGAGAGCATCCTAACACATGGCATCCCTGTGTGGTATCTCAGTTGCATGGAGGCAGAGAGAAAAGCTCTTCAGCGGGTAGTCCATAGAGCTCAGAGGACTATCGGAACACAGCTACCAGCCTTGGGGGGCATCTACAACACACGATGCCTCAGAAAAGCCACCAGCATCCACAAAGACTCTTCACATCCCTGCAACTGTCTGTTCGAACTTCTACCATCGGGCAGACGATACAAGGCCTTCTACGCCCGCACCTCCAGACTCAGGAACAGCTTCATCCACAGGGCCATAGCTGTTATGAACCGGTCCTGCTGAGCCGGATGGTCACATCGCACAGTGAACCGCCACAGATCTACTTGCACTTTATTCTGTTTTAAAACTGTTCTAATTTGTTTCATTGGGTTGTTTAAATTAATACTGATTAGCTAATTCATATATTGCATCGTATGGGAGGCGCATTCCCAATCTCGTTGTACCCCTGTACAAAGCCAATAAAGATATATTGTATTGTATTGTATTGTAAATATTGGGGAGAACAATAAAGTTCTCATTAAAAACAGTATCACATGATCAACATCTGATGCAAAAGGTGACACCTACAATAATGCAATATATCCATTTAAGAACCATCTAGACATGAACTTGATTATCTTGCTGGGCTGGAGGCAGCAGTTCCAATCAGAAGAGCTGAGTTTCAGCCATGGAGGCTTCAGCAAGTTTTGTGCTTTTAAGTACATGGTGCCAAACATGGAACTCCAAGATTATTGAGTGTCTCACCTGTCAGCACACCCCAGGCCTAGACTCTCCGAGTTCACACTAGGGACAATTTCCAATTTACAGAAGCCAATTAACCTACAAACCCGCATGTCTTTGGAGTGTGGGAGGGAACTGGAGCACCCAGAGAAAACCCACATGGTCACGGGGAGAACGTGGAAACTCCGTACAGACAGCAATGGTAGACAGGATCAAACCCGGGTCTCTGGTGCTGTACAGCGATGGCTCTACCGCTGTGCAACTGTGCCACCCTGGGAAAATATATTTTTTATTTCAATGTTATTTTCTTAATTCTGAAAGTTAGCTGCATTAAAAGAACTTAAAATCCTTGCAGCGTTTCCTGGAGGCAAAACTCTGCCTCCAGCTGTGCCTTCTGTCGAAACCTGTCAGGGACATTTGGGGTTAGCGCCTCAGCGCTTTGCCCTCTGAAGCCCCGTTGGACGGCCAAACTGGAGGATGTTGCGTTTGGCCATCCCTATCTGTGCCAGGTTAATGAGCACGGGCAGGAGTCATGGTTGGACTATCCAAGAGGTGGGCCCGGTCCAGTCCAATGCCAGCGGCAGTCAGGAATGGTGCCAGACACAAAACTGCCCTGCTTGAATTTCACACTGGCGGGATTTGGAAGCCTTCAGGCAAAGCTAGCGAGAATCAAAGAGAGAGCTCAAATATATATATATTTTTGGAAATGTAACAAAACTAGCAAACATCCAACATTTGATTCAAGTATGAGAAAATGGTGGAGACTCAAGAAGTGTCCTTTCATAATTTAATGCATAGTAATTTAACTAATAGTCACAGTAAATTATGATAAAAAATATCCATGGAGCACAAGTTTGGAATTAGGTGGAAAAACAGAAGGATTCAGTTTCGCCTCACGAACTATGGCAAATACTTCCTTAGTACTGTTATTATATCTCAATTCCAAAACATGCATTAAAACATAATTGTATACAAGTAAATAACACATTCAAATGGAGCATCCTCGTGAGCAAGGTTGTTTCTTGGACAAACATAGATTTAACTCATTTTGTTCTCTCTTTGATGTTATTTTTTTTTCAGTCAACTGATCAGGACTTGTATGTTGCTCGTAGCAATGAAATAAATACTCATTTGCTTGGAAAGGTCTTAATGCCACATTAGTCACCACACCCTTACAGACGATTTGAAAGGGCAGAATTTGCCTCCAGCAATCAACAAGAAACAGTTAAACATAAGCAGATATCAATGTACAGTTACCTTAAATTATTTCACGTATGAATAAGATTTCGTCTGCATCTCTTCCACTGAAAGTCTGTGTAGAAAAACTCTTAAGTTTGAGAGTGCTATTAAATGCAGTACCTTACTCTAATCATTAATCCTCCACAAAGGAACAAATCCAAAACTAGTTGGGAATCTTGGACAAACATAGATTTAACTCATTTTGTTCATCGCCCGGCTCGGTCACGGGACGTTTCAGCGCCCGGTGCGGCTCGGCCGCGGGGACTTCCATCCCCTTGCGGGGGGACTGTGCGGGTCGGTCGGGGACGAGCTGTCTGTCCGTGGGCGTGGGGAAGAGAGTGGAAGTTTTGTTGCCTCCATCACAGTGAGGGGGTGTTTGGAGTCACTGTGATGGACGTTTGTGTTGGGGTCATGTGTCTTGTGTTCTTTTTTGTGTATGACTGCTATGTAATTTCGTTCGGTACCTTGGTACCGAATGACAAATAAAGCTCTGTTGAACTGTTGTTGAACTGTTGAACTGTTGAAAGCAAGCCACAAGAAGGACGCAATAAAACAAACTGAGGCAAAAACATGAAGTGAAATATATTGTAGAGATTGTGAGATTAGTCACCTTGCTGAAAGACCAGTAAATGTCAATGTGCAAAAAAATATCTTTACAGACAAAATAGAAAAAGAATGATGAAAGTGATCTGTTTACCATACCATACCATACACATACAGCCGGAAACAGGCCTTTTTGGCCCATCAAGTCCGTGCCGCCCAGCGATCCCCATACATTAACACTATCCTACACCCACTAGGGACAATTTTTACATTTACCCAGCCAATTAACCTACATACCTGTACGTCTTTGGAGTGTGGGAGGAAACCGAAGATCTCGGAGAAAACCCACGCAGGTCACGGGGAGAACGTACAAACTCCTTACAGTGCAGCACCCATATTCAGGATCGAACCTGAGTCTCCGGCGCTGCATTCGCTGTAAAGCAGCAACTCTACCGCTGCGCTCCCGTGCATCAGGAGTGTGCAGAGGAACATAAAGCTTCCAGCTTTTGCTGAAGTTATTTATCCTCGAGCATCAGAGGGCAAATATGTGCAAGCAGGTCTACATATATTTATAATGTGGGTCTGAAGATGCACGGTGACCTGCATATCCACTTTGTGCTGCCTCATTGGATATCATTGCAGGGGGGGTAGAAAAGGAGGGATGGTTTGCTGCAACTGGCAAGTCCACACTGTTACAACTATGCTGCTTTGTTCTGCATAACCAAGGATGGATACACTTCCTTTCACTGCTTCGTAGGAGGGACCTTGTATTCACTATAATTTAGATGAATGAAAGATTATCTCAGGATCTAGAAAAAAATTGACTGAATGACGACTGCTGTTTTGTGTTTCTGCAGAACTAGGTGCAGTACATCTGGATAAGAGGGTGATCTTTTATGACTGAGAGGAGAAAAAAGAATTCTTTATCCAGAGGATTCTCAATCTTTGGAACTATCCAGAAAACAGTGGATTCTTAGTCAATGAGCATATTTTCAGCTGTGATTGATTTCTGGATTCTTAGGGGATATGGCAATCGGGTGGGGTTATCATATATTGGAGGTGATCTGCCACGATCTCACTGAATCAAAAATCAGGTGAGACGGCCTCTATGGTCCACTCCCATTTCTTGTTTGGATTTTATTAAAAAATCACCAAGACATGAAAAATTAAAGAAATTAAAATAATTTTTCATTAAATAATTATTAAAACAGTCTTTGACAAAAGTCACATTTTATGCAAGGTAAGCAATAATTATAATTACTGGGCTCAAAGTTAATGAAACAAAACATGTCTACACCTAGTATGCACACACAGAGCCACCTACAAAACTATTGCAAGATTCCCATCAAGAGCCAACAATTATTGGTCATTTATAAATGAATTTGTATTTTTCCTCACAGGTACTTAAATGTACTTTTATGATTCATAAAAGAAGATCATTGTTTTACTTCAAAGTGAATTTTGTAGAAAATATCAAACCAATTCAAAGCTTTTTACCCCAGTCAATTGGTCTGCCATGCCAATGAAACAGAGTTTTGCAGAAATGGCTTTAATTACATGGTTGGCAGATAATTGGATAATAACAATTAGCTAATTCTAACCAACTGTATTTAAAGCTGCCCTGCAACAGCAAAATACTACAAGGGTGAAAATGGCATTCAATAATCTAAACCGGAAGCAAATAGCAAATAGAATATTAACTGCATGTTATGTACAGCAGGAGCCAGGCTCTTTGGTCCAACTTGCCAATGCCGACCAAGATGCCGCATCTACTGTACATTAGTCCCATCTGCCTGCATTTGGCACGTATCCTTCTTAATCTTTCCTATCCATGTGCTTGTACAAATGTAATTGAAATGTTGTTATAGTACCTGCCTCAATTACCTCCTCTGACAGCTTGTTCCATATACCCACCCACTCTGGGTAAAAAAACTCTGTACATCTACCCTATCTATGTCCCTCATGATCTTACATACCCTTATAAGATCACTCCTCATCTTCCTGAACTCCAAGGAATAAAGTCCTCGCCTGCCAAACCTCTCCCCATAGCTCAGGCCCTCAAGTCCTAGCAACATCCTCGTAAATCTCCTCTGCGCTCTTTTCAGCTTAACTTTAAGGGCCTGAACAGGGACTTGATCCTGGACCCTCAGATTAAAAGTTTGATGTTCAATAGACTAATCTACCTAGGCACACCTTCCTGACATGCAATAAATCGTAAATGTAGTACCAATCCACCATAAGATTAAAATCAGTAAGATTTTCATTTGATCAAATACAGTAAATCTGTAATTATTACACTTAAATCATATTCAGCAATAACAGTTTGAAAGGCCATAGCGTCTTTCATAAAGTAGCTTAAATATCTGGCAGGTCATCAAGACTCGGTGTTCTGCAGATTGTCATGATTGAACTTTTAGATATTTTTGAAGGGTTAGTACATGTCTCATTTGAATGACATATTTTCACAACACAATAAAATTGGATTCTTCCAGTACTTGCTGTGCTGTGTATGTGCAGGCAGGAATGGGCAATGAAAATAAGTTTCTTGTACGCAGGTGTACATTGTGACAAATCCAGTCAGGCCAATAACATCCCCAACCATGTTGAGATCATCTGGGGGGATGATGTCCATTTTGCTCAAACCTTTCCGTGTTCCTCCCACGCCCCATCTTCAGACCCATGCCAGCATTTCTCAGTCATGCCCATCATTTGACATATGTAGAGCTTGATCTCCCTAAAGTTGCCAGTCTGTGACTTCCCATATATGTACCGCAATACTGACATCCTTGCACACATTTCACACCCAAGGCCAACAGAGCAATGGACCAACCTGGCTAGACTTCGTTAAGTAAACAGTTAGTTAGTTGTAATGATAGGTCTGGTTTTCTTGACTGCTGTCCAATCTTAACCATTACATTGGATTTAGCATCACGTCCTGATCAAGCCACTAAAATGAATGGATCTTAGGGAGGAACGTGAACTAAGAGGTGACCTTTATGAAATGTTAATGTTATAATTCAAAAGCAGATTTTAACCACCTCAAAACAAGTGAGTGTGGAGAAACATCACACACAAAATAAGCATCAAGTAGACCAAATCTTTAGTGGGACGCCCACACCCCACCAACACTGACCTCACCCCAGCCTATACCAACCATCCATCACTCTCCTTGAATTCATTCTTGGAGGAACACGAGGATCCTGAAGTTGCTATTCTAGTTAGATTAGGAAGTAAATATCTAAAGTATTCAAAACATTGAGTCTAGATTATAATTAAAAGTTTTGATTATAATAGTCTTATTGATGTTCATTAAAGCTCATTAAAACACGTGGGATAGAGGCTGACAGAAATACGCACATACATCACATACATTTTAAAAATATTTATTTCAAGAATCTTGTTGGGGTCATCAAAGAATATCGTCTCGGAGTTTTAAAATGTTAACAGAACACAAATATTCTGATTTATCCTAACTATGTCAGATTTCCTTCAGAAAGGCATTTCACGGCTGTATCACATTCAGAATAAGACCTGGCTCACAATGATACCTTCAGGTAATTGTATCTCACGCAGATTGCATTCATCGGTGTAAAGTCATTCATGTTGCCCACTGTGATGTGCAACAGTTTAGTGTGCACGGCAATGATTAATCAAAGAATCGTAGCGAATTGCTTCGTCTTCAGTTAAACACTGAACGAAAGGGGCAAGAAAGTTACAATAAATCAATGTTTAGCTGAAGTTCTGTACTTAGTGTGTGCGTGTGTGTCTATGGGAAAGGGGAGTGTGGAGTGCGCTTTCTAGACATGTATTGCATTAGTCCAAAATAAATACTTAGACCGATCCAGGAGCTACAAGGGTAACCCTTTCCAAGGCACAATCGGACCCAACGTTCATATTCTTTCCGGTCCCCCTTGCAAGGTAATTGTGTCCTCATGTTTCCAGGCGATATTTTAAATGAATATTTAAACACAATTGTCTCTCTATTTAGGCACATTCTCGGGACGTTGTAACTTACGTGGCGAGTTTCCTGCCTCGTCAAACTAGAACGACGCACTAATAAAGACCACTGGCTGTACGATCACCTGAACAAACCACGAACACTCACCAACAGGACGGCGGGGTAGACCATGGCCAGAAGGAAGGCGAGGCTGAAATTTGGCATCTTCATTGTTAATTTGAAAAGAAATATCCGGCAACGAAATCCCCTTTTTATCAATGTATGGAGCTGCCTTTACTGAGTTAATATCTCCCAGCTCCGAACTAATATAGTCTCCTGTTCCTGGCGTCACTGCTGTATCTCAACCACCCGCCCACTCCATGCACCGAGATCAAAAACCGGCCTGCGGCAAATCTGTGGAGCTGCCTTAGTCACCTGCACAAAACCTGCTCATTCACTTTATTTGCAATAATTATCTATCCGTAGTTGAAAAAAAAATAAAGATACAAACTACTAAATCGTGTGTACGGACATTTTTGTTTTTAAGTTTCCAGTTTTTGGATGAATTTTATTTTATTGCTGGGGGCGGGCTCTTTTATAAGAAAGAGAAAGAACCTGGTCACATTTAAGTAAATAAAGTATAATGTTATTCACTTAACTCCTACAATGCCGCGATAGAAATATGTGGTGCGACGATATAATTTTCTCCAATTGGAAAACCTGAAAACGCTGGAAATAGTAATTGCATGAGGCAGCATCCAGCTTTATCCCAAACCAGGTTCAGTTGGTGCGATAAACCTGTTGCCAAAATGGAGGTAAAGGTGATGGCAGCATCATCTTGTATCCACACTGTTGCTCTGGATTGATGAAGGACATCACTAAACTGTTCTTCTGTTGCATTGCTTACACAACAGAATTGATTGATTGGTTGCAAGATACCCCATGGAAACAGGCCCTTTGGTCCATCGAGACCACACTGACCACACATCTCCAGTTCACACGAGTCCTATATTGTCCAACTTTCCCATCCAGTCCCTACACACGAGGGATAATTCACAGTGGGCCATTATCCTTGAAACCCGCATGTCTTTGCGCTGTGGGAGGAAACCGGAGTGCCTGGAGGAAACCCACGTGGACACAGAAAGAACATGCAAGAAAAATCACAGGCAGCATCGGAGGTCGGGATCAAACCTAGGCCTCTGACGCTGTTAGCCCACAGCTCTACCAGCTGCCCCAAACAAACACAAGGGCAGTAATAGGTGGTAGAGGCACAATAATGTGAATGGAGAGCAATTATGTACCTTAGGTGAAGATAGTACCAACACAGACACAATGGGACAAACGGGATTGCACTGTGCAAAATGTTTTGCTACAAAATTGGTCATAGGTAGAACATGAAAGATAGTGTTTCTACTATTCTATTTGGAAGAGGAAATTCAAATCTTTGACCGTGTTATTTCCATATTGTTTTTCAAATGGTGTTATGATCGAGAGAAATTTACTTTGAACTTGAATTTCCATTTAGTACAAATATTAAGGATGAAACAAACGTAACAGACGAAGGGTCTCGACCCGAAACGTCACCCATTCCTTCTCTCCAGAGATGTTGCCTGTCCCACTGAGTTACTCCAGCTTTTTGTGTTTATCATTAGTGTAAACCAACATCTGCAGTTCCTTCCAGTACGAGATTTTAAGTCCCTGGTTGATGGGAAGGGAGGAGGTAAAAGTTTGGGTGTTGCACCTATTGTGAGGTTGGATGGGGTGTGGATGCCGGAAGTTACAGGAGTCATGGTTACTCATAGTTCAGTGACTTGTGGAGGCTTGTGGATGAATCATTCTATACATGCTTGCTTCTGATGCATCCTCACCACCTCCAGCCTAGTGACCTTTTTCCAGAAAGAAAATGCTGTGAGGGAGATTGGCCGTTTCATCTTCTGAGTCTGTAGTGTAAACAATGAAAGAAACAGAAAACATGTGTTTGCAAAAGTAAAGCCACAGAACTACAAAGACAGGATTTGGGGTTTTGGGGAAGGGACCGACCGCAGCAAGGATGGGAACTTTACAGAGGAATTGAGAAAATCTATCTGTGCCTGAAAGTGAAGTGAGGCGAAACTAAAAGAGACATTTTGCAAAACTTATCAGTTGGGGTCAGTTTCTCTTTTCGTCTTTTGATTTTTTTTTAATTAACTGCTCAAAAATACTCAAGCAGCAAGTGTGGAGAAGTCCCAATGCTAACACAACAGATCAAATAACTTTTGTTAGATCTGTGGAAAGTCTGAAGATATTTACTGTGTAAAAGGAGAGGGGCAGAGGGAACAAAAAGGAATATCTGAAACACAGTGAACTCCAGGAAAAGCCGGGTGCACATGATGGTGCTGGCTGAAAGAGGGTAGCAGTGATTGATTCTTCTACGTCTGGGGATAGTGTAAATAAACGACAAATGAGTCCTGAAGTGGTGGTGGGAGGGGGGAATTACTGACTGCTTGAAACGCAACATAGCATTCTGGAGTGGCCAATTATCTGAGATTATTGAATTAATTGTTAAATCTCAAAGGCTTTAACGTACCACGTTGGAAAATGAAGCACTGCTCCTTGAATGAATGATGAGCTTCCTTGGGACAGTGTAGCAGACCAAAGATCTTGTTGTCATAGAGAATGTACCAAAGTGTTAAGCAACAGAATCTCACTGCAGACCAAGCCATAATAAGAAGGGTCTCGACCCGAAACGTCACCCATTCACTCTCTCCTAGATGCTGCCTGACCTGCTGAGTTACTCCAGCATTTTGTGATACCTTCGATTTGTACTAGTATCTGCAGTTATTTTCCTACACTACAAACCATAGAATCAGGTACATCATCCCACCATATCTATGTCTAGCATGGACAAGGTAGGGCAATAGGCCTCCTTCTGTGACCTAAATGAATCAAAGTATAGCAATGGGAACCTCAATGCTTGATACTTTGTGGGATATGTGGAATAATTCTTGTTTCAGTTTTAGTCAGATACATGGCATTTTAGTGAAGGTCAAGGAGTTCTCAAATATTTTTAAGCCTTTTCGGCTTTAAATGAAATTTGGCCTCAGAGAAAAATTATCCCCACATGATCACAGAGGATAATTTTTAAAAGCATTATGTATGGTACACGGTGAATGGGTCAATTGTAATCATGTATTGTCTTTCTATCTGAAGAAGGGTCTCGACCCAAAACGTCACCCATTCCTTCTCTCCCGAGATGCTGCCTGACCTGCTGAGTTACTCCAGCATTTTGTGAATAAATCGATTTGTACCAGCATCTACAATTATTTTCTTATACATATTGTCTTTCTGCTGACTGGTTAGCACTCAACAAAAGCTTTTCACTGTACCTTGATATACATGACAATAAACTAAACTCATAGAAACATAGAAAATAGGTGCAGGAGTAGGCCATTCGGCCCTTTGAGCCAGCACCACCATTCAATGTGATCATGGCTGACCAGTACCCCATTCCAGCTTTCTCCCCAGAACCCTTGATTCTGTTAGCCGCAAGAGCTATATCTAACTCTCTCTTGAATACATCAGAATCAAACATCCAATATCACACATACTCGAACACCTGGCTTCACCTCATCATCTGAGAACTACTTATCTGTTGTGTAGTAATGGTGAGCTGAAGTTGCTTCCAATGAGATGTGGGGGAAGATATAAACCACCCAGATATAAACCATAATATCTGGCTTTATTTGCCAGTCTCCATTCCTCTCCCTGGAAGCTGTCTGAAATTTGACCACACTGAATGAAACCTTAATGTCATTTGGTCAGTCTGGAGAATGGTCCTGACCCAAAATGTCACCTGTCCATTTCCCTCCACATCTGCTGAGCCTGACCTAGCACTTTGTTTTTAGCTCAGGATTCCAGCACGTGGATTTTGTGACTGGACTCTTGATCTTGAGTATTGAACAATCACCACAAATACTAGTTATTTCCATTGTACGTAACATTGCCCAACTTTACCTCAACACAGCTGCCACCGAAACATTCAGGCATGACTTGGTAAACTCTAAACTTATCTTTTTCCAAAGCACACTTTGCTTTGTAAACATGGTCATCCAAAATGTTGTTGTCCATTCTGCACCAAGTATGGCAAGTCCATCACCCCTGTTGCTTATTAACCAAATTATCAAATGTGATGAAAGGCTTGATTTAAAAATTCAAGCCTTTCTTGATGATATTGCCATTATTTTTATGTAATCGCTTCCTGGACTACAAATTTCCAAAACCTTTACACTCTAATTGTGGTCTCTTCAGAGGGTCATCACGATGGCCCAGAAGATCATCGGCTGCTCACTGCCCTCCCTGGAGCACCTGTTCAGCCTACGCTGCCTCAGTAGAGCAGGCAAAATAATAAAAGATCCATCCCACCCCGGCCACCGTCTGTTTGTTCATCTGCCCTCTGGTCGACGTTTCAGGTCGATCAAATCCCGAACAAACAGACTTAAGAACAGTTTTTACCCCAGGGCCATACGAGAACTGAACACTACCTTCTGCACTAGGCAACACTGTTAAAAAATCTTTTGTACTTAATATAATTGTATTTATTTGTTTTTGCATTTATTGCATACATGTTTTTACGCACCGTCAGGATTGGCTATTTTTTAATTTCGTTGTACTCGTTGCAATGACAATAAATGAATATTATTATTATTATTATTATTTCATTACCTGCCATGCAGTTAAAACTACAAATAATGACATCCTGTCCTTACTATAATACCTTTTGATTTAGATTATAAATAGTATATGCATTTAAAGATATTGTCTCCGCCTTGCCAGTACACATTAAGTAAAAACTCAGGGTTACCCTTTTCATGTCCCTTGCTTTAGTTCTATCTGTTACTACCATCATTCTGTCCATGCTTATGATTATGCATAGATTTGAATTGGCATTTAGACTTTAGTCTTTTGTGAACTATTTTCTTATTCAGTGATGGTGATGTAGCAATAAAAATTAGGATTCACAATCCAGCCGCTCTGTTAGCCAGTCATTTTACTACCTTAAAGGTATGACAGAATTGGAAGCAATTATTACTGAGAAGTGAAGCTTCCAGGAGTAGATTCTTGTCCCTTACGCTTGGCAATATGCAAAGTGCAGCTCTCTCTGACATACTGAGTCGGTAGTTCAGTGAAATCTAGGTAATGGCCCCCAAAAAATCGTATTTCTAGGAAAGCATTATAAATGATGCTACAGAACAGGGATATTTCAACATTATTCATGGGAGCATTTCTCTTCCTTATGTGTGAAGCTAATATGCAAATCTAGAAGCTTGGTGCAGTGAATTTCTATGCTATGTTCTATGTTAACATTGATGAACAAGTTTCAGAAATTGCAGAATACAGTTGACCTCATTATTCTGGGGCTTCAGTTGATCTTCCACTGATGTTACATTAATAAGTGAAAGAGTGTAAGAGCATAAGAAATAGAAGCAGAAATATGACATTCAATACCATCATTGTTAATCTTTTATTTTCACACTACTTTCCTGCACCAACAGGTGGAATCTCTTGATTCCAATATCTTAATAAATCTAAGTCTGAATTAAATATGCCAGTGATCGACCTCCACAGTCCTCTTGGATATAGAATTCCAAAATTTAGTACCTTCTGGGTAAAAATATTTATTCTTTACTGCATTGTGAATGGCAAACTTTTTATTCTGACATTGTGATCATTGTTCTAGGCCCCGCAACAAAGGGAAACATCAACCCCTTTTCTACACAAAAGGACACAAAGTGTTGGAGTAAGGTCAGGCAGCATCTCTGGAGAACATGGATAGGTCTTGTTTCGGGTCAAGACACTTCCCTTTTTACCGTTAAAATTATAATAATTTTAATTAAATACCCTCTCATCCTTCCAAACTCTTGAGTTTTGGCCCACTCTGCTGGCGCAGAGGGCGGCACAGTGGCGCAGCGGTAGAGTTGCTGCCTTACAGCGAATGCAGCGCCGGAGACTCAGGTTCGATCCTGACTACGGGCGCCATCTGTATGGAGTTTGTACGTTCTCCTCGTGACCTGCGTGGGTTTTCTCCAAGATCTTCAGTTTCCTCCCACACTCCAAAGACGTACAGGTATGTAGGTTCATTGGCTGGGCAAATGTAAAAAAAATGTTCCTAGTGGGTGTAGGATAGTGTTAGTGTGCGGGGATCGCTGGGCGGCGCGGACCCGGTGGGCCGAAGGGCCTGTTTCTGCGCTGTATCTCTAAATCTAAATCTAAATCTAAATCTAATCCCTCTACATAGCGCAAACCTACTAGTGCAGGAATCAATCTAGTGAATCGTTTTCTGCATTGCCTCCAAGTAAATCGGTCTGTAGGTACATAATATATTATAGGTAGTCTCACCGGAGGTCTACATAACTACTCTAGTACTCAAATTTACTTGCAATAAAAACAAATGTCATGTTTGCCTTCCCAATAGCTTGCATGTTAATTTTCTGTAATCTATGTACAAGGATGCCCAGTTCCCTCCGAACACCAACACCTTTCAATCTCTCACCATTAGAACTAAACTCTGCTTTCTATGTTTTTATGTAAAAGTGGATGGCTTCACATTTATCACCATTATATTTCATCTGCCGCCATCCTTGTCCATTTAATTAGCGTCTATATTACCCAAAATCCATTGTTTCTTCCTCAGCCTGCATTACCATCTAGTTTTACGTCATCAACAAATTCAGATATATTATACATCAACAGGTAAATCAGTGATTTAGATTATGAAACATCAAAGATCCCCACAATTCTCAAGTGTCTCACAAGTCACTGCCACCTCACCAGTAAATTACCCATTTATTCTTACTATTTTCCACCTATTTATCAATCCTTGGTAATACAGTGCATTCAGAAAGTATTCAGGCCCCTTCACTTTTTCCACATTTTGTTACGTTACAGCCTTATTTTAAAATCAATTAAATTCATTTATTTAATCATCAATCTGCACATAATACCCTATAACAAAAAAGCGAAAACAGGTGTTTAGAAATTTTTGCAAAGTAATTAAAAATAAATACCTGAAATATCACATTTACACGAGTATTCAGACCCTTTACTCAGTACTTTGTTGAGGCACCTTTGGCAGCAATTACAGCCTCAAGTCTTCTTGAGTATGACGCTACAAGCTTGGCACACCTGTATTTGGGTAATTTCTCCTATTCTTCTCTGCAGATCCTCTCAAGCTCTGTCAGGTTGGATGGGGTGCATTAATGCACAGCTATTTTCAGGTCCCTCCAGAGATGTTCGGTCGGGTTCAAGTCTGGGCTCTGGCTAGGCCACTCAAGGACATTCACAAACTTGTCACAAAGCCACTCCTGCGTTGCCTTGGCTGTGTGCTTTGGGTTGTTGGCCTGTTGGAAGGTGAACCTCCACCCCAGTCTGGTCCAGAACTCTCTGGAGCAGATTTTCATCAGGATCTCTCTGTACTTTGCTCCATTCATCTTTACCTCGATCCTGACTAGTCACCCAGTTCCTGCCGCTGAAAAACATCCCCACATCATGATGCTGCCACCACTATGCTCCATGATATTGGCCAGGTGATGAACGTTGCCGCTTGGCATTCAGGTCAGTTCAATCTTGGTTTCATCAGACCAGAGAATCTTGTTTCTCATGGACGGAGTCCATTAGGTGCCTTTTGGCAAACTCTAAGCAGGCTGTCATTTGCCTTTTACTGAGGGGTCGCTTCTGTCTGGCCACTCGACCATGAAGGCCTGATTGGTGGAGTGCTGCAGATATAGTTGTCCTTCTGGAAGGTTCTCCCATCTTCACAGAGGAACTCTGGAGCTCTGTCAGAGTGACCATCAGGTTCTTGGTCACCTCCCTGACCAAGGCCCTTCTCCCCCGATTGCTCAGTTTGGCCAGGTGGCCAGCTCTATGAAGAGTCCTGGCCATTCCAAAGTTCTTCCATTTAAGAATGACGGAGGCCACTGTGCTTTTCGGGTCGTAATGCTGCAGAAATTGTTTTATACCCTTCCCCAGATCTGTGTCTCGACACAATCCTGTCTCGGACGTCTACGGACAATTCCTTCGTCTTCATGGCTTGGTTTCTGTTCCAACATGCACTGTCAACTGTGGGACCTTACATAGATAGGTGTGTGCCTTTCCAAATCATGTCCAATGAATTTAATTTACTACTGGTGGCCTCCAATCAAGTTGTAGAAACATCAAGGATAATCAATGGAAATAGGATGAACCTAAGCTCAATTTTGAGTGTCATAGGGGTGTGGCTGTGTTCTGCAGCTGCGGCTCACCGGCAGTCTCTCCGTTTTTTTTGTTGTTTTTTAGTCAATGTTGATGTTAAATGTACGTTTTGTTTTATTTTTAATTCTGTGTATGTAGGGGGGTGGTGGGGGGGTTGGGGGAAACCTTTTTTTAAATCTCCTCCTCAACGGAGATGCGACCTTTACCGTGTCGTATCTCCGTTCGCGCTACGGCCTAACATCGTGGAGTCGGCGGCCTCCAGCTGGGATCGACCTCGAAGACTCCGGTCGCAGGGCCTGGACTTACCATCTCGGAGGCTTCGGCCGTGGGCCCTGCAGACCGCAACATCGGGAGCTCGCAGGTCCCTGGCTGGTGACCGGCTTTTGGGAGCTCCAGCCGTAGCAGCTTCGACCGCCCCGAAGCACGAGGCACGATCAACCCGCCCGCAGGCCCTTCATCGCCCTGCGTGGCTCGGCCGCGGCACTTTCCATCGCCCGGTGGGGGCTCAGGACTTTCATCGGCCTGCTCGGCTCGGCCCTGGGACTTTCCATCGCCCGGTGGGGGCTTCAAGGGGTTGGGAGCCTCGATCACCTCGTGGCGCCACGGGAGAAGAACGAGGAGGAGATAAGACTTTGCCTTCCATCACAGTGAGGGTATGCCTGGAGCAATCACTGTGATGGCTGTTTTGTGTAAAAAATTGTATCTGTGTGTCTTGTGTTCTTTAATGTCTACTGCCGGACCCTGACGTGAGAGGACGCTGGCGTTGATTATTCGCCGCTTTTCCGTCAGGATAGTTTGTCTGTTTGTTTCTATGTTAATTGTATTTGTAAAGCGCTTTGTGCATGTGTTAAGGCGCTATATAAAATAAATATATTATTATTATTATTATTATAGCAAAGGGTCTGAATACTTACGTAAATGTGATATTTCAGTAATTTCATTATAATTACTTTGCAAAAAAATTCTAAACACCTGTTTAGAATTTTTTTCATTTCACTTCTTCATTCTGGGGTATTATGTGTAGATTGATGATTAAAAAAATGAATTTATTCCATTTTTAAATAAGGCTGTAACGTAACAAAATGTGGAAAAAGTGAAGGGGTCAGAGTATTTTCTGAATGCATTGTATATCCCGATACCGTTGTATTCATGGCACACATATTTTGTGTGCCATGAAGTCTTTCTAAAGTTCATAACATCAACTGGTTCCACTTTATCTATTCTAGTTTACAAACTCAAAACTCTGATTTACCTTCCGTATCCAGCTGTATTATTATTTTCTAGGTGCTGTGCTATTATTTCTCTACTTTCCCTGCTACTACTAAAGGTTCATAGATCCCCATTTTCTCTTTTGGGAACCACTATATATTCCATGGAATTTGAGGATGACCACAGGTGGATCCACTTTCTCCCTTTACCCCATCTTTGTAAACTACCATTTCGTCTTCAACTTTCTTGACACTTTCCTCAACACGGAGATGGTCTTCATTACCCTCACAATTTGTTACTTTGGCCAAGATTAACTTTTCTTCCTCATCCTATTCATCCTTCATCACACTTAGCTCTTCACCTTCCAGCAATTTCTGACCTCTGTTGACCAACCAATGGGACTATTTATTTATTTAATAATAGCTGGAGCCACTTGCTTTGGCTTGTTTTTCCTCTTTTGCCTCCACAGATGGCCAAGGATCCATTTATAACTCCTTCTACTATTTATATTCCCTCTAATTGTTCTCAATCAAAGATATTTTAGGCTTCTTAGGCACAATGACTTAATTCCATCCCATTATTACTATTCTGAACCATTCCAGTAGGTCTGACATCCAAAATTTGCCAGACAAATCTTCCAACTTATTATGGGAAAGAATTAAGTAATTGGTCCAGATTCTCCTGTCTGCTACTTTAAGTGCCAAGGTGGAACCTATCTTATTATGAACTTCCATTCACAAGCCAACTTGATTTGCAGTGGGGAGTTTCTGCACAGCAGAAAGGCTTTCAACAATGCTGGAGAAATTGATGAAATTAAACTGAGGGTTTTTTTTTTGAAAGGACAGTCTGCTTTGCCAACCCATCGAAAATCTTACAAGTTTCAGAACACCTTTGACAAAAACATTAGCCTAATTTTGATGAAAGGTGCCCACCATCTGCACTCTATTCAGATTCCCCATTGTCCCACACATAACATAACATAACAACACTTTATTGTCATTCGGCACAACACCGAACGAAATTTCAGCAGTCACAACACAGCAAAAAAGAAAAGAACACAGGACACACGACCCCAACAAACATCCATCACAGTGACTCCAAACACCCCCTCACTGTGATGGAGGCAACAAAACCCCCCCTCCCCTCCCCCCACACCCACGGACAGGCAGCTCGACCCCCACCGAGGCAAATGACACGCACAGCCCCCGCAAGAGGATGGAAGGCCCCGCGGCCGAGCCGCCCCGGGCACCGAAACGTCCCGCGGCCGCACCGGGCGATGTTAAGTCCAGCGGCCGAGCCGCACCGGGCACTGAAACGTCCAGCGGCCGAGCCGCACCGGGCACTGAAACGTCCCGCGGCCGAGTCGCGCCGGCGATGTTAAGTCCAGCGGCCGAGCCGCACCAGGCACCGAAACGTCCCGCGGCCGAGCCGCACCGGGCACTGAAACGTCCCGCGGCCGAGTTGCGCCGGCGATGTTAAGTCCCGCAGCCGAGCCGCGCCGGGCGATGGAAGGCCCCGCGGGCGAGCTGCGCCCCGGGGAAGAGACCTAATAAAAGAAAGGTTTCCCCCCGCCCCACCCCACCCCCCCCACCACACATACACAGCCAAAAACAGAAACAAAAACCATCCCAACACCGACACAAAAAAAAAGAAAAGAAAACAGACTGCCAGAGAGCCGAAGCCTCAATCTGATCAGCAAGACCCCAAGCAGCATCAGAGACCTCCAGTGATATAAAAAAAAAAACAAATGGGGGCAACCCTGACAGCCCTGCTCACCAACCTGAGCAAGGCTGTTGGCAGGCAACAAAAACACATCACCAACTTTGCCAGTCAAATATGTCAAGTTTTAGTGATACTTTCAAATATTCCAGATATATTCAGAACTGTTAATGATTACCAATTCAAACTCCTGCAGTTTATTTGAAAGGTAAAAAATAATTATCTTAAAACACAACCCCCTACTTTTGTAAAAATGATTTTGCTTCATTTGTTTCGGACACCAATGAGACAACCTCTGGTATACTGTGTAAAGTGCTGGTCTCCTTGTTTGAGGAAAGATATTAATGCATTGGAAGCAGTTCAGAGGTTTACTCAGCTAATGAGTGGACTTCATGAGAAAAAGTTGGACAGACTAGGTTTTTTAATTCAGAAGAGCGAGAGACTGGATTGAAACATCTAAGATCCCGTGGGAATCATGACAAATGGAGAGGATGTTTATTCTAATGGGAGTCATTGTAGCAAGAAGTGATTGTTTAAAAATAACGAGTCATCCATTGAAGACAGATGATGCAATTTTTTTCCTTGTGCCATATTCCTTTGGAATTAAGGTCATAATAGGAGCAGAATTTGTGCATTCGGCCCATCAAGTCTACTCCACCATTCAATCATGGCTGATCTTTCTCTCCCTCCTAAACCCATTCTCTTGCCTTCTCCCCATAACCCCTGATATCCATATTAATCAAGAATCTATCTATCTCTGCATTAAAATGTACAAGAGCATTTAAAAAGAATTACAACAGGCCATTCTGGCCCTTCAAACCGGCTCCATCATTTGTCAAGATCATGGCTGGTCATCTGCCTCAACACTATTTTCTTACTCAATCCCTATTTCTGTAATTCCTTTAACATCCAGAAATACAGCTATCTTTGTTTAAAATTCATTCTGAAACTGTCTGTGGAAGAGTTCTAAAGATTCCCCATCTTGTTTGAAGAAATGCTTCCTCATTACAATTCTGCACAACCTCTCTCTTATTCTGCAACTATGACCCGTTTCACCACACTTAAGGAAGGAAAACATCTTCCCTTCAACCAGCCTGTCAAATTCTTTAAGAATTTTGTAGGTTTCAATTAAGTTGTTCACTCTTCTAAATTCTAAAGATAAAAGTATAACGTACTCAGAATCTCCTCAAATAGCAAATTCACTTTCCTTGGAACTTGTACATTTTCATTGCAATTCTTTTTTTTTTGCAAGACCTAAACTGTATCCAATATAAGTTCAGTCTCATCGGGGTCCAAGTAATTGCAGAGGGGAAATCTTACTTCAGTCCTCAGATACTCTCCCTATAAAGGCCATCATTCATAATCACATTATATCTTTGTGTTCATTTTAAGTAACGTGCACAAGGATAGCGAGTTGCATTGGAACATTAACACTGTAATTGCTTACTATTCAAGAAAACGCTTCTCTATATGGTGAAAATAGATAATTTCACATTTCCTCATTATATTGTGGTGATGCTCAAGAGCCAACATAAACTCCATGATCATAAAGGCCTGGGTAATAACAAAATTAGGAACTACTATGAGAAATTCATACTAACTCTGCTGAAAAGCTGATGAAAGCCTGTTTATTATTTTTTTTAAAAAGAAGTCGTCTAAAGATACTTGCAAACGAGGGGTGAGAGGCTACTGGAGGCTAATGGGAATGCCAGGATGAGATTGGAATCGGATCAGCCATAATCAGATTAAAGGGAGCAGGCTTGAGGGGCCAAGTGTCCTGGTCCTGCTAACTGGGTGAAGTTCTGGTCGCTAAACTACAGGAAAGATGTGATTAAGCTACAGGGTGGAGAACAGATTCACAAGAATCTTGCCAAGAATTGAAGTGTTATAAAGTGAGATTCGATAGGCTGGGACTCCTTTGGCTAGAATAAAAATAATTGAGCATTGACCTTTTTATAAATGATGTTTATAACGCATAAGAGGCAATAGCTAAGGTGAATAGCCAGTCTTTCCCCCCCAGGGTATGGCAGTTTACAACCAGAGGGCATAGATACAAGTGAGAGTGGGAAAGATTAACTAGGGAACATAAGGAGCAAACTTTTCCCACACAGGTTGTGGGTATATGGTGCCAAGCTTCTACAAGTGGGTACAATAACAATGTTCAAAAGACATTTGGAACAGGTACATGGATAGAAAAGTTTAGAGGGATATTGCCTCACAGCAGCAAACGGGATTAGCTCAGGTATCTTGGTTGGTGTAGATGGCAACGACACCAGCCTGACCACAGGAGAAGACGGCAGGGGAAGGGAAAAGACATTCTGGCCTTCCATCACAGTGAGGAGGGGACTGGAGGAGATTCACTGTGATGGGTTTCTTTTTTTGTGTGTTGGTTGGGGTTGTGTAATTTGCTTGTTTTATTGCTTTTATTATTGGACTGTGGGCGACTAAATTTCGTCAAAAAAACTTGTTTTTTGGATGACAAATAAAGATATCTTGAATCAAGTTGGGCCAAAAATGCCCATTTCTGTACTGCATGACTCATTTGTAATCAAAACGTCTAAAATGTAACTCGCTTTCTTGCAACTGTACAATATCCATTTGAATGCACGAGTCCATAGTTACAGATCCAGGTATTCCCAGGCACAGGATCTGTAAACAAAAGTGCTGGTGTCTGTGCTTCAGTTGGAACAAATGCCACAGCAGAGGAAACTGACATTCACTGGCTGAAATCTGTCAGTGGGTTTGGGACGTCAATGCTTAGGCTATACGTCTGAGCTTTCCAGCATCCACAGGGGTAAATACCAACAGTTCAACTTGGATCAGTTAACACTTACTGGCAAGATTTGTCCACTTTGAATTAAAAATATTAAAGATTAAGCACAAAGTAACATTAAAACTTCCAAGTAACACTGAATATTTAACCAGACTCAATAATTTAATAGAATATAAATCTTGTGTTTACGTCCCCACCCTGTGGTGGTTCCTATTCATTGAAATTTACCAAATTTACCCAGGTGAAGATCTCAAATTCCTCCGAAATGTTACTGCAACATTATGCTCCATTGCTGGGTTCCACAAGCAGTCCAACACACAAAGACATTTGGCAAATACCAGCAGGCTCTCACTAGGGTCTCTTCTACATCCCGCAGCTCCGCTCTTGCTCCCCCTCCCCCCACTCGCAACAAGGACAGAATCCCCCTTCCACCCCACCAGCCAGCGGATCCAACAAATCATCCGCCAACATTTCCGTCACCTACAACGGGACCCCACCACTGGCCATATCTTCCCATCCCCTCCCTGCGTTCCACAGACCATTCCCTCCGTAACTCCCTGGTCCATTTGTCCCTTCCTACCCAAACCACCCCAATCCCGGGCACTTTCCCCTGCAACCGCACGAGATGCAACACCTGTCCCTTTATCTCCCTCCTCAACTCCATCCAAGGACCTAAACAGTCTTTCCAGGTGAGACAGAGGTTCACCTGCACCCCCTCCAACCTCATCTATTGCATCCGCTGCTCTAGATGTCAACTTATTTACATCGGCGAAACCAAGCCCAGGCTCGGCGATCGCTTCGCTCAACACCTGCGCTCGGTCCGCGTTGGCCAAACTGAACTCCCGGTGGCCGAGCACTTCAACTCCCCCTCCCATTCCCAGTCTGACCTTTCTGTCATGGGCCTCCTCCAGTGCCATAGTGAGGCCCACCGGAAATTGGAGGAACAGCACCTCATATTTCTCCTGGGCAGCTTGCAGCCCAGTGGTATGAACATCGACTTCTCCAACTTTGGATAGTTCCTCTGTCCTTCTCTTCCTCTCCTCCTTCCCAGATCTCCCTCTATCTTCCTGTCTCCACCTATATCCTTCCTTTGTCCCGCCCCCCTGACATCAGTCTGAAGAAGGGTCTCGACCCGAAAAGTCACCCATCCCTTCTCTCCTGAGATGCTGCCTGACCTGCTGAGTTACTCCAGCATTTTGTGAGCAAAACAGTCAATAAGTTTGGGAATTTCACATTTCTGTAGGAATTCTCAACAGTGCAACATGTGCAAAAAAATGTCAGCATTTCCCCATATGATCTCTGGTCCTTACTACATCAACTTGGACACCATTTCCCTTTACTGAAACTGTCTGAAACTGAGCTGGAGAGATAATCTATTTTAGTTATGTTGTTTGAGGGTTAAATACAACCATAATACTGAGGAATTATGCTTTTGCTTTTCCCTCAGAGTTCCATGGGTCTTTTTGTGTCCACGTGAAAAGATGAGCATCAGTTTAAAATCTCATACAAACACAGCATATCTGACAGTACAAGATTCTCCCTGTTCCACAGTGGAGTGTCAGCTGAGAGCTCAGTGCTCAAATCCCCTCGTATGGCATTTCAACCCACAGCTACGCAGGCAAGAATGCCAACAACTGAACTCATTTGAAATGTATGAAAAAGATTTGTCTTTGAGCAGAACAAAAGCTAATTCAACAAATATATATTATTATCCCACAGGAAAATAAGTTTCACACACAATTGTCAAGATAGAGCCCACTGATAAATTTCTGCACAGCATTGGGGTTATGGAGACATCCTATGGACAATTAAGGTATTGCAGTCACATTGAACTACAAAGATTTTAGTTAAATGAAACTTAGAACTATGGTGAAACTGCAGCAAAATAATGCAGGATTCAAATAATTGTTTCTTCCATATATTCATGGACAGTTCTGATAATGTATTTAATTTGCAGTGAAACATGACTTGTGGAATGCAAGATTATATGCTCAAATTGTTAGACAAATGATCATCCGGAAATAATATGCTGTTCTTTTTAATATGACATGATTTGAAATTTAGACTTTCGTTTCTTCAAATGAAACTGAATTAGATCAACATCAGTATGCTTCAGAACATGACAGAAGTAGGAGTCAACCTGACAATCACAAATTTCTGTCTGAGCAATTTCAGCAATGTGAGCAATCAAAAAGATTAGCAAGCAAAAACTTCAAGCTAGTCTACAATTTTGCTCCTTGAATTCCACCTGCAAAACAAATATATTATCTGTGTTCGTGCTTGCCTCTCGTTCAAGATCCTACTATATAGAAACATAGAAAATAGGTGCAGGAGGAGGCCATTTGAGCCAGCACCGCCATTCATTGTGATTATGGCTGATCATCCACAATCAGTAACCTGTGCTTGCCTTCTCCCCATATCCCTTGATTCCACTAGCCCCTAGAGCTCTATCTAACTCTCTTTTAAATTCATCCAGTGAATTGGCCTCCACTGCCTTCTGTGGCAGAGAATTCCACAAATTTCCAACTCTCTGGGTGAAATAGTATTTTCTCACCTCAGTTTTAAATGGCCTTCCCCCTTTATTCTTAGACTGTGGCCCCTGGTTCTGGACCCCCCAAAATTGGGAACATTTCTCCTGCATCAAGCTTGTCCAATCCTTTCATAATTTTAAACGGTTCTATAAGATCCCCTCTCATCCTTCTAAACTCCAGTGAATACAAGCCCAGTCTTTCCAATCTTTCCTCATATGACAGTCCCGCCATCCCGGGGATTAACCTTGTGAACCTACACTGCACTGCCTCAATAGCAAGGTTGTCCTTCCTCAAATTAGGAGACCCAAAACTGCACACAATACTCCAGATGTGGTCTCACCAGGGCCCTATACAACTGCAGAAGGACCTCTTTACTCCTAAACTGAAATCCTCTTGTTATGAAGGCCAACATATGATCTGTGATATCTAAAGCCAAATATTAAGAAAACAGCAGTGCATGGAATTCGTTGATTACGGAATCTCCTGACACTAATTGCATTGTTCTTTCTTGAACAATTTTCTGCACAGTGAACCATTTGCTCCTTGTGGTCATGCTCCCTCATTGTTGCCCATTATGTCTACATTACTGGAGCTCACATAGGTATTTGCATTTGAAAAACATCTTATAGAATTACAAAGTGTGCAACTGTTGGCAGATCGCTTCTGTTAATACTCAATAAACACTGAGACTGAAATGGATAACGTAAATACATTTTCATACAGAAAGCACAACAGGTTTAATTCATACGTTATTCACATTTTTTATATACAGCATATACAAAAATGAATATAAGATTAGTCTATCTTAGCTACCAAGGAGCCAGATGGCAGACCTTATAACACAAAAAATGGTCCATCAACTACCCAAGGAAATGTCAGAGCTTTCTCTAGTGGTTTTGTTCATTTCATACCAATTCTAATTAAAACTTCAATTTTTTTTCACCCTGCTATTCGAGCTAATACTAGAGCACAATCTCATAAAGTGACCTCCTTAACACAGCAAATAAATAGCTGCCATGAAAACTAGGGCTGTGTTGAAAGATGTTAATAAACCCACCTTTGGCTGTATCGATGGTATAGTAGGCTGACACCAAATTACCTAAAGATGGCCAACATGATCTTTCCTGATGATGAATCTTTTTGCAGCTTTCAAAAGGTGTTACATTCCACAAAGCAATTAAAAAACTAGAAAGCAAAGAACAGTGCGAAGTGCACCTTATCAACGTCAGATTGAAAAATACAGATGTCTTTGCAGGAATAAAAGGACTGCCCAAACTAATAGTATAAAATAATCAAAATATTAAAGATTAAACATTGAAATATAAACTAGTTTGAATAATTTAAGTTCAATGATCTTTTAGTATACATTTAAAAAATGACTGCACAGCCCTAATGAAAACACCTTTTTATCTCTTCAATGCTAGGGACATCACATCCAAAGGCATCAAGATAAATAATTCCCAATTATTCCAAATCCAAAAGCCATTCTGTTTATACAAAATACTGACTTTAAGGATCACTAAAATACAATCACAATCTTATCTTTCAGAAACTGAATATACAAAGCACGTTTCAAAATATTTCCAGGGGCAAAGAATACAAATAACTATCAATTATACATATGGTTGCAATTCTGCCTGCAAAACGTCATCAGGAAATGTACATAAGGCCTCCAGTAAAATGTACATCTATCTGTAGTGTTACAACCGAATGTTCAAATAAAAATTTGACAATATCATACATACTTCCACTTAAGGTAGACAATTCCAAAATACAGTATTCTTCTGTACAAAAAGAATTTCACTCTTGAGATGGAAAGCAAGTTTCATTTCCATGGTAACTGGATGTCTCAGTCTAATCTTTTCAATTCTGACTATGCACAACTTTCACTTAGACAAGTAAACATTAAGATTGTAAATTTTTCAAAAATTACCATATGAACAGAATCTCAATAGCTACAATTATAAACAAAACGTACTGTCCTAAGTGATAAAAAGCTAGTTCATTTTTTAAGCCATATAAAGATACAATTTAAAAAATCACTTCATTTAAAGAAATTTACATTATACAACACTGCGAGGGAAGGGGAGCAAGTTAGTGAATGTACATTAAGATGCAAACTTTGTTTTCTAAAGGGTAAAAGACATCTTAACATTTACAGCATCAGGTTTACAAATGTACAATTTTACAACCAAACTATGCATTACTATCAAGTTAGCCAAGCTTCTGATTAAACATTGAAACTGCAGATTCTCATTTGTTTTGAAATAGTAAACTTACACCTATAAATTGCAAGTCTACGCATATACATTATGTATTTAGAAGCAAAATCAGTTTCATTATTTTTACATGTGTTATGTTGGGTTACCAAGACCAACCTTTAAGACCCCCCAATTTTTAAATCGGCCTAAAATTTCTAAATTTTTACGTTGAAAAAGTAAAAATAAAACTGCCACACATTCATAAACCTCCTCATATTAGTTATTCAAAAATACAAATGCCCTCAAATCTTTGCAAAATAGACTGAAAAGCCAAATTTTGTTTAGAAAAAAAAAATCAACTTTTCAGACAATTGTATATTTAGGTAATGTGTATCATAATGATTCCTTACTGCCACCTTGTCCAATGGTTAAATACATATGTATATACATCACTTCTATACATTGTTGAAATAGAAAAGCAGGGCAGTGTTTATCTCAAAAAATAAAACCTATTGAGTATTGACATCTCCATATTAAACATCAGGAATAACATTACATATCAGCCCGTCATTTAAGCACTTCCCTGAATTACATCAAATTTCAACATACCATTTGATGTGCTATTTAAATATTGGTGTCAATAAGTATCTTGCTGAAGAACAATTCAATCTTAAACTATTTCCATCATTTGATGAATGTAGTATTTTAATCAGCATTTTCTATAAGATTAAACTAATCTATTGGGCCTGAGAATGAGTACCAAAGAAAGTATCCAAAACTACCAGAATTTAAAGTGGTTAATCTAAAATTAGAATTCTTATAAAATAAAGGGAAATGATTTTATGAGATATAAATTACAACATACACAATTTAGTTTAATACAAATATTTTAAATTTATATATTCTGCATTTTACCCAGGTTTTCCCATAATGTGCCAGCAAAAAGAAGCAAAATGCACATGGAACTTGGGTGTGAGTTGTAATTAATTGGTAAAATATGCAATTTACAATTAATAGAAATAATTCATAAAATGCAACCATAAAATGTTAATTTTTCTTTCTATCATTAGGGCCAATTTAGTTTGGTACACACAATATTTAAGTAGCACAGGTTCCAATATTTCTTGTGTAAATCAACTTTACATTATTCCATTTTGTGGTCCTCCAATTGGCCCCAGATCAGTGTTATTCTTCATATAATACTTTTCCAGTTTGGCTAAAATGTGTTTTCCATATGTGTATTTCCGTAAAGTTGTAATATGAGGACGAATCTGTATGCAAAAATTTTTTATTTCAGAAACATCTTTTAAAGTGATTTATTCAGTTGATAGTAACAATTTACTTCAAAGGTTATTGTCCACTAAGTTAGTGTCCATATTCACTCCTTTCATTCATTATAAGTCCAAATATTTGAGTTGCAATAAGTTGTAAAATACCCATTTTAATTTACAAAAAAAGTAAGAATAGATTCATAGACAACACAGAAACAGGCGAAAGTCGCCTAAGCAGACTAAGGGGCCTGAGCAAGTCCCATTTTCCAGTACTGGGCCCATATCATATCATATCATATCATATACATACAGCCGGAAACAGGCCTTTTCGGCCCTCCAAGTCCGTGCCGCCCAGTGATCCCCGTACATTAACACTATCCTACACCCACTAGGGACAATTTTTACATTTACCCAGCCAATTAACCTACATACCTGTACGTCTTTGGAGTGTGGGAGGAAACCGAAGATCTCGGAGTAAACCCACGCAGGTCACGGGGAGAACGTACAAACTCCTTACAGTGCAGCACCCGTAGTCAGGATTGAACCTGAGTCTCCGGCACTGCATTCGCTGTAAAGCAGCAACTCTACCGCTGCGCCACCGTGCCGCCCCATGTCCCATAGTTCAAACAAATATGGGCTTGGTCTTTGAAGTTCTTTTTAATTTTATTGGAAAGGTATCATCTTAAGTTGTAATTATACTTTAAAATGTATCCCAGGACACAGTAATAATTATTTTCCTAACTGTCATTGATAAAGACAGTCATGGAGCATGGAAACGGGTAATATGGCCCATTGACCCTGTGCTTTTTATCAAGCACCTATTTACATTCATTTTAAACTAATCCTGATTTATTCTCCCCACAGTCACATGGGGAGAACACGCAAACTCCTCTGCACATGGGGAAAATGTGCAAACCCCACCTGTGCATGGGGAGAATGCGCAAACCTCACACGCACAATGGAAGAACGTTGGAACACACGCACACAGGGAGAACATTGGAAGAAAGCACAAATTTCACTTGCCCACAGGGGGAATATGCAAATTTCACCCCCACATGGGGAGAACATGCAACCTCCACCGGCCCACGGGGAGGATGTGCAAGCACCCGCGCACTGGAAGAACATGCAAACTCAACACACAGAGCAGGATCAGGATTAAACCAGGGATGCTGGGGATTCGTGTGTAGGAAGGAACTGCAGATGCTGGCTTAAACCGAAGATAGACAAAAAAAACTGGAGTAATACTGTGGAACAGGCAACATTTCTGGAGAGAAAAACTGGGTGATGTTTTGGGTAAGGACCCTTGTTCAGCTGCTCCATTAGCTTACTGCATTTACATTTTATGTTTCTTAGATCATTGAATTGTACTTTAAATATTCATCAATACTTGAATTATCAAAGGAATCAATAAAATTTACCTTGTGCATGATAATTTTACGTTGAGCTGGTTCTGCTACGTCAATCATCTTCTGAACCACATAGTTAGCATATTGATCTTTCATCATTGTGTATAAGGCACTGTGAGGGCCATCATTCTGACAGCATATCTCATCAATCAATAAAGCACGCTCAGCACGGGAAGCATGGGTGACACACTTCTCAACAACATTGCTGGAAAAAAGTCATTAAATCTAATTCAGTGGTCAAACAAAAGATCTCTATTCAAATTTTGTTGTGCACAATAGCAGTGAGAGGGATCATTAATTAAAGACAATATACTGTAGAATTTCAGATGTTCTCACAACATTTGGGAATATTCTTCTCATGCTATTATTAATTAATATGTATGTATACATTCACATGAAATTTCTATTCTTATACCTGGCAAACTTGTGCTGACTTAGCGCAAGAACCTTCCCCCTTATTTCAGCAACAATCTTACTCTTATCTTCAGGGCGCCCATGTTCCAGAACATGCTGAATGACATAATTTCCATACTGATCCTAATTAAACAAACAATAAAGAATGTTACAAATCAATTCAGTGAATCCTCATGGTCATAAAAGGCATTTTTAAAATGTTTTCTGCACCACTCCCCACACACACATCATTCAGTCACCAAATCTCCATCAATCAATAATGGACAATCAATCAATAATGAAACACAAATATTTTGTTAGACGGGGTTGTTGAATTTTGGTTCCCTCTGATACCGAGTGTATCGGATACTGGAAAACGCCTCGAACAAAAGTAAAGATTACGAGCTTAAAGAACTAGGTCTATTTTCTTTACAGCTGCATAGACAAGTGGTAAACAAAATTAGAAAATGGTCAAAGAAAGACACAAAATGCTGGAATAACTCAGCGGGTCAGGCAGGACCAGTCAGGCTCCTGGAGAAAAGGAATCGGTGATGTTTTGGGTCGAGACCCTTGTTCAGACTCTTATAGAGGTGTTTAAATCATTAGAGGATTAGCCGGGGTGGTACAGTAACAACATTTAAAAGACATTTGGATAGGAAAAGTTTAGAGGGATATGGGCTAAACAATGGGATAAGCTTAAATGGGACAACTTAGTCAGCATGGATGAGTTGGGCCGAAAATAACTGCAGGATTGCAATTTTATAATGGATAAATAATTGGGATTGAAAGAATTTATGCTCAACATACCGAATAATAAAGTAACATCTGAATAAAGACACTCAATGGAATGAGCATCAAATCTGAAATCAAAACCATGGTTCTGGATGTTAAAACAAAGAATGTTTTGTTGGGCAAA
Source organism: Rhinoraja longicauda (assembly GCF_053455715.1). Taxonomy (NCBI): domain Eukaryota; kingdom Metazoa; phylum Chordata; class Chondrichthyes; order Rajiformes; family Arhynchobatidae; genus Rhinoraja; species Rhinoraja longicauda. Next base: position 40,295,830 of record NC_135957.1, on the reverse strand, counting down.
TCCACATCCTTGTCAATATGAGGGGGTGTAGAATAAATTCATTTATTCTTTGTTTTGGAGTGTTAACTTTTTTCCTTACCTGCACTAATTGTTCAGTGTGCTGATGTAGTTCTTCTAAGATTGGAAGAGTCTGCTCAGGTGTGCAGTGCTCTAAAATACGCTGAATAACTCGACAACCATAAGGATGGGTTGACAATACAAATACCTGGAATAAATGACAAAACCATTGCAGAATTCTTCAGACTTTTCTCCAACATGAATCTTGCTTCCTTTGTAGCTAACAATAATAGATATTTTCTTCAGTGAAAATATTTTTAAGATGAAAAACATTCAGGAAACTTATTTCAAAAAGACATGGTTGAAGAGATGCAAATATTCCGGAGAAACTCTTAAATCCATTTTCAATATGCACAAGCACTGTTATCCAAGTTGCTGAATAATTCTGTATCTGATAACAAATGACGTCCTCACCTCAAACAATAAGCAAGAAATTGTCAATTCTTATTACTTTCCAATTATCCGTGTTTGTAACAGAGATAGGGATTTGTAATATCACATTCCAAACTTGGCATTTATTTATCAATATATCTCCAATGAGAAGTTCAAGTCTTTATCAGATGGAAAAATGTGAGGGAAGTATGAATTTTTGTTCATAGTAAGACCAATTTGTATCATACTGTTTTGAGGTAATGCATGCTAACAAATGCCCATGAGTGGAGATACTGCATAATAAAGTTACATCGGGTGCCCTCCATTTATCTCAGGTCAGTGATTTTGAATAAGTCTTCAACTCAGCTGGATGTGCTGAGTTGCAAAGTTTTGCTACAAAGTTGAGCCGCAGCAAACCAGAAAAATAAAACATCAGATACTGGCAATATGAAATTTAAAAAATGAAATCAAGCATCTTCGGAGGGAGAAACGCGGGATTAATTCTTAGAGGTGATTCACCTTTCATCTGTGTTATTTAATCTGGTTTCAGAGGGATGGATGACTCACCTGAAATCAAATTACCTGACCGATCACTTGAGAATAATGGAATTCTCACATTACATTGTTGGGGCAAGAGTGAGTGAACACTGAGCTCATTTTCATTGGTGGTGAAGTGTTTTGACTACTTATTTCAACAAACATAATTTTTGCTTATAATTCTGGTGACCTCAAATTTATTGGAACATTGCCATAAATTCTTTCTCTACTGAAGCTGTAGTAATATTACTGTAATAATTGATATTACATATCATTGGCATAGCAATGTTGGTATACTGTCTCTTACAATTTATTTTTGGCCCACACTTCATTCACACTGTTTGATCTTTACGCAAAAGACAAATTTGATTTTTTATTTATCAGGCCATAGATAAAGACAATGTACATACAAAATCCTCAAAAGTGCAAAGGCTCTGCCCCCAATCTTCCAATCCACCATGGATATGAGGATTGGTGTCAGAGGAGTGGAGGACTGAAATTGTTGCAACTTTTAAAAAAGTGACTTTCATGAGTTTTTTCTGGGATCTCCAGTTTCCTCCCACACTCCAAATAAGTAGAGGTTTTTAGGTGAATTGTCTTGATATAATTGTAAATTGTCCCTAGTTGTGTTGTATAGTGTAAGTCTGCAAGGATCGCTGATGGGCGTGGACTCGGTAAGCCAAAGGGCCTGTTTCCGCGCTGCATCTCTAAACTAAACTAAACCTAAATGTTGAAGACAATGGCGTTCTGCTTAAATTTAAGTTAATCTCAGGACAGAGAATAAGTACGGTTTGAAAGAGATGCTCTAAACATTGTGTTTATGGTGTTGATGAAGGAATTAAACATCATTATCTAGTAAGAGCAGATTCAAAGACTGGTGAACACACTTAACATGATTACATGATTGCAAATGAAATTGTTTGCATGTAACTTTTCTGAAATGAGGGAATGTGATCTGGTATGTATTTACAAAAGTGTTGGATAGATTTAAGTGACCATCAAAACAAAATGATAAGGGAGAAGGGTAGGGAATAGAAGTAACTGCATAGCTCTATCAAAGAGAGATTAATTGAACCAAGTGAAGGAGATGCATAATCGCTTGAGCCCACAGCGACTATGCACAAGGAAGGTTTACCTTCAGGTCTCGAAGCCCTCCGTTTCTTCCTCGACCGTAGAACCAGCCAATCCCCATCGACCAACACTCTCCTCCGCCTAGCAGAGCTGGTTCTTACCCTCAACAACTTCTCCTTTGACTCCTCCCACTTCCTCCAAACCAGAGGCGTAGCTATGGGCACTCGCATGGGCCCTAGCTACGCCTGCCTCTTTGTCGGGTACGTCGAACAATCCCTGTTCCAGACGTACACTGGCCCCATCCCCGAACTCTACCTCCGCTACATCGACGACTGCATTGGTGCTACCTCTTGCACCCATGCAGAACTCACTGACTTCATACACTTCACCTCCAATTTCCATCCTGCCCTTAAATATACCTGGACTATCTCTGACATCTCCCTCCCGTTTCTGTACCTCACCATCTCCATCACAGGAGACAGACTAGTGACGGACATTTACTACAAACCCACCGACTCGCAGCTATCTGGACTACACTTCTTCCCACCCGGTCCCCTGCAAAAAGTCTATCCCCTACTCCCAATTCTCCGTCTACGCCGCATCTGCGCCCGGGATGAGGTGTTTCACACTAGGGCTTCAGAGATGTCCTCGTTCTTCAGAAAACAGGGCTTCCCCTCCTCCATTATAGATGAGGCTCTCACTAGGGTCTCTTCTACATCCCGCAGCACCGCTCTTGCTCCCCCTCACCCCACTCGCAACAAGGACAGGATCCCCCTCGTTCTCACCTTCCACCCCACCAGCCAGCGGATCCAACATATCATCCACCAACATTTCCGTCACCTACAACGGGACCCCACCACTGGCCATATCTTCCCATCCCCTCCCCTCTCTGCGTTCCGCAGAGACCGTTCCCTCCGTAACTCCCTGGTCCACTCGTCCCTTCCTACCCAAACCACCCCAACCCCGGGCACTTTCCCCTGCAACCGCACGAGATGCAACACCTGTCCCTTTACCTCCCCCCTCAACTCCATCAAAGGACCCAAAGTCTTTCCAGGTGAGACAGAGGTTCACCTGCACCTCCTCCAACCTCATCTATTGCATCCGCTGCTCTAGATGTCAACTTATTTATATCGGCGAAACCAAGCGCAGGCTCGGCGATCGCTTCGCTGAACACCTGCACTCGGTCCGCATTAACAAAACTGATCTCCCGGTGGCCCAGCACTTTAACTCCCCCTCCCATTCCCAGTCTGACCTCTCTGTCATGGGCCTCCTCCAGTGCCATAGTGAGGCCCGCCGGAAATTGGAGGAGCAGCACCTCATATTTCGCCTGGGCAGTTTGTTGCCCGGTGATATGAACGTTGACTTCTCCAACTTCAGATAGCTCCTCTGTCCCTCCCTTCCCCTCCTCCTTCCCAGATCTCCCTCTATCTTCCTGTCTCCACCTATATCCTTCCTTTGTCCCGCCCCCCTGACATCAGTCTGAAGAAGGGTCTCGACCCGAAACGTCACCCATTCCTTCTCTCCCGAGATGCTGCCTGACCTGCTGAGTTACTCCAGCATTTTGTGGATTACCTTCAATAATTATTGTTTGGCAAAGATATTTTTCTAAGGAACTTGTATGGTTAGTTTGTCTGTTTAACCCTTTGTGAATTTAAACAATGGCTTGGCCATTGTTTTATAACCTTATAACGCACACATACCCAATCAACAGAATAAGCTGTCAACAGTTTATTCAGTTAAACGATCATGTGTGGTGATAGGCCAAGAAACAAATTCTGGAATATTTCGCAGTTAGATATAGGTTCATTCAGAGAAAATACTCAAAATAAGACAAAAAAACATTTGGCTAATTATCAATCACATTGCAACCAAAATGTAGTCTGATAATCTGAAGTACGTTTGGGTATCTAAACGTTCCATATAAATGAATACCTGATAAAATAATAACTAATTCTAAAAGAATTGGTACAGGATACATTTTTTCTCAGGTTGAAACACTGCAGATTTGTAAACTGTCAAATAACTTCTTTATTTAATGGTTTTGTTCAGCTGAGAAAGTAACTTAACTCAGTGTCAATTATCTGTACATAATTTGCCAGTTACATAAATTAACCGAGATTATCCAAGAATATCACAAGTAGTAAGCACTGTACTATCAGAATATTGTCGCAATTTTACAAAAACATATTCCTGGTATGACTTTTATCATGTTGAAAACTTGTGAATGTTCTCTCCATGATTTACTGTACTCTTAAAATAACAGAAAATTGCCATGTAATCATGGCATTTTCGACAATCTTTTCTCAATTGGGTGAGGTTCCAAATTAGAACCATCATTTTATAAATTTGACTGGTTTGAGTGTTAGCTTAATAAGCTCCACGATTGCATCAAATTTGGCACATAGGAATAAAGTGGTCACCACGTGTTAGGATATAACAAAAGTAAGTGCTTACCTGCCCTTTAAAAGCATCAATAATGAACTGGAGAGACTGTGGTTGCACACATTCAATGCACTTTTGAACCACGTGGTTTCCATTTTGGTCCTTAACACATTTTAAAACGTGTCCATCCAATTCCTTTACCATATCATTCTGCATTGAGAAGTACATCATTGAAATAAAACTTAAATTAAGAAAATTATACTAGAATATTAATAACTGTGCACCAATGATTATCCAAGTTTTAATTATAAAAAAGCTGTTCAAACTTACAATTACCTGCTGGTCTGCTGAAATGGATTCTAAAGCCTTCTGAATAACACGACAACCATACATCTGCAGAGCCAAGGGTAAAACATGGCCTCGGATGCGCTGGGCTAAAGCTAGTTTCTGATCCAAACTTCCAAACTAAAAAATTAAAACAAACTCATATATTTCATGTCAAGTGAGATGCAAATCGACCATCTCAAAGGCTGCAAAATGTGTGAGGGGGGGAGGAAAGGAAGGGTGATGGTGAAGGAAGCCGGTAATAAAGTAAAGGTATTCAACGACATACTTTAAACAAATATGTAAAGCAGTTTGGACCAAGTATTAACTGAACAGTGGAGAGACATGAAAACTACAGATGCTGGAATCTGTGGCAAAAAGCCAAGTACTGAAGGAACGTCACGGGTCAAGTAGCATCCGTGAAGGGAATGGGCAGGTGACATTTCTGCTTGGGACCCTTCTTCAAACTGCAATAGGGAGGAAAAAGCTGGGAGAAAAATAAATTTGGAGCAGGACAAAGCCTGGCAAGTGATAGGTATTTACAAGTGAGAGGTGGCTGATTGGCGGATCTATATTTCCAAGATTTTGAAAGAGCTGGTTTTAGAGATGATGAATGCTCTGGTTATCATTTTCCAAAGTTTTGTAGATTCAGGAGTTGCTCCTGTCAATTAGAGGAGGAGAAAATGTGACCCCCACTGTTTAAGAAAGGGGAAGAGAATAGAGTAGCGAAAGTGCCAGAATCTGCAATATAGGCTGGAATAAAAGAAAACCTTGAAAAAATTAATAGGATCATGCAGTCAATATAGATTTGTAAACTAACAATTGTTTTTGCTAATCTGTTAAGAGTTTATTTGAGGATGTCTCGAGTGGAATAAGTAATGGGGAAACTCAGCGGGACAGGCAGCACCTCTGGATAGAAGGAATGGGTGATGTTTCGGGCTGAGACCCTTCTTCAGACAGGCGGTTATTTGGATTTTCTGAAGGTTTTCCATAAGGCTCAGAAGTTGTGGATCGGCAGGGTTCAAGTAATGGAGTGTGGTCTATACTGTCAAGGAAAGAGAAGTAATCATCAGGCATGAAACAGTGCGAATATACAAATCTTTCTCAGATTGGCCTGAAACTAGTGGGTTATCACAGAGACTGATGCTTGGGACCAGCTTCTTGTGATCTATTATCAACACCTTGGTTGAGAGAAAGAAATGTATTTCCAAATTTACTGATGATACTAACCAAGGTAGGAAAGTAGTATGTGTCAAATGATGAGAGAATGGATAGTGCCGATGTTCACATGGATCTCTTTGTGCTTGTACGTCATTATGCCAACGCAGCAAGCAATTAGGAGGGTGAATAGTAATCAGAGCCTTTATTGTAAAAGGTGTCAAGGAACTACAAATACATGGAATCCTGAGCAGCAAATAAACCGTGGAAACTGCGGGGTAAGCAGCATCTGTGGAGGAAATGAGCAGACGATGTTTTAGGATGGGACCATTCATCAGACAGAAAGATTTGATTACACACATAAAGATGTTGTATTCCAATTGCATGGAGTCTTGGTGATACTAAACCAGGAATATTGTGTACAGTTCTTATCTTTAGTCACAAAATGATGCATTTTACAGAGGAAGTACAGGAAAGTTTCATTATACTGCTTCCAGGAATGATGCATTCCTGAAACCTGGTCATTGTGTAAAAAGGGATTATTAGATTTTTGGTCATTGATGGAATCAAGGAATATTCGAATGGGCTGGAAAATATCAGGTAAAAAGATCAGCCAAGACTTTGATAATGGCAGAGAAGGCTCAAACTGCCTGACAGCCAACTCTTGCTTCTAGTTATGATCCTAGCACACCCAAATCATCAGGACACAAAAGTTAAAGTAGCCATTATATTCTCAAAACATTTTTTTAAACTTTAGAAAATATGCCTACCTCAAAGAATTTCTGTATTACATAATTTCCAAACACATCAGTCATCAGTTGATAAGCTGCTTGCAGGATTTCACTAAAAACCATCTGCCGTTCTGCAGGCGTAGCTCGTTCTAATTTTTGCTGGATGAATCTGTCAGACACCCCCCAAATAAAATAATGTCATTGGCTAAATGCTAGAACCATTCAAAGATCAATTTTTCCTCAAAACATTTCATCAAGTAAAATTCTTTACATAATTGAGACACTCAGGTTAAAGTGTAGGGAAGAACTGCAGATGCTGGCTTAAATCGAAGCTAGATACAAAATGCTGGAGTAACTCAGCGGGACAGGCAGCATCTCTGGAGAGAAGGAATGGGTCTGAAGAAGGGTCTCGATCCAAAACTTCACCCATTCCCTCTCTCCAGAGATGCTGCTTGTCCCACTGAGTTACTCCAGCATTTTGTGTCCACACTCAGGTTAATTGCCTACTGAAGCCCACAACTTTTTGCTGTCAAAGCTGAGATGCCATTTTAAAAAGGAATGGTCTTATCATAAAATGTCAGAAATCTTCCTCCTTCATGGTGGCAGGAGGATGTCTCAGAAATACAAAATATGTATAACTCCAGCACCATCTAAACAGGACACATAGGTCAAGGCATACACAAATTACAGCAGTTGCACAATTAAAAAAGACAAATCTGAAAATGGTGCATAAAAAGGGAAGACTAGTCTATTTGGGCCAGTAAATAGTTGCCCAACAAGTTTTCTTTTTACATCGCAAGTAGTTAGGGTCTGGAATATACTGGCAGCATCAGTAAAGGATTCAGATTCAAGTTAGCATTCAAAGTGAATTGACTAAATACAGTATCCATAGTAAGTTTTAAGGCTAATGGAAGATGACAAGAGAGTGGGATCAGCATGATTACTCTTACACACAAACAGGGTGATCACAACAGGTTGAAAGGCCTCCTCCCTCTGTGCCTTAACTGCTGTGATTCCTTTGACAGCACTAAACATAGAAAATAGGTGCAGGAGGAGGCCATTCGGTCCTTCGAGCCAGCATTCAACGTGATCATGGATGATCATCCAAAATTAGTACCCTGTTCCGACTTTTTCCCCGTATCCCTTGATTCCCTTAGCCCTAAGAGCTAAATCTAACTCTCTCTTGAAAACATCCAGTGAATTGGCCGTCGCTGCCTTTTGTGGCAGAGAATTCCACAGATTCACAACTCTCTGGGTGAAAAAGTTTTTCCTCGTCTCATTCCTAAATGGCCTTATTCTTAAACTGTGACCCCTGGTTCTGGACTCTCCCAACATCGGGAACATTTTTCCTGCATTTACCCTGTCCAATCCTCTAAGAATGTTATATGTTTCTATAAGATCCTCTCTCATCCATCTAAATCCCAGCAAATACAAGCCCAGTCGATCCATTCTTTCATCATACATCAGTCCCACCATCCCGGGAATTAACCTGGTGAACTCACGCTGCACTCCCTCAATAGCAATAATGTCCTTCTTCAAATTAGGAGACCAAAAATACACATAATACTCCAGGTGTGGTCACATCAGGGTCCTATACAACTGCAGAAGGACCTCCTTCTCCTAAACTCAAATCCTCTCACAATGAAGGCCAACATGCCATTAGCTTTCTTCACTGCCTGCTGTTCTTGCATGCTTACTTGCAGTAACTGTACTAAACTTGTACAAATAAATATGGTTCCAAATTGTTAATCAATACCATGAAATTAATTTTATTAAACTTGAAAACATATGTCCACTTAAAAAAATCTAAAAAATAGTGTGCAGATCATTTTACCTAGACCCATGTTGGTCCTGGGAGAATTCAACTATGTGACCAACCAAATCACGTAGTTGAAGATTAGGGAAACGGTTATTTCTGAAGTCTTCCAACAGCCTACTGCGACCTGAAGGCATGATATCAGATCTGCTGTATCGAAGACGTGAGGGAGGGAACAGCTGACTGCTGGAGCTGAACAGACTTGTTGAACCAGTTCCACTACGACTTTTAGCTTCGGCACCAGGTGCTGCAGATATAAACCGACCGCTGCCATTTGTCAGTCCGCCTGCAGTGAAAATATATGAAACAACTTACCCACACACAAAAAAACAACGCCCATGAATTTACTTGATTTAAGATTTATTAACTTTATAATTCACTTAACTATTTAAGATATTCTTGAAGTTAAGTGTGAAATCTAAGGGAAACAATCAAAATGGAGCAATACAATAAAATGAACCTTAACTATTTAAACAATATCCCACAAATCAGCTGTATTTTTCAATGAATGAAAGCCCATCAGAAGTACACAAACATTCAATGATAAACACATCAGTCCCAACCGCTGTGCTGCAGATGTGCATACCAGGCAAGATTTTGTATCGGTGATTATCTTACCATAACAAAGGAAATAGAGCTTTCTTTTTAAGAAGATAGTCTCCACACGGCCAGAGATAAACACCAAAAAGAAAATTTCATTTTCGTTAATTACTGATAATCATTCTTTTTATTATAAGCAAAAGCCAATAACATCTTTGGCATAACAGGTGTCTGAAGGATTACTGCATTAAATGATAAGGCACAAAACTAACTTGCAAAAACAGAATTATAAAGACTAATCTGACTTAGTTTGGACAGTAAGTAATGGTCTGTGTAAGACTGAAGAGAGTTAATGGAAATACAGAAAATTGCACACTAAAACAAATCATTATCTATTATGGAATTTAAAAAAAACATACCAAGGTGCAGAGTAGATGAAGATCCCTGTGAGGAAAGGGATGGAGGTGGTGTTAAAGAATGACCGGGATTCTGGCTAGGAAGAGACATGCCAATTGGACCAGGCGAGGAGGAGAATCCCAAGCTGCTGTAGTATTGCTGTCCTATGGGAGGCAGATTGCTGTTGGGTCGTTTGTATAGATCAGAGCCCGTAGATAATGATTCTCTTCTGGATACACTGTTGCTTCCAGAACTGCCAACTGTAAAATCAGTGTTTTGGATACAAGATCAATAAAAGCATTTATCAGCATTTTTATTATTATTGACTATTGAGTTGTAAAAATTATAAACCAACAAGGGATAACTGAGATGATTAACAACCGAATTACTAACTTTGTCTTGGCAATTTTCATGTCATTTCAATTATATTTACCGATGTCCACAGAAAATAACAGAATTATTTAAGAACAAGATGGAGTATACTTTGTTGTTCATTTAAAAAAAAAGTTATACTGTAAAGGAAGAAACACGAGTTTAAGGACAACTACATTAGGGAAAATCTAGACAAATATTGACTGTCATTTGAACACACTTCTGAAAGTAGAAAATTGCATTGATACAAATGGAAGTCATGTAAACATAACCTGATAGATTTAAAAAATAGATAAATAAAATGCAACTAATAGCTGCATTTTCAATATGCTTTTAACCAAGTACCACATTGTTACTTAATTACTTGGGCAAAGAAACACAAAATACATTGAAACCGGCCAAGTTTCAGTAATAAAAATAAAATTTAGAAGCATATGAATCTTCAGGATAACTAAACATTTGTTAGGTCAGATCTTACTGGCTAAAACTGCAGATTCCAAAAGGAATCACCTTTTTCTTAGTCATCTAGAGGCCTGGAATTTACAGACATACACCGTCAATTCCGCAATAGAATGGGAAGGGGAGTGGAGCGTGAGGGTTGGCTCACTTCTTGGATATCACATCAAGTCAGATATGGCACAGAATGAAGGACGGCTTGAATTTATGGTTCACAATAAAAAGGCGCAGTACTGGAGTGACTCAGCGGGTCAGGCAGCAACCCGGGAGAATATGGATGGATGATGCTTCGGGACGGGACCCTTCTTCAGAATTGATAGTTAATTTAAATAGATCAATTTTTGAAAAGCAAAGTGGTCAAAAAATATGTCGAGAAACCAGTATGGATGGCCTGGGAGGAAAGAAAGTGTTTTTGGCTTGCACAAATGCAACCATCTGAATCTGGTATAATTTAAGGGTGCGGAATATATAAGATGCCTATAAACCTGGTTAAGTTTCTTGATTCGGGACAACCTTCAACAAGGTACATTGAGTTCCTCCATCGTTTTCGTACATGGTGGTAATGAAAAACACATGATGTTTAATTCCTAACTTGAAATTAGCAAGCCGCAAATAACTGAATGCTTATTTAAAAGGCCCAGCTAAAATCGTTTTTTTAAATCAAAGAAAAGCCATGTCAAAATTTGTGCAAGCTTAGCATTTTTTTCACAAATACAGTAAACTCTCATATGCCTGTCTAAACTCTCATATGTCCCGTATTTATGCACCCCAAATTCTCGTGCAGCCAGCAAAAATTTATACGGATTTTATTTCAGGTGTTATGCAAAGCAAATGTGAAATGATATTTTTAGTTGATTATATTTATGTTTGGACATAATAGCATTGCAAGTGTGGGCTAGCTGCCCTAGCAGCTGCGGCTTGCCTGCAGTCTGTTTGTCTTTTGTGTTTTTTGTCTTAATTGTAGTGTTTAGATATGATGTAGTGTTTTTTGTGGTTGTGTACTATGTGGGTGGGGGGGGGGAACTGTAAAATTGTCTCTTCTGAACAGAGACCCGACTTTTTTTTTCTGGGTCATGTTTCCGTTCCCACTGCGGCCTACCATCGGCCAAACACCTGGCGGCCTCCAGTTGGGACCACCTGGGCTCTGGTTCGCAGAACCCGCGGACCGGGCTTCCCATCTGCGGAGCTGGCTGCCTTCAGAGGCTGTGGTGGCGCTGCAAGAACGGCTGCGACTCGCCTTCGGAGGCTCCGGCCGCGGGCAGTGGGCCACGTGGATTTCGGAAGCTCACAGACCCCGATTCGCCCGCCCCGAATCGCGGGGATTGGGTCGGCCCGCCGCGTACCTTTCACCGTCCGGCACGGCCTGAAATAGGTCGCGGGATTTTCTCCGCCCGGCGGGGGCTTCAATGTCGGGAGCCCCGACCGCCCTGACGTGCAGCGGCAGCGTCTTCGCCCGCCCCGAGTCGCGGGGCGTGGGTCGGCCTGCTGCGGACCTTTCACCGTCCGGGGCGGCCTGGAACGTGGCAATTTCAACAGACTGATCACGGGAGAAGACGGCAGGGGAAGAGAAAAGACATTCTGGCCTTCCATCACAGTGAGGAGGTGACTGGAGGAGACTCACTGTGATGGATGTTTCTTTTTGTTTTGGTGTTGGTTTATGATTGTGTGTATTATTGCATATTTTTATTGCTCATTGTTGGATTGTGGGTAATCTTTCATTTCACTGCACATTTATGTGTATGTGACAAATAAAATTGACTATGACTATGGCTGAGTAGAAATCGCCAGACTGGGAAGATTTGGCACTTCGTGTGATAAGGAGCCGTCATTCATTTTGATTTATTTTTGTTGCATTTTACAACGAATGTTTAGCTTGAAAATATAGAATTGTAGCGTGAATCACTTATTTAAAAGGGTAAGGAGATGACGGCATGCTGCAATTTATTTAAAAGTTCATGCAAAGAATATCAATGTGAGATGCGCAGTGATTTTTTTTTGAGCAATTCTTCTGCAACTGGCATCTTTCATTACTCATGGATGCACGATGGCTGAGAGTTTACTATATGTAGACTTTCCCTCTGCAGGTGCGCACGGAAATAAGATTAAATGAAATTGACATTTGCACGGTTTCTATTACAAATATATTTACACTTTAAATTAAACTAAAACTTGTACAATTATTGCATAATTTTTTTAGCACCATTTTCCAGCAGACTGAATAGATGCCAATGAAGAAAAGGTTGATTTTGTTATGCTGTGTCTGGCTGATGTAACTACTGGAACATAGTATTCTTCACTCTAAGTATGTAAATGCAAACATACTGATTACTTAGGTACCTGCTGATCCAAATCCTCCAAGTGCTGAGCCAATTGCAGCACCCAGCGAGTTGCTGCTCCCAAAACCAAGTGAAGTGTTGTTCGGTTGGCCTGGCCCATGAGAGAACAATGAACTGCTCTGGGAACTATTTGAAAGGGAGCTACTGCCATAAAATGAGTTTGACTGCATGTTGTTACTTTGTTGTTGCTGCTGTTGCTGTGGTTGGTTTCCAATTGTACGGAAGAGGCCATTTGCAGCTGCTGCTGCTAAGCTGTTTGCTGTTCCATTAGCTGAAGCTGCCACGGCTGTTTTAATAAAATTGCATACAAAAAAATTAATGCCGCTGTGTTAACAAAATAATTTTGTTATAATTGTGAAAACAATGAAATATCACACAAATGAAAACGGTTCCATTGTAAATAGCAGATGTCAGGCAATTATTTAAAATACCAAATGACATCAACAGGAAAAATAGTACCACAGACAACCATGTGAGGAATTATATACTTCCATGGTAAACTCACTTTCACCGAACTTCCAGTTAAATTAAAAATCAAAAATGAGCCGAGGAAATTTCTTTGGCAATCTCTCCCAAAAGTAGTAAAAGGTTGGAAGGTGATTAAAATTCTACAAAACACTCTTCCAATATGGGCATTTCTCGGAAAGGATGGTTTCTGTGGAAAATGAGGGGATCCTACATGGCAAGGTTATTCTTCCTCATTTCAGTATTCTCCATCAGGATTCTTCACAAAAAAAGAAAACATGAAACATGTAGTGAAACACCCTGTGAAAAGATAGATCAGTATTTTTCCTTCATTTGGAAGCAATGCGAATTGATATTATTAGCAACAAGGCTAATCAAGCATGGCCACAAAATTATATAGAGGCAACAGCAAAATATCCTAGACTTATTGTAAGTCACTGTTGTATCAGATTCATGCAGTTTTCTGCACTATGAATAGTCTTTGATAAATTGGACAGGGTTTGAAAAGAAAAAAATATATATATTGGGAATAGGTTTTGAACTATAAGAAATTGAAACTACATTTTGTTTTGAAAGAGTATGGTTGTGCCATTTAATTTAGTTCAGTGAGGTACATTAAATGAGCCATGATAAAATCCAGCCAAAAGAACTCGCATCCCCACCCAAAAGTGAATTATGCAGAGCAAACTAAAACCCAAAGATAATAGAGCACAGCAAGATAGACCACTCGACCCTAAACACTGTAGTATGTCACGGCGCCATTTTAGTAGGCAGAAACATTTGGAAAAAAAAAGAACAAAAATCTGTGAATTGATAGATGAGATATATTCTGCATTTTTATGGTATCATCACATACTGTTCCCCCAAAACACTGATTACACTACGAGAGGCATAGCGAACAGCAGGTTTTGCTTACTAAACTGGCGGACATAATGCTCCTTTGCGTACTACACTTCAGTATAGGCGATTTTGACAGTGTGGTTCATCTTGCTCCTCTAGTATCTTTGCTAAAAACCACCAATCATTTGTCCATATCTTTGTCAAGCAATTTTGATAATTTCCCAAACCCAACTTCCCAAGTTTCCCAACTAGGCAGAAAAGTTAACGTTAACTAAACCAGTCTTTTAAAAATAGTGTTTTCAATTTTTCTTTTATAAATGACATCTGACTAAAGATATGTTAAAATTAAGTTGTTTGCCTATGTATTAAACATCTTTCAAACTATGATGAAAGTTTGATCAATATCACCAGACAAGGTGGAACAATGCAAACAATGGATATAGGCAAACAAATGTGGCTAAGGTGATCAGCCTGCCTTCCCTCAGCTGTAACTCAAGAATACAGAACAATTAGATTGTTGCACAAGGGGACATAGTAGAAGGGATAGTGTGAGTCATTATCTTTCATGTTCTAATCCAAGGATGATTTTTTGAAAATTCTCTGTATTGTGAAATGAAACAAGTTGACAAAATGCCCCAAGCCACAATTCATCGCATCTTACTTTCTCCTGGGAAATACAAGAAATGTGCAAAGCACAATTGTTTATGGTTCAGGTCATAAAGCAAACTCCCTCAGACATTCAAGTAGAATAGATCACTTTGTCATCTATATACTAAAACTCCCGTTTGTTATCTTGTTTGTGACTGAACTTCAGCCAAAACGGTACACGATAGCGTGACAATTTTAGGCCCACATTACTCACCATTGTCACTTTAGTGATAATGCAAGTAGTTTCATTGAAATCGGTGTTGCATTTTTAAAGTTATTCACATTTTAAAGTTTAAAAGGAGGGGGGATGGGGGGAATGGGGGAGAAGGGAGAGGGAAGGGGGTTGAGGAGGGGGGGAGGAGGACAGGGTGCTGCATCAATGCAGGAGTGGTTTGGGCCCAACGGGTGCACTTTGTCTAGTATTTCAATAAAAGTAAAAGTCACAGATTGATTTTTGGATATGCCGATCCCTTGCACAAAAAAAATCTATGACAAACCTGAATCTCGTTACTTGGATATATACAATGACAGGTAACTAAATATTCCATGGAAACATGCCCTTCCGAGGCCAAGTCAAACCAGTTTATGGAAACTAAGCAGGCTTAAATACAAGTGAAGGTGGAAAACAATGGAGTTTAGTTCATCCATTTTAGACAGAAGCATCAAAGAAATTTATGGCTAACCTCCAAAAGTGGGCTTCAGTTCTCATTTTATACCTGAACTAGACTAAGTGGACTCGTTGGGCCCAAACCTTTCCTGCATTGGTGCAGCATCCCCCCCTCCACCTCCCCTCATCCCTCCCTCCCTACCCTCCACCCTCCCTCCTCCCCTTCCCCCACTCCATCCCCCTCCCCACCTTATCCTCCCTTCCCCCCTCCCTCCACCCCCTTCATCCCTAGGAGATAGATTTAAACTTTAAAATGTGAATAACTTAAAAAATATAACACCGATTTCAATAAAACTTCTTCCATTAGCACCAAAGGGATGACAGTGAGTAAGGTGGGCCTAAAATTGTTGCGCTATAGTGTACCATTTTGGCTGTAGTTCAGGAACAAACAAATGAGAGTTTTAGTATATAGATGAAACTCCAAACAAAAAAACTTAATGGAGAGATGGCAAGCCACACTTTAAGATATTATCTCCACCAAATCCAAGTTTACTGCTTGGTGATTTACTGTTTGGCAATCTTAAAGCTGTTAGACAAGATGACAAGATACTGGCAGCCTAAGCATTGACCAATTTACTGACTAATCTTAATGGCATTGATACATCCACTTCGGCAACGATTTTCATTCAGTCATTCAAGCCATGAGATACTGATTCGCATTAGCACGTCAATGCATGGAGATTAGTGAAATTTGTGCTGCAGAGTAAGCCTGTTTGCAAAAATATATATATAATTGCAATCGGCTAAGATCAAATAACCCATGATCTTCCTGAAGGCTTGAGGGCCATATGGCCTACCTCTAATTCCCTTTATATGTTTTTTGAGTAACTTTGTGTTTCACATTACACACAATTTATACTTATAGAGTGGGTGAACTGTTCTTAGAATTCTGTTTAAGTTTGCAAGCTATCAGAGATACGGTACATTGCACAATGCATCTATGGATTTCAAAGAAAAAGACTAAGAACTGTTGATTGGGAATATCAAAGGGCAGCTAGGAAGTTACATTTTAAAGACAATATAATAAAGAAATATTTATTATTTTTAACCACTTTCAAAAATGAAAGACTATGGAAAATTAAAAACTTGGAAAGCTACATTAGCCATAAATCTAACAATTCAATGGTTTCAATACAATTTCAAGAAATGGTTAACTACAAGAAAAATACTTGAAATCAATTTAAGTTTGTGGTTGAAGCATAAGAAGCCGTGCCTAACATCTTGTTTTCAAAGCATTTATCCTGTTTATTTGTGGCTTAATTTTATCAGAATCTGGTTGGTGCTTTGAGGGAGAAAAAAATGACAAAATACTTCCCACTCAGAGAAAATCTACAACACAGGAAGACTATTGTGGTTGTATGCGCTGGATAAAGCTATCCACAAATCCAGCATAAGGTCTATAGTCTTGGTCAAGGTTCTTCATGGAAACATCCAAATACTGTTTAAATGTGACAAGGGTTTCTGCCTCCACCATCCTGTCAAAGATAGAGTAAGACCTCTTATCTCCCACAAATCAAACACTTTAAACCCCTGCCCCTTTTGTCTCTGACCTCTTTGTTAAGGATGACAAGTTGCTCCTATCTACTCTCTTTTGGCCTCTTCTTTTCCAAATAAAACAACCCTAACATCCCATTTTTTCACAAAGTTAAGATTTTCAGGGCCTGGAAACATGTTTGTAAATTGCCCCTGGTGACCAGAAATATATACAGTACTCAAGTCATGAGCACTTCAAGAAAGAAAATGTTTCCCACCAAATATTCACTGACTCTTAAATATAGGGAAAGCTTTCTGTTACCCAGAAATAGATAGGTTTTAAAATTAAGTGAATTTCTTAAAATAATTAACTTCTCTTGCTTTCACAAACAAGGGAGACTGGCAAGAATCAGTGTGCAAAACTAAGACTACGTGTCACAGCATTCAACAAGAAATAACAACAAAATAACATGTTTGATCTGGCTTATTTCTATTAAAGGCAGCCATAAACACTGCAAATTGCATGTGAACACAGTATATTTAAATGATTAAAAAAGACATGCCAATAATTCCATAGACAAACCATCGAACTGGAAGAAATTATAATGGCCAACACCAAAACATAGGTAAATTAACTTATAACATGCTTATAACAGGGTATGAATAGGCACACATAGCTGGAGTAACTCAGCGGGTCAGACCGCATCTCTGGAGAAATTAGGTGATGTTTTGGGTTGAGACCCTTCTGTGGAATGAGTCAGGGGAATGGGAAACGAGAGATATAGAGTGATTATAGAGAGATATAGAACAAATGAATGAAAGATATGCAAAACAGTAATGATAAAGGAAACAGGCCATTGTTAGCTGTGGGCTAGGTGCAATTGAGTTACAGACCATAAGATCAAACTATGATGACTTTGAAGCATATAATATGGGTGGGGGAGGAGAGAGGATACAAAGGGTTATTTGAAGTTAGAGAAATCAATATTCATACCACGGGGTTATAAGCTGCCCAAGCGAAATATGAAGTGCTGTTCCTAGAAATCTGCATTTTGCCTCACTCTGACAATGGAGGAGGCCCAGGACAGAAAGGACAGTGTGGGAATGGGAATGAAAGTGTTTGGCAATCAGAAGACCAGGTAGGCCCAGGCAGATTGAGCAAAGGTGTTCAGCGAAACGATCGTCCAGTCTACATTTGGTCTCGCTAATGTACAAGAGTCTAAACCTTGAACAACAGATACAGTAGATGAGGTTGGAGGAGGTTCAAGTGAACCTCTACCTAACTTGCAAGGACTGCCAGGGTCCCTGGAGAGTTGAGGGAGGAGGTATCGGGACAGGTGTTGCATCTCTTGCGGTTGCAGGGGAAGGTACCTGGGGAAGGGGTGGTTTGGGTGGGAAGGGATGAGTTAACTAAGGAGTTGCAGAGGAAACAGTCACTGCGGAATGGGGTGGAGATGAGATGATGTGACTAGCGGCGACAAGAAGCAAACAAGCATCAGGTTAGTCATTCCATCCATATCCACTTGAAAGAAGGGAATTATTAGCACTTTATGTTAACATCAGAACCTACCAGCTTGTGCTGCAGCAGAGCTGATGATAACTGGTGTTGATGCTACCAGCCTAACTGGTGTCCCTAATCCAGTCCTTGCTCCAGGACCCACCACCAAGGTGCCAGTTTGATCATAGTAGGCAGCTGGGGCTAGAACTTGATAACCTAAAGAGAGGCAATTTGGTAAATAAAAAAATATCAACACTGCCTACACTTCCTGTCCATAATTCAGAAAGCAACAGTTCTTAACTAATATTCTCACTGTTCTAAATTAGACACAACATTTAATTGCATTATTCAGATCCAGTACAAATGGTAATTCTTAAATAATCAATTTCCTCTTGTCTACAAAATTACTCTTGGGCACTTAAATTTACCCTAATTGCATGTTATGTTGATCAGATACAGGATAATTTGCAAAAGAAATGTCAAGGGCAATAAGAAGCAAATTTTTGCAGTGGTATGACTAGCTAGAATTATTTTTTAACTATGCATTGCAGTTGCTCTTGTAACATATTTATACTGACCAGACATGCAACAGTTCCTCTCATTAAAAAACAAATGAAACAATTTCACCCAGGAAACTAAATGATATAATGCACATTCTCATTCCCCAGAGTAGGGGATTCACGAACTAGTGAGCTCGGTTGAAGGTGAGTGGGGAAAGATTTAATAGGAACCTGAAGGGCAACTTTTTCAGAGGGTGGTGGTAGGTGTGCAGAATGAGCTGCGTGAGGAAGTGATAGGGGAGGATGCAATCAGAACATTTAAAAGGCATTTGGATAGGCCAAATGCAAGCAAATGGGACTAGTTCAGGAAGACAACCTGATCGGCAGAGACAAACTGGACCGAGATCTACATAAATTGTCAAGCCCATCTACATAGGCCTCTTTCATATCTGTGTTTACATTTCAGGTAGGTTTTTCTTTGCTATTACCTTCCAGCGATCAGACAGAAAAAAAGAGGGCTTATCAATTCATAGCGCCATACCATAAAGAAACAGGTCCTACATCCCACCTCATCCATTGATTTTTTTTTGCCTATTTATACTAATCCAATTTGCCTCAATTGGGGTAGTATTCATTCTATGCCATCCTATTTAAATATTTATCTAAATGCCTCTTAAATGTACTATCTGATTGCATCACCTTGACTGGCAGCATGTTCTAAATATGAACAATATGCTGTAAAAGAATTGCTCCTTAGATCCCCTTTCTTTCTTTTCTCCTTAAAACTGTTTTTGACACTACATTGCATGGGAAACAGATGTTGGTTATCCATAGCTTTCATTATCTTACATACATCTATCAGATCACTCCTTAGTCTCCTTCACTGAGGAAACTGCACTCTTCCAGGAATTACTCCAGTCCGTCATGATAGAGAGAAATGCAAATGTATCAAATAGCTTGACTCCTCAAAAACAATGCAACAAATACAAATGCATATACCTGGCAATCCTGTAGCAAGGCCTTGACTGAAGGCAAGAGCTGGATTGGTTGCAGCAGCTGCTGCCATTGAGTCAGCTTGTTGACCCTGCTGAGCCTGATTTGGCGTGAGTGGGCGCTGATTACCACCTCGTAGAACCTACAAATAATGTAGAAAAATAAATTAATACTTTACTATTTTCATGATGCATATTAGCCAGCTAAACTCAGGGATAAATAAATTCTCAGCACCAAGAGTCAATTACTTGGGCATGATCTGTCAGTCTTTTGAGGTGTTGAGGTGAAAAAAATAAACAATACAATTTGTGCCGCACATCTCCAGAGATCCAGATTTGACCCTTACTTTTCAGTATTCTCCTTACAGTCTGCATAATTCTTCTTGTGACTGTGGGTTTCCAGGGCCTTGGCAACCATAAATTGTGACTAGTGAGAGTGGGTGAGAAGAAAATGAAATGATTGGGGGAGGAGACTCTATGCTAATGTAAAAGTAAAAATATGATTTGTGTGGAGAGGTGCTTGAAAATCAGTTGGTTAGGCTGAAGGGCCTGTTCGTTTGCTGTATCATCATGATAAAATCAACAAAAATGTGTCATCCAATATCTAATTAAATTTGTCTGGAAGAACAGAAAGAATTCAGTACAACACTTTACAACATTCAAAGCTATTATTTTATTAGAAGGGTGTATTAGACCTTAAAATTAATCGTAAACACATACTTGTTGTCCTTGCTGTGCCTGTGTTGCAGCCTGCTGGTTAGCAGAATTGTTTGCAGCTGCTGCAGCTGCTTGAGCTGCTTGCTGTTGGAAGAGATTTGCTGGATACACACCCCATGGAACTCCATAATACTGAGGTGGGACAACTGTAGGACCTAGCACAAAGACATAGTGGTGAATCAGCTATGTTCATTGGTCTTTCTTCAGCTCCCACGAGAATACATTGTTCACAAATGCTAATGGAATTACTCTAACATTTCCTTTGCCTCTTTTAACACCTATCTTCTAAACTCATGTTTCAATATGCCTTGTCATCTGAGACTTTTTTCAAACCTCCTCCCCTGCGTGTATGTTGCTATCACTTAATTACCAACCCTAAACTCCAATTTTGATGCAATGCTTTTCCATTTATATTAGGTTATTACTGAAATGATGAGCACTCCAAATCTGCCAGTAGTGTGATCTTTTGAATTACTAGCATTTTCCACCCTGCAATCACACATTTCAAAAGTTTTTAATAATTGGAACTAAATTGAGAAAAAATATTGCAGGTGAATGGAAATGGATTGGGAAAGAGGAAAGGATCTAGAAGATTTCTTTTAACAAGAATGAATGTGGTTGAATATGTAGATCGAAAATTAGAAAATCCGTGCCAAGGATTGAGCCAAAGTGGCAAATATTCAGTACATCACGAAAGCTTTTGCTGCTGGAGGTGTTGAATTTCACATACTATGCTAAACATCAACTCTGTCTACTCTCTGATGACTCAAATTATCACATTCATTACTCAGAATATGAAATACTGGTGATGTCCTGATCTCTTCAGCATTAACATTTCATCTGATTATTTATCTGATCAGATTGTGGGACCAGTATGCAAAAAGCCTGGAGTTATGTTATAGATACACACCAACTACTCCAGGATCATGAAACATGCAAACAAAATAATGATAAGTTCTCTTTGGTATGAGACAATAGGTAAAACGTTATGACTACAAATGAGTGCATGCGGAAATATATCAAGTTCAAGGGCCTGTGCAATGAGCAACAAACAAAACGCTGGAGGAACTCAGCGGGTGAGGCAGCCTTTATGGAAGAAAATGGGCAGACGTGTTGGGGTTGGGACTCTTCTTCAGACTGATTGGAATAGGGAGGAGAAAGCTAACAAGGTGAGATGGGGTGGGACAAAGCCTGGCAAATAATAGGTGGATACAGGTGAGAGGGGCTGATTGGCAGATGGATAGGAGTAAGTGACAAATGCTAGAGGGAAAAAAATTATCACAGGACAGAAGAGGAATGGACTGCAATGCCAGGGGGGAGGGGACATAGGTGGAAGGCGTCAGGGGGTGAGGAAACATAGAAAATAGGTGCAGGAGGAGGCCTTTTGGCCCTTTGATCCAGCACCGCCATTCATTGTAATCATGGCTGATCATCCACAATCAGTAACCCGTGCCTGCCTTCTCCCCATATCCCTTGATTCCACTAGCCCCCTAGAGCTCAATCTAACTCTCTTTTAAATTCATCCAGTGAATTGGCCTCCATTGCCTTCTGTGGCAGAGAATTCCACAACTCTCTGGGTGAAAAAGTTTCTTCTCGCCTCAGTTTTAAATGGCCTCCCCTTTATTCTTAGACTGTGGCCCCTGGTTCTGGACTCCCCCTACATTGGGAACATTTTTCCTGCATCTAGCTTATGAATTTTTATGTCTCAATAAGATCCCCTCTCATCCTTCTAAACTCCAGTGAATACAAGCCCAGTCATTCCAATCTTTCCTCATATGACACTCCTGCCATCCCAGGGATTAACCTCGTGAACCTATGCTGCACTGCTTCAATAACAAGGATGTCCTTCCTCAAATTAGGAGACCAAAACTGCACACAATACTCCAGATGTGGTCTCACCAGGGCTCTATACAACTGCAGAAGGACCTCTTTACTCCTATACTCAAATCTTCTTGTTATGAAGGCCAACATGCCATTAGCTTTCTCACTGCCTGCTGCACGCTAACTTTCAGGAGCTGGTGTACAAGAACACTCAGGTCTTGTTGCACTTCCCCATTACCTAATCTGACACCATTGAGATAATAATCTGCCTCCTTGTTTTTGCCGCCAAAGTGGATAACCTCATATTTAACTACATTATACTGCATCTGCCCACTCACTCAACCTGTCCAAGTCATCCTGCAACCTCCTAATATCCTCTTCGCAGTTCACACTGCCAGCCAGCACTGTGTCATCTGCAAACTTGCTAGTGTTACTTCTAATTCCATCATCCAAATCATTATATATTGTAAATAGTTGCGGCCCCAGCACCGAGCCTTGCGGCACTCCACTCGCCACTGCCTGACATTCTGAAAATGATCCATTTTTTCCTACTCTTTGCTTCCTGTCTGCCAACCAAGTCTCTATCCATGTCAATACCCTACCCCCAATACAATGTGCTATAATTTTGCTCACTAATCTCCCGCGTGGGACCTTATCAAAGGCTTTCTGAAAGTCTAGATACACTGCATTCACTGCATCTCCTTCATCCATTTTACTTGTCACATCCTCAAAAAATTCCAGAAGATTAGTCAAGCAGGATTTCCCCTTCATAAATCCATGCTGACTTGGACCAATCCTTTTACCGCTATCCAAATGCACCGTTATTACCTCTTTAATAATTGACTCCAGCATCTTCCCCACCACCGATGTCACCACTGGTCTATAATTTCCCGTTTTCTTTCTTGCTCCTTCTTGAAAAGTGGGATAATATTAGCTGCCCTCCAATCAACAGGAACTGATCCTGAATCTATAGAACATTGGAAAATGATCACCAAACCGTCCACAAGAGCCACCTCCTTGAATACCCTGGGACACAGACCATCAGGCCCTGGGGATTTATCAGCCTTCAGTCCCATCAGTCTACCCAATACAGTTTCTCGCCTAATGCAAATTTCTTTCAGTTCCTCTGTCTCCCTAGATCCTCTGTCTTCTAGTACATCTGGGAGATTGTTTGTGTTTTCCTGAGTGAAGACAGATCCAAAGTTTTCAACTCTTCTGCCATTTCCTTGTTAACCATAATAATTTCACCCGTTTCTGCCTTCAAGGGACCCACATTTGTCTTTACTAATCTGCTTCTCTTAACATAAAGAAGTTTTTACTATCCTTCTTTATATTCTTGGCCATCTTACCCTCGTACTTCATCTTTTCAGCCCGTATTGCCCTCTTTGTTACCTTCTGTTGAGCTTTGAAAGTTTCCCAATCATCCGGCTTCCCATTCCTCTTTGCTATGTCTTACATCTTTTCTTTTAGTTTTATTCCGTCCCTAACTTCCCTTGTCAGCCACGGTTGCCTCTTACTCCCCTTAGAATCTTTCTTCCACTTTGGAATGAAATGATCCTGAATCTTCTGCAATATGCCCAGAAATTCCTGCCATTGCTGTTCCACCGTCATTCCCGCTAGGATCCTTTTCCAGTAGACCTTGGCCAGCTCTTCTCTCATGCCTTCATAGTCCCTGTTGGAGCCATTTGTGTTTATTAGCTGTCTTAGCATATTATATTATTTTGTATCCTGCTGTATTATTTTTGGACACTTGGGGGTTGTCGTGTGATCAATACTAGACTTACATATATGGGCATATGTGCACATATGGACTGGGAGAAGCCAGAATTATGAGTATAATTGGGAATGCACTGATGTAATGTTTCAGACACAATAGGAGCCTGGTAAGAAACAAATTCTTACCAAGTTAAATGACAGGAAATATACTAATCTGTTTGTATTACTGCTTCAATAAACGACTAATTAAACGGAAACATCATGAAGATCTCTCTGTTGTTGTTTGCGTCAAGAATTATCACTCCAGTCCTTTCGTTAAAGTGGTAAGCTTAAGGACTTTATTGGGAAGGACTAATTTGCCACTACATTGTAAGAATTTCGCTTCATGAGTGATATATAGTAAGAATTTCCTTAGCCGGAGTGAAAAAACTAAGGACAGGAGTTGGTGACTGAAGATAAATAGACGTCTCTAAAGAGTCATTTAAAGTTATAATTGGCTCTAGGAGGGAGACTGGAGCTTGGATATCAACTGGACGGAACAGGGTCATTACCTGCGCTAATCTGACTAACGGAGATTGGCAACTTCGAAAGCCTTCGCACAGGAATTGTGAGTTCTGCATCAAGCTTTATTGGAAAAGCTGTTTTTCAGAAGTTGTTTTGGAAAGCTGCGACTGAAATTTTTTTGAAATGCTGAGAACAAAGAAATGACCCTGAGTATCGCGCAAGATATGTTTTGTTTTGAATTCCTTTGAAGATATGACTTTACGTCCACGCGTCTTAAAGGGATAGTGTACAAGTGGGTCTTTGGTTAGACCTGATGTTCAGCCACAAGGTGGCAACATAAGAAAAGATTCTGAAAAGGTGGAAAAGAAGATTATCCAAACTCACACCCAAAGGCTGGGAATTGCTCTTTGAGGCACAATAAGAACTGTTGAAGGTAGAACAGAAGAGAATATATTTGGAAATGAAGAGCAGGAGAAAGAAGGAACAGCTGAGAAGACGAAGGAACGATTGGAACTAGACACTGAAATGGCAGCAAGCAGAGTAAGACTCAATGTACTTGATGCTATGAAATCAAGAAGCAGCTCGATAATAACTGATGAGATGAATTCTTATTTCATGAAAGGAACTGCTCAAAGGGAAAATGTTTTTTCTTCATTTTGTGGATCTTCAAAGTTCTCTTACGTCTTGGAATGGGTTGCCTCCCTAAAAAGCCAGGGTGAGATTGAAGAAGAACAGATCAGGAGATTAAGGAAAGAATAATTGAAAAGCATAGATTTGTTCATTGAAGAGTTAGAGGAAAGAAACCGAAAAGCCAGAGAACATGGAAAACAGAATGAAAAGCGAGTGATGCTGTTCTCCCATCTCAAACGTGTGGGCATATTGGGGCCGGTGATGAAACCTGCATCTCCTCCAAAGGAATCCAAGCTGATCCATTGGCTGGAGAATCTGGTCCTGAAAATACTTGTCTGAGCACAGAGATGACTGAGACCAACTCTGAACTAATACCAGAAGTGCTGGAGGAGAATGGATTGCTATTGCATTCAGTTGAAGTAGCACCAGAAAATTGTGAATCTTCGGATCAAGAGATGATAGAACTGGAAACTTCTGGGGATCCTGCACCAGAAAACCCAGCACACCTTGAAGACGTTTCAACCAAAGTAATTGCTGAAAAAACTAGTTCTACAGAGAACTCAACAGTTTTTGTCAATGGTGGAAAACTAAATGAATCCATCACCAGCAAAACTGAAGATGATCATCCAGAAATCTCTGTTACAAATGGAACTACCCTGGATGGAGAACTGAGAAACCAGAGCACAGTGGAAGATGGACACTATTGTCTAGAATCACCTTTCAATCAAGAAAACGCCAGAGAGGCACCATTAAAACAGGAGACGATTCCCAGAATGGAGTTTACAGCTGCGTTCCTAGCTGTTAAGAGTTGACATAATGCTGTGAAAAGAATTACAGCTTCAGCTGGACAAATCCATCTTCTGGACTGATAGCACAATGGTGCTTAAGTGCATCAACAATGAAACCAATCGCTTTCAAACATTTGTAGCAAACAGAATCTCGTTTGTAAGGGATGATACTGATGTATCACAATGGAGATATGTTGGCATAAAGGAAAATCCTGCAGATGAAGCATCAAGAAGACTAACAGCAGACTGCTTCATAAGCTGGAAGAGAAGAAGATTGAAGAAGATCCTGGCTAATGGGCAAAATATTGGAGACAATACCGAACTTGTGCGCAGTTCGACTTTAGACTAAGAGTGACATCTTGGAAAGACTGATAACGAAGATATGTCTGCTCCTAGAGGCTGATACCCGAGTACAGCAAAGACTGGTGGCTTAAAGATTGAAGAATCTCTAAAGTAGATTAGATGCCAACATATGGTGCATGCTTTGTTTTGATTATGTATGGTTTTTATGGCCCCTTTTAATGTTTATTAGTAATTGTTTCCTTATATATTTAGAACAATTAGGGGGTGGTGTGTAGGAGCCATGTGTGTTTATTAGCTGTCTTCGCATATTATATTATTTTGTATCCTGCTATATTATTTTTGGACACTTGGGGGTTGTCGTGAGATGAATACTAGGCTTACATATATGGGCATATGTGCATATATGGACTGGGAGGAGCCAGGATTATGAGTATAATTGGGGATGCACTAAGGTACAAATTCTTACCAAGTTAAATGACAGGAGATATACTAATCTGTTTGTATTACTACTTCAATAAACGACTAATTAAACTGAAACGGCGTGAAGATCTCTGTTGTTGTTTGCGTCAAGAATTATCCCTTTCCTTTCATGAAAGTGGTAAGCTTAGGACTTTATTGGGAAGGACTTAGTTGTCGCTACAGTCCCCTTTGTTCAACTGCAACACTGATACTTCTGATTTAACCTTCCCTCTCTCAAATTGCAGATTAAAACTAATCATCTTATGAAACGTGGGACTTGGGGTTAGGTGATGAGTGTACGAAGGAGAGGAAAGGAGCAGGGTGACAGAGGTGGTGGGAGATGGTGAGAGAAATGTTTGAGAGGCAGTGGTTAATATTGTGAAAGGTAATGACCGGGGAATTATTCTGTCTGGGAAAAGGGGAAGAGCGGAAATGTAGGACAGAAATGTAGGGGGAAAGGAGCCATGTTTTCTTTTTTTAAATGGACATCTCGGATGTCCTGGAGTGGAAAGCCATCACCTTTGGAGCAGATGCAGAGGAGACAGAGAAAATTAGTGCAAGGGATGACATCTTTTCTAGAAACAGGATGGGAGTTAGTGTAGTCAAGGTAGTGTAGTCAAGGTAGTTGATTTGTAAGTAGACAAAATGCTAGAATAATTCAGAGGGTCAGGCAGCATCTCTGGAGAGAAGGAATGGGTGACGTTTTGGGTCAAGACCTTTCTTCAGTTGATTTGTAATACGTCCAGGTCACAAGTAGTACAAGTAATGGAAGGTGATTCCAAAGGCGAACTAAATGTTAAGGTATATTGACGGTCCAATCAAATACAAAGAAATATTATTCTGTTATTGCACAAATTAAAGATTCCACAAGTGAATGCCGGGAGCATTTGTAATAAAATCAATAAATTAATGGCACAAATTGTGAAAATTGGTTTGCTATAAAAGCCATTACTGAGATGCGGTTATTTGATAGCCAAGATTTTGGAAATAATTATTCTGGGCTACTTGATATTTAGGAGAGACAGATAATGGAAAATGGTTTGGTGTGAGACATCTGATCCTCATAATGAACGAAGACAAAGTAGCAACGATAGCTCTTACCTTAGAAAGGAGACAAGTAAAATTAGCATGAATCACGACAGAGTTAAAAAACATTGGCTATTTAATAGCTGTTATATCAGAGGACTGTTATTCCATTAATACAAAGATTTAGTAGTAAAAACAAAACAATATTACAGAGCCTTGAATTTTTACATTAACTACAAACAAAAACGAGTTGTCCAAGCATTCAGAGAAGCTTGCTGGAATCCCACCTAATGAGATCAACTAGAGAAATAGCTATTTGAGAGAGATGATTGATCAGCAACCTCAGAATGTGATTCACTGGAGAAAACAGGTTTACAGCACTATCAAATGTAAAGTAGAAGGCCACATTTGACAGTTTTAATTATCAAAGAATGCCCACAAATAAACAATATATAGAAAATAAAAAGATCAATGGTATATCTTATGGAATATTATGGTGCGGGGCATGGCAAGCTATAATGGGGAAAACTAAAATAGTTCTCAAATATGGAAGTCCTGAACTGATTGACAGATTTGAAATGCCATTAGTTAGTTCCACCTCCGGACTCCACAAGAAACTCTCTAGAGCAAGATGATTGTTGGGACTCCATTGCATTAGTCTCAGTTAGATCTGGCACAAATAAAAAATAAATTGCCAATTTTAACGTGGATTCTACAGCTGAAAAAAAAAGTAAAGTAGGAACGTTCCATTAAAACTATTTCGCTTCAATCTAATACTCTTAAATAGCTTGTATCAAATAACGGCTATTTAAAATATATATTTAAATATATTTTAGCTCATTTGGTGACATTTAAAAATCCTTATGATATTATCAATGGAGACACATCATTTGTGACAGTCCTTTGCATTCAGATCTGGTAATAATGAGTGTGGGGGAACGAAGTAGCAATTCCAAATAAAATGGGATAGGCCAGGATTCACCCCAACACTCAATAATTGCAACTTAAATGTACAAGACTAAATTGCAAAGCAGATGTGAGGTACACAATGGGCTACATCCATTCTTATTCATCTCATTGATAATCCACTTTGTATTCAAAAAAGAATGCACAGCATATCACCGTTGCCTCAAATTAAGCCTTCACCTCTCTTACCATGCTGTTTACCAGGCATGTCCCAACCTCAATGGTAAGTGATTGGAACTGGAAATATTTAGCACATTTTCCTCACCTTAGCCCAGGCTATGTATGCATCCACACTGTCAATGTGGCTCAAAGGTTGTTGCAGTATATGGATCAGTGCCTGGTGGAGCTGCACTGATTATGTATGGGTTTGGCATAAAGGCAGTTAGTTTAACTGCAAATAACTGAATGTGATGCAAAATGAGCTATACGAAAGTGCACTGCATCAAATGGCTGCCTTTTACTTCCTCAAAAGCCTTCAAGAGCCCTATATAATCTTATTTAGTCCTCTAATATTTAATGTAATCTGGTTGATCACCTGCTAACGTAGCTGCTGCAGCCAGTCCTGCTGCAGTATATGGATCAGTGCCTGGTGGAGCTGCGCTGATTATGTATGGGTTTGGCATAAAGGCGGCTGGAGCAAGACCTGCTGAAAATACACCTGCTGTTTAAGACAAAAATATTAATTACTATATTCAAAACAATTCACAAAATACATTTTTGAACACAACTTCACCTCTTCAGACAAACACTTCCCCCCCCTCAACCACAGAAATCTAAATAACTCTTCTCAGCAATACATGTCTGAATGATCTTTTCCTTCATTTTGTCACCATAAATAAGCTTTCAATTGCTTAAATATAACAGGATTACATTCCACTGGTCATGTTCGAAACTTTAGCATGGGCAACAATAACAGAACACACAGAAGATAGTGGCAAGGAGAACTATGACAGATATCTCCTGGCAAACACTGACATCTCAGTAAGGCTATAATGCCCAGTGCTGCAGAAAACAATTAGAATCAAAAAGGAGGCAGGGATTTGGAAAAAATAGAAATGCACAAAACATGCCTTTCAGACTTAAATCAATGATCTAAGTGTGAAATAAGTTAAAGGCAATTGTCACTATTGTCGATTGCATTTTCTATAATGAAATAATTATATAATTATGCGCCCTGGTAACATTTACCGTTAAGATACAAAACCAATCTTGCCATTATAAAGATATAATCATGGCTGATCTACCTTTCCCTCTTAGCCCCATTCTCCTGCCTTCCACCTGCGGCGCCGACCGGAATGCGCCCAGGTAGTCCTGACTAGGGGGGAAGGGGGAGGGGAAAACAATGGGGACCCGCCATGAGGGGACAGCCGTGAAGAACAATGGAAGGCCTGGCATGGGCGGACCGGGGTGAGGGACGGTGGACGAACAAAGGGGGACCCGGTGTGGGGGAGGGGGATGATTCTAGTATAGAATCCTCTGCCATGGGGATAAGTCTGCGTTTGTTCGTTTGTTCCGGTGAAGGCACTGTGCACACGGCTGCCAGCCAAAAGTCGCTTGTCTTTTTCTTTTTGTTTTCACTTTTAATTTTAAGTTTTTCGTATACTTTGTGTGTTGTGACTGTTGTCAGACCAATTTCCCTCCGGGGATGAGTAAGGTTTTATCGTATCATATCATATCTGCTATGAAATCCCGCTTCTTACAACCATTACAGAAAAGATGTAATTAAATTCAGGATAGTGCATGTATTAGACTGATGATTAGTTTGAGCAGCTACATAACAATTTAGCAGCAGTGCAGCAGTCATAAGTTATCACTCAGATATTTGTAGCACGCTGTCCAGCATTTCCTCCATCCATATATCAAAATTCTGCATTGTCTTTTTTTTAAAATAAATGAATCTCCAATCATTTCAATGACTTTAGAGAAATTTGAAAATGACAGGATTTTCTGGCATTCATCATCTTGTGCTTACTGTTCTTCATTTGAAGGCAAATTCCACCAATTTAGGAAATTAATTGCAATGCACCGATACAAGCTGATGACAACAATATTATCAATGTTCTAACTTAAAGCAGAAATTATTGCTTACATACAAGTCAATTTCATAAAATTTGTTTTTAAGGAATCTGCAAACATAGAAATGTTACTCCAACTAAGGAAAGTATATTCATATTTTCTTTGCATGAGTTGCAACACAAGTGCTGATGAGGTTGTGTAGATATTGAACAGTACGCAAGGGGGGTTAAGGCAGTGGCATTGCCCATTGCAGAATTTCTAGGAAGGGCTACATAGTCCATGGAACAGTCATTTGAAAATGCACTGCATCCTGCTGCCATTCCACTCCATTATTTCAAACATTAGTTCCAGCACTGGAGGCTACATTTACAAGACATTGAAAGCTATTTGCTTTTCAAGTGATCCTCTATAACCACATAGGTGTGGGAATGCTGTGTAATTGGACATGCCTACTAAGATGTGCCTAATTCATTTTATTCTCAGGTAAGAAATAAAGTAGCAAGAGATTCCATATCAAAGTAATTAAGTATACTTGCTTCCACAATTTCTACTGCTGATATCACGCTGCATATTCTGCACCCCCTCCCACTCCAAAGGAGTGTAGAGATGGTCAAAGTCTGTCCATATTAGTTTATAGTAGTGTTTGTGCTTCACATAAACCTTCCTTCATTCGTCTTCATCTAAGTCATAAAATTCTATATTTCTCTCTCTATGGGGTCAGTCTTCTAATAAACATTATTAGACATTCTAAAGAAGCATCAATATGAACAATATGCTTCTGAACTCTTAGCAGAATGAAAGGCATTCTGCAAAACAAAAAAATGATTTCCCTCTCCAAAGTTGTTAAATATGGGCCAACAGACACATTATAGGGCTACAAGAAAGTGCCAACAGTAGCTAGGAAGATAATCAAAAGGGATTTCTTTTTCGCCCAGACTTGGTTTCACCAAGGTTAAAGTATTTAACCTTTCATTTTACTTTACCCAACTATACATTGACCAAATAGCTTATTCTTGCTCCTTACCTATATGTGGCTGCTGGGTTGCTGCCAGGGCATACTGCTGCTGTTGGGCTGCAGTCAGCTGCTGTACTGTCAGTGCATTTTGCCGTTGGAAGAGCTGCAATGCACAATTACAAAATGAATGTGGAGCACCACAGCAAAGTACTCATATATTTTACCTTAGTTTCTTCAAGAATTACACATAACAACGGCAGAGAAGGAAGAATGACAAAAGAAAATAAATGTTTTGATCACCATTCTAATACACTACTACAAATATCTTGTAAACGGCATTCATGATAGTTATCTATAACAAATAATTTAGTCATAAATTGTGGGGGAAAGCTCAATTTGAATGCAACGTGACTTGTTGAGGGTTGGAGATATTCATTAGCCTGCTTCCAGTATGTCTGCTGTTCATGACTATAGATGATTCTCAGAAACCGCTCAGTGTGTGATAGTATTTTGCAAATTTAAGTAATAATGTTAACAAAACTTCCATTATTTCAGTTTTACAACATTACTGGAATGAATACATCTTAAAAATATTACTGAGTCCAAATGCTTTCTCAATCATAGTCCAAAAACAGGTTCTCCAAATATCACCCGAATGAAAAAATCCTCTCTCAAATCCCCTGTAAATCTTCTTCTCCTGTTCTTAAACTGTCTCTGGTTTTACATACCTCTGCTTTGCACAGCAAATTCTTTGCAGTTATCTAATCTGTGTCCCTCAATTTTGTATACCTCAATCTGTCTCCCGCATTCTCCTGTGTCCCGCCCCCGCCCATCTAGTCTCTCCGCACACTTGAAATGCTCGATACCAGGCATCATCCTGGTATTCCGTAGACTCATCATCTCAAGTCCTACCAAACTCAATTAAAAGCGTCATGAGTATTTGGGTAATTACCACAATATGCTCACAATGTTAAAATTAACAAAATTAATTCCTAAGTCATCCAAAAATACTGCAAGTGTAATTTCAAAATTTAGAGATACTCTGTGAAGAGTTATAAAAATGATCTGACATACAATATCTGAAACAAATAAATGCTTTGAAATAATATTTTTTCCATTTTAAATTGTCTTTGAACATGAAATAAATATATTACACACACATATATTTTGGTAAAAGAGAAAAAGACATTTCTGCAAAGATTGCTCCAAACTGTGACTGCCCAACCAAGTCCAGGTTTTGACAAATACAGTCATCACCACTTTGATACAAAATTAACCCAGGACGAACATAGCCAACATCTTTATTGCAAAACGTCATAACTGTAGTTTCTGGTAATTAGACACTGGATCTATATCAGACAATGTGGAAGGAAAACGAAACAAAAAAGTGCAAAAGGTTACTAGGAAAAATAAATGCCCAGTGCATAAATGCCCTGCCGGACGGACCACGGCTGCGGACTGGGAATGCGGCTGGAGGCCTTTATTGAGGCGCCATGGTCTCGTTGCCTCCTGGATGGCCGTAGAGAAGCCCAGGCTGGGGCCTCGTGGGACAGCGCCCGGGTCGGCAGAGCGGCTGATGGTGCCCGTGACTGGGGCCCAGCATCAGGAGAGGACCCGGCAGCGTTGTGGAGAGGTCGGTGCAGCGGCCAATGATGGCGCCGACGGACGAACACATGAAGTGGGGCCTCGGCAGCGGTGAAACCTCGGCAAAGCAAAGAATTTCACTGTGCCTTGTCACACGTGACAATAAAGTATTCCATCCATCCAAGAAAGAAAGGTCATTATTTTATGCTATTTCCATCATATTCTGAAGGGAATGAGCACAAAACTGTTCACCGATACTGACGTTACCTATGCCTAAAAACTTACTTGTCAATGGTTCTTATTTACTATTCTTGAATGATTTACTTTAACAAAAACGCAGCTGAAGCAATTTCCTTAATACATACACACATATATATATATATATATACACACACACACATATATACATACATATATATATACTCATATATATATATACACACACACATATATATACACCGACACATATATACACACACACATATATATAAATACACACACATATATAAATACACACACATATATATATATTCATTCATGCACATACATGTATATATATATATATATATATATATATACACATACACGTATATTATATACACATACATATATATATACACACACACACATACACACATGTATATACATACATATATATTATTTTCCAAATTTCCTAAATACTCAGTTTAGGTAGAAGTAAAATTATTTGCTGATTAATATTTGTGATCCCAATTCTGCCAATGCGACAGTTACTGAGACAATCTGAAATCAATGAACACTGTGGGAGCTTTGCAAAGTGTATGCTCATAATAACAAATACAAAGACGAGATATAACGAGACAACGTAATAATGCGAAGACAATGTGTGAATAGTTGGACACTTGAAAAGAATGCGCTAAATGAATATCATAAATAAATGAAAGTTGTAAAGCAAATAAATAGCTCGTGAATTCAGTAAATTAAGCAACTGAAATGCTGACAGGATTTGGGTAAGTTTTCCTGCCTTGTAATTCACAGAATAAATTGCACAAAAGGCTGTATGGTCCATTGTACGAGTGATGATTCTTTGACAGAGTTCTCCAATTAGTCCAATGCACATTGACCCAGTAAATATTTCCCCTTTTCAAGCATGTATTACTGTGTTCCACATTACAATGGCTTGATTTATGAAACCACCATGCTGCTTCTGGTTCTTTTGACAAATACAATAACTTTTTTCCCTCTGATTACCTATCTTTCTGCACGAGAAACAATTCCATTTGTTCACTTTGATAAAAACCACAAATTGCAATT
Organism: Rhinoraja longicauda; assembly: GCF_053455715.1. NCBI lineage: Eukaryota > Metazoa > Chordata > Chondrichthyes > Rajiformes > Arhynchobatidae > Rhinoraja > Rhinoraja longicauda. The sequence goes on along the minus strand of NC_135957.1, from coordinate 40,261,421 downwards.
TTTAATAACCTGAATTAGAAACATAGAAAATAGGTGCAGGAGTAGGCCATTCGGCCCTTCGAGCCTGCACCGCCATTCAATATGATCATGGCTGATCATCCAGCTCAGTAACCTGTACCAGCCTTCTCTCCATACCCCTGATCCCTTTAGCCACAAGGGCCACATCTAACTCCCTCTTAAATATAGCCAATGAACTGGCCTCAACTACCTTCTGTGGCAGAGAATTCCACACTCACCACTCTCTGTGTGAAGAATTAAATGAATGCCCTGGCGTAGCAAAAAGTGTGAAAGCAAATTAAAATGAGCAAAAGCACCAAACATGACGATGCCACATTATGATTAAAGCATATTAAAACCGTAGAGAATGGAAAATAAAACAATGTAGCTTCAGGTAAACTTGAAACAATGCAAGCCATCTCTCAGTCCAAATTAAAATCCAGGCATGATGCATGTTGAGCAAAAAAACCTGAAACCTTCTATCTTCCACAATTATCCAGCATAAAATTGCGATACAGTGCTCCGAAAATTGGTATTAGCTGACAACTGTATATCTGTATATAATAAGGAATGTTATGGGAGCTGTGAGTATACTAAATGATTATTATACCAGTTTTCTATTTATTTTGCCAGTTATAGATTATGCCTAGATATAGGCTAAAATTCAGCAATTCCAGTAGATAAAACTTGACAGCTTCATATGGAACTTTAAGGGGAGCAATGAGAATTTATATTTTTGCCTGTTGCTTACAATGTATTAACTTTCATTGCTTTAAAGAGAAAAACCCTAGCCTCTTTCATTTCTGCACTACAGGATGCTATTCCAGTGAATCTTTTCTCAAGTGTAGAAAGAGGATAGTACATACTTAACATTGTACCTGAATTCCACTGCCTTTAATACATTGCGTATCGCAGGTACATGCTGGATTTGTTTAGCTCAACTAATAATGCTTGTTTAAAGCGCCAAGTAGCATTCAAAACAGTTGCTTTCACCCTCTGTGACAACACAGCCTTAACTTTTATTACTAGACGAAGTTGGGCCCAAACCTCTCCTGCATTGGTGCAGCACCCTCTCCTCCCCCACTTGCCTATCCTCCCCCATTTGCCCATCCTCCCCCCACTGTCCCCTCCCCTCCCCCATCTCCCTCCACCTCCTCCCCTCCTTCCTCTCCCCCCACTCCATCCCCCTCTCTGTACCCCTCCATCCACCCCCCCTCCCCCTCAACCCCCCTTATGTCCCTCCTCCCTCCCTAGGAGATAGATTAAAACTTTAAAATGTGAATGACTTTAAAAAATCTAACACCAATTTCAATTAAACTTAATCCATTAGCACCAAAGGGATGGCGGTGAGTACGGTGGGCCTAAAATTGTTGCGCTATTGTATACTGTTTTGACTGGTTCAGGACCAAACAAACATTTTAGTATATAGAAGATAGGATGCCAAATTCGAAATCAGCAATGCAAAATGACTGTGAAGAAAACGTACAAGGGTGGCTTAATTGCAAACATTTTGAACACGTCCTTTGTTCATAAATGGTTTGAACAGCGGTTTCAGCAGCACACCGACCGTACAGTTCTGGTCGGAACAGATTTATCTGATTAAATATTTTTCCTGAAATTTTCCGCTAATGTTCTACTTCAAGCTATTAGCTTGGAAAATAATTTTAAAGCTATTTAAACAGAAACTGACTATGTGCTACATCTAGGACATTTTGCAAACATCATTGCTACTGTCTTGAATGTTAACTTCAGGCACTATTTAAAGATCATGAGAACCATCGCTATAACATTCAACATTTCAAGGCAGTTTTAATCAGAAGGAACAAATCAAAACTTCATTGCTGAATCTCATTGCACTTAGTTTTGCATTAGAAGTCCTTGTTTGCTGTTACTTCTTATGCCAATTCCCATATATTTCACAGATTAACCAAGATTTAAATATTGCATAAACAGGGCAAGGAAAAAATAAAAGCACCAAATTCTGAAAGATAAATTCTAAAAATGAAAATATTGGCTAAACCAAAAATAATAAAATATGAAAATGCAGTTGAACAACAAACCACGTTAACGAATATAAATAATTTTCTTCAAAGCTTTTGAACTAGTCAAATCACATCTCCATGGCAGGAAAAGTTTTGAAAATTGACACTGGCAAAATCCTGCAGTGGTATTGGTCAAGTTTTCTTGGATGATAGATGCCACATCATTTTCTCGCAGAAATGGTTAGGCCGTCTGCTAGCATTTATTTCAAGAGGGCTAGAATATAAAAACAGGGATGTAATGTTGAGGCTCTATAAGGCACTTGCCAGGCCGCATTTGGCATATTGTGAGCGATTTTGGGCACCATATCTGAGGAAGGATGTGCTGGCCCTGGAGAGGGTCCAGAGTTTTATAAGAATGATCCCAGGAATTAGTGGGTTAACTTATCCTGGGCGTTTGACAGCACCGGGTCTGCACTCGCTGGAGTTTAGAAGAATGAGGGGGGGGCAACATTGAAATGCAACGAATAGTGAAAGGCTTCGATAGAGTAGATGTGGAAAGAATGTTTCCACGAGTGGGAGAGTCTAGGACTAGAGGCCACATCCTAAGAATTAGAGGTTGTTCCTTTCGGAAGGAGGTGAGGAGGAACTTTAGTCAGAGGGTGGTGAATCTGAGAAATTGTTGATTAGTATGGGTGTCAGCGGTTATGGGGAGAATGCAGGAGAATGGGGTTAGGAGGGAGAGATAGATCAGCCATGATTGAATGGCAAAGTAGACTTGATGGGCCGAAATGCCTAATTCTGCTCCTATTACACATGACCTTATGATTAACTAAACACCTTCAAGCACAACTAAGAATTAGGGATATCTGCCTGTGGAGTGAACAAATTTAAATGATGAAAAAGTTTATAATTCCAATCGGCTCTTGAAAAACTGGCATTGGTTATGGCTGATTTTCAAGCTAAATGGATGTTTTATTCTCATTTTTTGAGCATTAGCAAAAAGATGCCCAAATTCCAATAACGTGAAAATCTGTAAAATCATGTTCTGGTCTCGGCTTTACTTTAGTTAATTTGGCATTAAATCTAAACAAGTTTTTGCAAAGGATTTGGGTCTTAGAGCATTCTGATATACTTTTCTATTTCAAATTTCCTCTCAACTCTGAATATGATGCTTTATCTCAAGGGAGAAACAAACACCAAATCACTCAGCAAAAAGGACTAACCTGATGCTGGGAGCTGTAGTCAAAAAGACCCACAGCTGCTGCTGCTGCTGAAGAGTCCATGGATACTTGATTGCTTGAATAGTCAAACTGCAAATGATCTAAGCCAACTGTGGCCTCAATGCTGTCTAAATTTTGAGTGTCAGAATTATGAAACTCTTCTCCAGGTGGTTTATTTGCTGTAGCATTGGACAATTGGCCTAAACCTTCTGAAGTGTTCTGGTCTGGACCCAGGCGTTCAGCCATTTCCGTGGGAGACGCTTGATGGCTTCCAAGAGTACGGCTGTGCAGCATAAAGATACAAATATGGGTTTATAGTTTTCTGTTAAATGCAACATACATACTCTTTAAAAAAGGCAATTGATTTTGAATTATTAAGAAACTAAAAAAAAAAAAGAGGGGCTTCTCACCTTGTAATTATTAAAACAATCCTTAATTAACATTACAAATACAAATGGATATTGGACGCATATTCAAGAGATTTCTGTACATTTCAAATTAATCGGATAAATCCAAATCGGTAACATAATGTGCTTAGTGAAAATTACTTATTTTCAATACCAAATCAGTTGACACACCAAACGGGTTAATAAAACACTGTGGTTCTTAATAGTTGAATGATAACCTCTGTTTATCATAGGATTTATTAACTAAATATAAAACACGCAATTATTGCCAAAAAGGTTTGGTATGTTTCTCCTTTTAAAAACATGCTGGGTCATGTCTTATATACATGCCCTCCACAACGCCACATCATTATTAAATCAAATTTACTTCCAAATCATAGATGACTTTTTTTTCTATGGAAAATAGGTCATGTCCTATTCTGCAGAATATTTTCTCAGAATCAAAAATCATCCCTGATAAGCATGGTTGAACTGTTATTCATTGAGAGATAGAACTCTTCATTAGCTTAACATTCTTCATTCATTTGTGTCCAAAAATGGTTTTCATTGATATTAAAACAAACCATTGGGTCAAACAAAGTATTGTTTTAACTTAGAAGTGACATCAAGACATTAGGAATGGGCCATTCTTAGTCACGTGTGTGATCAAAAATGTGAAAAATTGTGGAATGCATCTCTTCTAATTCCAAAAGCATTACAGCTTTATTGTTTTGTATTGTATATATGACTTATATATGTCGAAGTTTATCAAGTGAATTTTTTATGTTATGCTGACAATGTTTGTTTAGGGTAAGAGGTCAAATATGACTGGTCACGTGTGTGACCTCACATGGTCACACATGTGACCAGTCATATTTGACCTCTTACCCTAAACAAACATTGTCAGCATAACATATAAACACTTCACTTGATAAACGTTGACATATACAAGCCATGTACACAGTACAAAACAATATACCTGTAATGCTTTTAGAATTAGAAGATGTAGTCCACAATTTTTCACATTTTTTGGTCACACACGTGACGAAGAATAGCCCGAATGCCTATGAGCTGCCTAAGAATGAGAGTTGCCTGTGAATGATAGAGCTGCCTAAAAGTAATTAAGTCCTTCATGGTTCACAAGACTTTTCCACCTGTTAGAAAACTGTCAGCTAACCACTGCTAATATTACTTCTATTTTCTATACAAGACTGCAGACCGAATGGTTTATTTACCTACTACGATGAACTGTGGACTTACATTAATGTCACTGAAGCACAAATCCTATTTATCAATTATTTGGGGCAGAGAAGAATAACTGGACATTAGCACATGCTCATCGGAAGAAAATTCAAGGCACTTCTGCCTATGGTGACTTTCTGCCTAAACCTTTCTTCCAGTTGAAGTGGCAACAACAGAAGCAATTTCATATTCATGTCATGAGTTAAGTCTCATTTTAATTGGAAAAATATAATTACATAAAATTAACTACTTTCATAAGTATCAAATACATTTTAATCAGCTAGCAACCATTTATTTTTAAATGAAAAGACAGGCAGCAACATTAACAATTATCTCAAAACAGATTACTGCCGATACACTGGATGAATAAATATTTTCCTTTATTCTTGGTATCAAGAACTTACCATTGAACAAGTATTATCTCACTTAAACCATAGTACTGACACGGTCCTCTTAACTCAAAAGTAAATGGATTAAGCCCATGGGCAAAATCTTTCTTCCAACAGCAAATGCAGCTCCAAACAATCTAAAAAGTCTATATAATGGCTTCTTCCATATTTTTGATCTTAACATATTAATGATCATGAAGTTCTCATTTCCAGGTGAACTATAAAAACAATTGAGCCCAACTACTTCTATCCTTAGATTGTTCAAATCAAACTTTCAAAAAAATTACTTGCTGCATTTTTGAGCCTCCCCCCCCCCCCCCACCACCACACCCCCTCTAAATCTATTGGAAAATTGCATATTTCTAATCAAAGGAAAAGCTGCAAAATACGTGTAACTTTTCTCTCAACAAAACTTTCAAAATCCAGCTGGCAGAACAATTGCAGTAAGGAGAAAAACTTATCTACGGGTACATGTAGTGAATGGAAAGCAATGAGCCCCGGGGTAATAAAAATTGTGAAAGAAAACTGAAATGAGCAAATACACCAAATATGATATTTCCACATTATGATTTAAGAATGTAAAAATTGCACTGTAAAGAATGAAGAAAAAAATGTGGCTTCAAATAAACCTTAAACAATGCAAGCCATCTCTCAGTCCAAATTAAAATCAAGGCATGATACAAGTTAGCAAAAAAAGTTGTAACCTTTCATCTTCCAAAATTATCTAGCATAAAATTGTGATATAAAGTGTTTCTAACAATTGGTATTAGCTGACAACTGTGTATATTGTTAAGGCAGCTGTTAGTACACTAAATGATTATTATGACTTGAGTTTTCTATTTATTTTGCCAGTTCTTGAATATCCTATATAGGATAACGTTTAGCAATGCCAGAAGTAGATAAAACTTTTAGGGGAGCAATGAGAATTTATATTTTGCCCTGTTGCTTACATTTGGAAACAGGGAATTTCAATTCATCCTTATACAATACATATATGCCTGGTCTGCTAAAACCTGTACTGCTAGAAGACTTGGAAACAGACTAACTGATCACTTTACTATATGCAACACTTTAAGAAAATAAGTTTGACAGCTTAAAAACCTTTACATAATTTACGAATACCAAAATTAGGCACTTACTTGAAGTCTTTGCAGTCTGTATCTATTCCATTCTGCAAAACTAGCCCATTAGCTTTGGAAATATCATCTCCTTGTTTCAGATCTCTATTTTTATCTTCCTCGAATGATGATTTCCCTTTCTGATCAGCCTTGTCATTCTCATCAGGCTCTGGGTCTCCAGCACCCTAATGAAACAAATCCACTAAGGCAGGTATACTACAGAGGCAAACTGTTCAGTGTCCTCATCAATAGTTTACATCAGGATATTTTCATGCAGAACCTTGCCAAATATTTAAAATGCCCTGGAGGACATTTATAAACCTATAAAGGTAAAAGTTGTGTTTCCTCCAAAATATTAAATATGACAAGTCATAAAGACTAGGTTAGCCCCTGGTTCATCTCCGGTCTATGTTAATCCAACAGATCTCTGCTGGAATAGTGGCAAGGCTGCTAAGATTGACTTCAATGATCTTTGGTTAAAATGTGCTCTGGCACCAAATCATAACCCAGCAATCTTTCCAGGAAATCTGTATAGGATATGAAAGAAGTTAAGGCTAACTCTACTTTCTCTCCATAATATACTCCAGCTGGTGCTTCATTATCTTTCATCAATCATCTTCAAAAAAGTTTCATCTTATAAATGTTTTACCTTATAGATAAGATTCATTTGTTTTATGTTTCGTTTTGTCCCTAAACGCATGATTTTGTACTTATCCTTACATTGTTTTGTAGCTCAGTTTGGTAGTTTGTATATTTAGTTATGTTCAACATTTCTTTCACAAGTTCATAAGTTATAGGACAAGAATTCGGCCCATCAAGTCTACTCTGCCATTCAGTCATGGCATATTTCTTTATATAACAATCTACAAAGAAGAGAAATTGCAGAGTGGTTTTACAGTTAGCTGAAACAAAATCGTGCACACTTAGAAAGAAGTAGAAAGAGTGGAAGGATAGGTTAACTGTTTTTCCTTAAATTTCCAATAGCATTCACTATTATGCTTTACTCAAAGTATATTAACTTTATATTTAGAGTGATTGGCTTTGGCCAAAATCATGCCCCAAAGGTACATGCATTTCACTTTAGATAGATGCTAATTTTCTAAGAGTGATCTGGACTATGGATATCACCATTCAATGGCAATGGGCTAATGTTAAATTCTTCTGCACCCACAAATCTTACACAGGCATTTCCAACAAGTGTCACCACACAGCAACACAGGAACATTGGCAAAGATCTGCTCCCTGAAAAGCAGCCAACTGCAATAACCATTATTCCCAAGCTGCAATAAATAGGAGCAGTCATCAGCCAGAAACAAACAGTTTAAAGTATAAGGGGAATGGTGACAAGGAGTCCATTACATCAAATCACTGATGTATACTTTGATATTTGGAGGCACATACCTACATTACCAGTAATTGTTTAAAAGCAGGAAACCCAAAGGTGATAAAATTGTATGTCAAATATCACCTCAATTTAAATTATAGGAACTTACAAAGCAAATAGAGGTCAAATTAATATGCAATGTATATGTCAGGTAATATCAGATAATCAACATTTAAGTGGATTTCCAAGTGGAGGAATGGAAAATGTCTGGATACACTAAAGAAACGATGAAATATTGTAAGAATGGTGTACCTGAATGGCTGAAATTACTTGAATAATCTTAATGTATGAATTACTCTTTCAGGAATACTGTCCTCAAGAGTAAAGTAATAAATTACTTTAATTGAATTGAATAGCAAATGACTGGTGAAAGATTATCGCACTAAAATGAATCGACATTACAGTGTACACCAAGGGAAAATGGAGAGGATTAGATCAAAGCATACAATGGTTCTTAATACCAAGTGGATTTTCACCAGATTTTTGCTACAAAATTAAATAGCATTTGGCTAAACCATCATTTGCTGCAAATTAATTGATCATTCTATGTTGTTTGTTTGGTTTTTGTTCACAAGTACCCACTGTAAGTTAGCAAATGCTTTCTTAAAATAAATATTCACTTTATATTTGATAGGCACTCTACCTCTACATTGAGAATTAATTAATTGTACTGCAACAATACCAGTCCCCTAAAGGAACTCAATAAAGAACGCTTAAGAATGATGAGTAATCTTTACTGTTACATTTTTCCACTGAGTTCCATTTTATATTTTAAGACTTGTTTGAAAAGTTTCAAAACAAACCTGCAAAGTTTAGTATTTCCTTCTGTACATTTAAAATAGAGGAAAGTTTTCTCAAAAAGTGCACTTTTTTAATGATATATACAAAAATCCCATAAAAATATGAAAGAATGTTACAGTGAAGCTTATGGGGGAATGGGACTAATGTGAGATTTCATAGGCTCAATGGGCCAAAGGGCCTCCCTCCATGGGGTAAGGAAATATAAAATAGGTAAAATTAATTTATGCCACTACATATAAAAAACATTGCTGAGCAACAATTATTCACTGTATAGTTTAGTTTACAGTGCGCAAACAGGCCCTTCAGCCCACCGAGTCCACATCGACCAGCGATCCCTGCAAATTAACACCATCCGACATACTCTTGGGACAATTTTACATTGAGACCAACCCAATTAACCTACAAACATGTACGTTTTTGGAGTGTGAGAGAAAACCGAAGATCTCAGAGGAAGCCCATGCCGAGAGAACGTACAGACAGAACCTATAGTCGGGATCAAACCCAGATCTCTGGCGCTGCAAGCGCTGTAAGGCAGCAACTCTAGACCTGTGCCACTGTGTCATATCTGATATTCCAAATCTTTTAGTGTCTCGAATTATAAATTTTCCTTCCCATCTCTCAGAATATCTTATTTTCCAATTAAAAATTATCTAACTACCTTATTTTTCTGTTATAAACTGTTTCCACATGTGTAAATTATGTCTCGGAAGACCTGTTCATCTCTCAAATGAAGACCTGTTCATCTCTTTACCATGAATCTTGTCCAAGATGAATAACAGCCCTAAATTTCTATTATGCCTTAAACCATAATAGATCTAAAGTCCCACCCAGAAATTGTATTAATGTTCAACACCTGGTGACAATAAGATATCAGGGCAAATGAGAAGTACATGGACAAAAGAGTAGATTAAGGGCTGCTGGATATAAGGAAGGTAGGCAGTGAAGCCAAGGGAGGAGTTGGAATTATAGGAACAAAACCTAGCCAGTTGAAGGCTTGACTTCCAACGAGAAGACGAATAAAAGAGATTGGTTTCCGTTCCTCCTGTTTTGTTTCAGCTTTCATTATAATTGCAGCTAACAAAACCAATACAAGCATTGATGACCAAAACACAACCACATGTGGCTGAAGTCTTGATATCGGCAAGAAAAACTATTAATTAACTAGGCCACTGAAGGCTATCAATTTGCAACTTTAACAAAGAACACATCTTAAAACAGATTAGGAAGAGGCAAGGTAATACTATAAATGACTTGGATAGACCTGGGCAGTTGATTAGTGTGTAGAGAAGACATTAAAGGTAAATGAGGACAATACTTAAATGGAGATGTTGCAAGGTGGAAGAGACAATGTAACCACAGCATCAGAAGCAGTTTATATGGTTGGTGCTTGATATTACAGCCAAGTGGGAAATGAACAGATACATGTACAAGCAAATTGTTCAATCAGCAATGAAGTTGGTGGCAGTACATTACGTAAATTGGAAAAAGCTTGGAGTGGCTAATCACAGGCACCTTTATGTGTGACCAGATTGGTTAGACCAGACGTCAGTGCTCTTAGGATATACTGCCGGAAAAGAGACATCAATGCCAGGATACCAACATGGGAGATGCTGAAGGGGTAGGAGAAAACTATTCAAAAAAAACAAAAAAAGTGAAAGATAATATGCCCACGATTAGGAATGTGGAGCTCAACATTTTTTGTGCACAAGGAGTTAATTTCTAACCAATAAATCACATTAAATTACTGAGATTTCATTAGTATTCCCTACAGACTTGGACATGGTCTGTTGTTTATGACAAAGAAAACAATTTACACTGCATACTTCAACAATTTAGAAACATAGAAAGTAGGTGCTGGATTGGGCCATTCGGCCGAGCAGCCCTGGTCCATTCAATATGACCAGGGCTGATCACCCAGAATCAGTTCCCTGTTCCTGCCTTTTCCCGTTATCCCTTGATTCCGATAGCCCGAAGAGCTATATCTAACTCTCTCTTGAATACATCCAGTGAATTGGCCTCCACAGCCTTCTCTGGGAGAGAATTCCACAGATTTACAACGCTCTGGCTGAAAAAGATTTTCCTCATCTCAGTCCTAAGTGGCCTACCCTTATTCTTAAACTGTGAGCCCTGGTTCTAGACTCCCCCAACATGGGGAACATCTTTTCTGCATCTAGCCTGTCCAATCCCTTTTAAGAACTGTATATGTTTCTATAAGATCCCCTCTCACCCTTCTAAATTCCAGTGAATACAAGTCCAGTTGATCTATTCTTTCATCATACTCCCACCATCCCGGGATTTAACTTGGTGAACCTACGCTGCATTCCTTCAATAACAAGAATGTCCTTCCTCAAATTAGGAGACCAAAATTGCACACAACACTAAGGTGCGGTCTCACCAGGGCCCTACTCAAGTGCTCTCACTGTGAGGCCCAACATGCAATTAGCTTTCTTCACTGCCTCTGCACCTGCATGCTTACTTTCAGTGACTGATGTACAAGGACACCTAGGTCTCATTGCACCTCCCCTTTTCCTAATCTGACACCATTCAGATAATCACAAAAAGCTGGAATAACTCAGCGGGACAGGCAGCATGTCTGGAGAGAAGGAATGGGTGATGTTTCGGGTCGAGACCCTTCTGCAGTCAGAAGAAGGGTCTCGAACCGAAACGTCACCCATTCCTTCTCTTCAAACATGCTGCCTGTCCCCCTGAGTTACTGCAGCTTTTTGTGTCTATCTTCGGTTTAAACCAGCATCTACAGTTCCTTCTTACACCTTTCAGATAATAATCTGCCTTCTTGTTCTTGCCAACCAGTGGATAACCTCACATTTATCCACATTACACTGCATCTGCCATGCATCTGCCCACCCACCCAATCTTTCCAAATCACCCTGCAGCCTCATAGCATCTTCTTCGCAGCTCACTGCCACCCAGCTTCGTGTCATTTTCTCTTTTTAAAAAGCAACTACACACACACACACACAGTTGATTTTTACATTTCTACTTATGCTGATTTTAATTTAACAATTTTTTTAGTCCCGCAGCAATAAATGTGAAATAATTAATCAAGTGCAACCTTTCATCGCGATTGAAATGGAACAAAGTTGAAAATTATGAACCAATGTAAAACCTGAACTAGTTGGAATATTCATCACACTTTTGGAAGAGCCATGATTTTTTTTTCCTTTTAGATCAAACAAGATAAAGGGATGATTCAACAGAGATGTGAGAAATTATAAAAGGATGAAACTTACAGCTGATTTGTTTTTATACTCAATAAGCCCTCATTTTAACAATGGATTTGTTTCAGTTCTAACGGACTGACCTACCAACAGCTATCCACGCCACACCAGGCTCACACAACCTCACACAATAGAGCCAGCTGCCCCCGTGCTGTCTCCAGCTTGCAGGCCAGACCTTCTACTACCACCAACAGCCTACACAGCTTCCACAACTGCTACCAGACTGTGCCTGCCGCTGCTGACTCACCTGCACTCTAGCAGCCCGCTTCATCAATCCTTGCCTCTCCCCCAGCTGGGGCCATCAATTCTCCTCGATTCCAGGCCCAGTTCTAGACCAAGAGTCTAAAGAAGGGTCATCCTAAAATGTCACCTATCCATGTTCAGAGACGCTGCCCAACCCGCTGAGTTACTCCAGCACTTTGTGTCCTTTTGTGTATTAACCAGCTACTACAGTTGTTGGTTTCTTCTACTTGTACAATAATACCTTTCTCATTTAGAGCGGACAATCAGCTATAACGGACACCATTCCCCCATCATGGTCTGCTATAACGAGGATTTACTGTTTATGGCTCGTGGCTGTTGTTGCTATCCGAGTGAGGACAATGTATGCTTGTTAATTACCCCTTGTCTGCCTGCGAGTGCAAATAGAGGGGGATGATTGAGGATAGTAGAGTGGGAGAAAAGTGCTGGAACTGAGAGATGCAACTGGAGATGGAACTGCTGTAAATCTGTTAGCTTCTGTGAAGAGAAAAACTGTTTAGCCTGTTACTTTAATTGTAGATCCCACCTCAACTACTCTGCCTTTTGCCTCCTGCATCATTCCTATATAAATTTAAGGAACAGCATTTTTGATACCCAACTTTTCCTCCGTTTCATAACCAGCCAATTCTGATGCAAGGTCACCTGCAGTGCCTTCCACAATGTTTAGGACAAAGACCCATCATTTATTTATTTGCCTCTGTACTCCACAATTTGGGATTTGTAATAGAAAAAAATCACATGTGATTAAAGTGTACATTGTCAGATTTTAATAAAGGCTAATTTTTATACATTTTGGTTTCACCATGTAGAAATTGCAGCAGTGTTTATACATAGCCCCCCCCCCCCCCCCATTTCAGGGCACCGTAATGTTCGGGACACAGCAATGTCATGTACAGGAAAGTAATCATGTTTAGTATTTTGTTGCATATCCTTTGCATGCAATGACTACTTGCAGTCTGCGATTCATGGACATCACCAGATGTTGCGTGTCTTCTCTGGTGATGCTCTGCCAGACCTGTATTGCAGCCATCTTTAGCTTATGCTTGTTTTGGGGGCTAGTCCAATTCAGTTTTCTCTTCAGCATATAAAAGGCATGCTCAATTGGGTTCAGATCAGATGATTGACTTGGCCACTCAAGAATTGACCATTTTTGAGCTTTGAAAAACTCCTTTGTTGCTTTAGCAGTATGTTTGGGATCATCGTCTTGCTGTAGAATGAAGCGCCAGCCAATGAGTTTTGAGACATTTGTTTGAACTTGAGCAGATAGGATGTGTCTTCATTATGCTAGTACCATCAGCAGTTGTAATGAAGATAAGTGAGTCAGTACCTTCAGCAGCCATACATGCCCAGGCCATAACACCCCCACCACCGTGTTTCACAGATGAGGTGGTATGCTTTGGATCTTGGGCAGTTCCTTCTCTCTTCCATACTTTGCTCTTGCCATCACTCTGATCTAAGTTAATCTTCATCTCAACTGTCCACAAGAGCCTTTTTCCAGAACTGTGGTCGCTCTTTAAATACTTCTTAGCAAACTGTAACATGGCCATCCTATTTTTGCAACTAACCAGTGGTTTGCATCTTGCAGTGTAGCCTCTGCATTTCTGTTCATGAAGTCTTTTGCGGACAATGGTCATTGACAAATCCACACCTGACTCCTGAAGAGGGTTTCAGATCTGTCGGACAGCTGTTTGGGGATTTTTCTTTATTATAGAGAAAATTCTTCTGTCATCAGCTGTAGAGGTCTTTCTTGGCCTGCCAGTCCCTTTGCGATTAGTAAGCTCTCTTTCTTCTTAATGATGTTCCAAACATCAGTTGATTTTGGTAAGCTGATGTCTCTAACAGTTTTATTCTTGTTTCTCAGTCTCATTATGGCTTCTTTGACTTTCATTGGCACAACTTTGGTCCTCATGTTGATAAACAGCAATAAAAGTTTCCAAAGGTGATGGAAAGACTGGAGGAAAGACTAGATGCTGAGAGCTCTCATATACCTGCATTAAGGAGGCATTTAAACACACCTGAGCAATTACAAACACCTGCGAAGCCATGTGTCCCAAACATTATGGTGCCCTGAAATGGGGGGACTATGTATAAACACAGCTGTAATTTCTACATGGTGAAACCAAAATGTATAAAAATTGCCTTTATTAAAATCTGACAATGTGCACTTTAACCACATGTGATTTTTTTCAATTACAAATCTCAAATCGTGGAGTACATGGGCAAATAAATAAATGATGGGTCTTTGCCCCAAACATTATGGAGGGCACTGTACCTGTAACATTAAATCAGATTTTTTCTCGCTCTACAGATGACAACTCATCTGCTGTGGATTTCTAGCATTTTACATGTTTAGATTTTCAGCAACTATTGCTTCAGCATTTCATCGTTCTAACATTACATTTTATTCCTTCTCTACAGTTTTCATTCATCTATTTACAGCTTTCTAGACTGATCTGTTGTGATGAACATTCTTTCATTACTTTCTCTGAAACGGCATTAACACCATGTGTTTCTTGGGTAATCTTGGTCTCTAACCTATTGCAGGTATCTCTACCCCTCGTCCTTTCTGCAATGTAAGGAACAGTTCTTTCTCACTTTTCCAGTTCTGATGGGGCAACCTGAAACATTCATACCATTTTCCTTTCTATAAATGCTGCCTGACCCTGAATCTTTTCAGCATTATTTTTCATTCCGATTTCCACAATTTTGATTTTTTGCTTTGATTCCTGCAAACAAACAAATTTAGCTTGCATGTCTGCAGGAACTGTTGGAATTAGTGACTAAAGAAGGATGTTTATGATGGGGACTGCAGAACTTCAATCTTGCCAAAGTTCAGCTCATAAAGATAACGACATTTGAGATCGAGTGTTAGACATGCAATCTAATAGCCACTTGAAAAGCAATCAAGGAGGGGTGATGGAAATGTTGTGCTGAGTACTTGTGCATTTGAAAGCTGATCAGCCAGAACATGCACGAAAATAAAGCATCGAGTGACTTCAATGGAGACGATGCAAGTGAGTGGAGAGAAAGCTTGACTGAATTTGCATGGAATCATTGCATGCAAAACCACTCAGCTTGATAGCAGAATAAAAGAAGATCCGTCAGGAAAATTAAACTGTCAATCACACTGATTACTACTGAGGTCAAAAGATGAGCAGGCCAAAGCACTACAGTAACTTCAAGCTCTTGCATCATTTGAATATTTCTTATCAAATTCACATATCTTATAAATCATAGTATCATAGTCGAAAGCACTGATAATAAGACCACAGATCACATCAAGAACAAAGTTAAATCACTGCTCACAATTTAAGTCTGGATAACAGTATACCGAAGGCTGGAGATTACATTATTTAAATTTATCAAAGTGATATACTTAATTTTATTAAGTCAATATTATAATATTATTTGTGGGCTGTTTACTTACAAATGGTCCTTTCCTAAAACGAGTATCCAGTTTATCCCCAGGTGAAGATCTCAAGACGTACTCCACCATGCTTACTCCGAGGCCACCACTTTCAGAACGGGGAGATATAACAGAGCCAACTTCACTGTTTCCATGAAACCCTTGACCAGGCCTTCTTTGAACCATGATTGGCTGAGATACAGTATGGTCTGGATAAAATAAATGTAAACATAAAGTAAATTTTTGTTTGCTAGGAACAACAGAATTAAAAATTTACAATTTCTGCGAGAAGCTAACATAAGCAATTAAAAAATCATATACATTTGTGATCATATGAAGGAAAATAACAGGCCAATAAAGTTTGTCAGAAAATGTACTTAAATGCACTAAATTATTTTATTCTCCTTGACTGTGATTAAAATGCTGAACAGAGAGAATATATAGTGAATGGAAATAAAATTCAAAACAACTAATGAGTAGAAAACGATGATTAAGAAGCACCCATATCTCCTCCCTCATCCTAACACCCCAGCAGTCCTTCTGGGCGAGACAGAGGTTTACATGCATCTCCTCTAACCTCCACTGTAGATGGTGTTCCAATGTGGCCTCCTTTACATTGGCAGGACCAAGCTTAGGCATAGACTCTCCAACAGTTTCACTGAACAGTTGCACAGGACCGCTGGATCTCCCGGTTGCTAACGATGTTAACTCTTCCCGTTCCCATACTGACCTTTCTGTCCCAAGTTGAGCTGTAAGCTACACAAATGGAATATAAAGTGCTGGTCCTTCAGCTTGCTGGATCTCCCATTTGCTAACCATTTTAACACCCCTTCCCACACTGACCTTTCTGTCCTGGCCCTCTTATATTGCCAGAGCGAGGCCAGGCACAAACTGGAGCAACAGAATCTCATATTCAGCTTGGGTAGCTTACAACCCAATGGTATGAACATTGAATTCTCCAATTTAGATAGCTAACTAACCCCCCCCCCCACAATGCCGCACCTGGACTTGCACCAATTTCTCCATTCCCCTTCCAATGATATTCCTTCCCGACTTCACAAATCTTCTATTCTTATCTCACACTTTTTTTCCCTCATCTCTGGCCTTTGTCCAACCATCTGCCTGTCAAAACACTTCACCTATAATCTACCTTTCACTTGCCAGGTTTTGTCCTGCCTCTCCTCTCTTCCAGCTTTCTTCCTTCCCCACCACAATCATTCTGGAGAAGGGTCCCGACTCAAAACGCCACCTGTCCATGTTCTCCCGAGATCTTGCCTGACCCATTGAGTTACCCCAGCATTGTCTTTATTTGTAAACCAGCATCTGCAGTTCCTGGTTTCTACACTTTGCGCTATTTAGTGTGATGTTGGAAATGGATGAATCTAAGAATCTGAAATTCAAAATCTGCCGGAAATATACAGTAATTGGGCTTTGAGTAAAAAAGAATTAGCATTTTCTATGCAACGATTAATTACCACAGCATCTTTTTCTCCCAAAGGAAGATGCTGGAAAATAACAAGATTGTCAAATTCAGGCCGAGTTGTTTTTAGGATCAAAGAAAAATCCCTCATGGTAGTAATCAAAAGGTGCAAGAGTTAACAAACACAACAGAGTAAACAGTGTGTATTATGGAAAGAGCAATCTTGAGTCTCTAATTTGTCCTTTTACATTCCATGATTATGTTATGGAGAACCAAAGGTTCATTGAAAAGCAGACTCAATGCTGGAGTAACTCAGCAGATCAGACAGCATTTCTGGAGAACATGGAGAGGTAATGTTTTGGATCAGGGCCCTTCTTCAGACTGTTTGCAGTTGGGGGGGGGGGGGGGGGGTAGAGAAAGCTGGGCGATGGTCCCCAGCCTATCCATAATCTCCAGAGATGCTGCCTGACCCTTTGAGTTACACCAGTACTTTGTATAGACCAGCATCCGCAGTTTGTTGTGTCTTCATTGAAAAGCAAAGTCTTTAAAAGGTTTATTAATTGAATTAATTAATATTTCAAACAAACACAAGAAGATTCTTAAGTATATAAGTAGGAGGCATTAAAGTAAACAATACCAACCACAAAAAAATGAAGGTGGAAACGTCGAAAGGAAAGATAAAGAATTATTGTAGGAAGTTTCAGACTAGTACAGTGAGATTGTACCAAAAGAATGATTATGCTGATTATGCAAGATTATTAGTTCATTATAATAGAACTGTGGTTGAATTCATTTTCTGAAATGTCATCACAAGGAATTGGGGAATATTCCTTTAAACTAAAATGCTCAATGCCATTAAGGAAATGCTACTTAATACAAAATTATATTCCATCCACCATTGTAGTTTCAAGGAAATTTCAACATAACAATTCAAAACATTTTCATATATTCACACACAATCCTGAACACAATTAGCTCTTATCTGTTCTACAATGAGGACAAGTTGTTGCAAGCTTTCAACCATTATTCATCGCAGAAAGTTCTTGATTTCAACCAAGCTTCTGTGGAATACTAAGTTGAGACGAGACACTTTACCTGAGAGAATATTGATGACATTATCATGAGAAATTATTGGCGATTTAAATAAAGGTAAGTAGTATGAAGAGAAAAAAAAGTCTGAAGAAGGGTCCTGGCCAAAAACAAATATGAATAAGCTGTGGCTCCTCCAGCTTTCTCTCCTCCCCTCTCCCCTCCCCCACTGCAAACAGTCTGAAGAAGGGCCCTGAATCTCTATATGTTCCCCAGAGATGCTGCCTGGCCTGCTGAGTTACTCCAGCACTTTGTCTTATTTCGTAAACATACACCTGGAGTTCCTCGTTTCTAAATTAAATGATGAACTGCACAAGCATGTATGAGGTGTTGCATTTTGGGAGGTTTTCTCGCTTGACCTCACCCTGACAGTGAAGAAGGCCAAGCACAAACATGTCAATGTCAGTGTGGGAAATGGATAGGGAGTTAAAATAGCTTGCAACCAGGATGTCCATTGTGGACAGAGCAAATGTGCTCTGCAAAAGTTTCTCTCCTCAAAAGAAATCCCAAGAGATTATAGCTAATTATTTTTGACAAGATTCCTAAGCAATCTACGCTTGCAAATGCTAATTTGGCATATCTGTCAAGAACATTGTCGTGTATTTGCCACTTCAATAGCAATTTTGAAATATCATGGTAAAATATTCAAATCTGAGTTCACAGCACATTCCATATAACGTTGCACACTTCTGTTTTCTCCATGTCAGGTGCAATTTCGTTTTAGGTGAGCATATTTATGTTCATCTGAAATTGGATTCACAAAATCACAGCAATTAATCAATAATTTTGTTTTCTATGCTCAATTTCAACTACATTTTACTAAAAGTGGAAACCATATTGTACACAAAACAGGAAAAATATTGTCAGTGACACTTACGAGATGCTCCCCATGCAGTGTCCCTCCACTCATCTCCCAGGAAAATCCCTTTTTGGCCATCTTTAGCTGAATCATCTGATTCCCAGAATTTCTTAGCAGGTAAAAGCTAAAAATAAGCAAACAGTAAATATGTGACAACTATTTTAAATAGTTCAATTCAGAGAAACATCTATATTTTAAATGTAGAAACAAACTGGTAATCTCATGGAAGGAGAAAAGTGCAACATTTTCATTTATTTTCTATTTCAATATTAATAACTGGGGTCTTTTGCAAACATGTCAGCAAACCATATTTACCCAAGGCAGCGAGGACTGGTTTTGACACAGGATATCAACTACCTTTAGAGATACTTAAGAAGTTCACTTCATTTATTTTCAAAATGATGAGTTTGAATTCGAAGATCAATTGAACATTGAACTGTTGTAAACTGCAAAAGTGAAGGTTTAAAATCAAAATGCCATTCCATATTTGCTTCAAGCTTCTACAACAGGCGAACAAGACACAGGAACATATAAAATACAAGCAGAAGAAAGTTATCTAGTCTTCCCTGCCTGCTTTGTCAATCAAACAACCACATGAGCCAAACCACGAGCCGATCCACGAGGTCGTAGGTTCCAGTCCCACATCAAGAAACTAGCGCACGCTATGAAATGAAATGTTACCATGGTAATGCTGATTTTCTGATGAGGCATTAAACCTAAGATCATTTCATATGTGAAAATATGTATGCACCTGAAAGCGTTTTAATGGTATTGGCATTATGACTACTATGCTGTGCAAAAATACTCTGGTTCAAAATCTGAAGCCACACCTGGCTGCATGAAGTCAGCTGCATGAGCTCTTTTAAGCAAAATCATTTGTCCAAGTTGAGCACCTGTATTATTTTTCAGACTATCTGGAAAACCATTTAAAAGGGGCCAAGAAATGCAGCCACCATTTTGAATATATTTATTATATGTTCTCCGGAAGGACAGCAAACATTTAAGGCAATGGCCATCTTGTCAACAAAAATGAAAATGGGCAATAAATGAATATAGTCTTATGATAAATGTCAATTGTAAATACTCTAATGATAAAAGTCAATTTGGGTGACAAGAAAATGGCAACCACCACTGATAAGGAGGCAGCATGAAATCCCTTTTCTTTCACTTTTCTATTCTTAAGCCGACATCCAGGCAGCATTAAGCACTTCAAGCCTTGGCATCTCTTTTTTCCCCCTTTTTAAATGGTATAAAGGGTTATGTGTTAAAAAAAAATTGTGATGGAGGGCACCCTCTCAAGAATAGGATTTCCAGAACCTTGGACACTACACAAAGTCACAAAGTACCCATGGCAAAATTAGGAAAAAGACAATTTGTTAAGGAGCTGGGGGAAGAAATAAAAGTAGCCAACTATTTCTCTGACAAATCAAACAAATATTTTAATACCAAGAAAAAAAGCAAATCTGATGGGAAGAATACCTAAATCAGTGCAATGTCATCTTTATGTTGTTCATGTCATTGCGAGATGGGATGGTTTCGTACCTAGAGCCGCATACTTAAGTGGCATGTTGTTTCCACTTTGGGATTACAGAACATTTTTGTGACTTGTAAGTGCATCCACCAGTGCAAGAGCAGCACAGCATTAAAACAGTCATTTCTTGAAACAAAGCCCACAAAACACATGGACAAGTCACTCAAGTTTTAAAATTCAACTTGCAAGAATTTAGTGATTGCACAGCATTCGAATGAGCTCTCACATATCAACAAATGAAATGCAAAAATGTAACCTTACCTTATTTGACTAGGGCATTTACAATCTTTGGTCTCTATTATGCCAAGTACTTCCCCTACGAATTGCCCGTAACTTCTGTATTGAGCCACAACTAATCTGCCATTCTCGGCTTTAACAATTCTTAATGAATACATTGCCCTCGGATCCTTGTTGAAACTTTACATTTTCTTGAAATTCCACCTGCAATATTTAGGACCATAATCTTGGCATGAAGGCTCTTGTCATTTCACTAAACATGTGTTCACAATAGATCTGTAGTGTCAAAAATGTACATGAAACTCTGTTTCTCTAAAAACATTCCTTCATTCCTTATCACTATTTTCTTCTGTATTGCCTCCTACAAAAAACAAAAGCTTAAGTTTTGTTTAGATGTTGCAAACTCCAAATAGTTCTGCTCACTAGACATCTCATTTTCTATTTTGCTCTACTACTCTTCTCAATTTTTCCTTTACTATTTTTCACCAGCATAACCTACATTCTCCCATCTCATTTATTTCTCACATCTCACTCAAGGATAGAAATATGAACTTGTCTCGCCAATAACTTTCACTACCACCTAAACCCTACAAGAACATGGTTGGGCTCGATATCATTTGACAAAATCATCTTACTTCAGGATTATACTAAAAAGCAGGCAGTCTCTGCATTACTTTTAAAACCACCAAGCATGTCCTTAATTCTCATTCCTCTCTGCTCTACCAGTTGCAAGGAGTATTGCTAGGATCAAGACCAGTTGGCTGCCCAAGTCACCTCTCTCCCAACCCAATGTCAAACTTCCCCCTTGTCTCACTTTGCCCTATTCCTGAAACTTTCTTGATGCTTGTCCTACCTTCCTTCACACAATCTAAAAGAGCCATACTTCCTATTTCTTCAGTTCCAATTCCCTTAAATTTTTGAAGATCCGGCCCCCTGCAATCACAGGAGATGTAGCACCTTCCTGTACATCTCTCTCACTTCCATCCAGGGACCACAGCAGCCCTTCCAGGTGACACTCACATATCGTCTACTGCATTTGGTGCTGCTGATACGGCCTCCTTCACATCAGCGAAACCAAGCGTACTTCGACAACTGTTTGGTTAACCATTTGCCCTGTGCGCTAACCATTTTAACTCCCCTTCTCACTTCCATGGCGACCTTTCTGTCCTTGGCCTCCCACATTATTGGAGTGAGGCCACATGCAAACTAGACGAACACCAGTTCATATTCCGCTTGGAAAATTACAATCCAATGGCATTAACATCGAAGGTAGACACAAAATGCAAGAGTACCTCAGCGGGTCAGACAGCATCTCTGGAGAGAAGGAATGGGTTACGTTTCGGGTCGAGACCCTTCTTAAGACTGATGTCAGGGGAGTTGGCGGGACAGAGATAGAATGTAGTCGGATACAGTAAGACTGGTGGGAGAACTGGGAAGGGGGAGTGGATAGAGAAGGAAAGCAAGGGTTATTTGAAGTTAGAGAAGTCAGTGTTCATACCACTGGGGTGTAAGCTACCCAAGCAAAATATGAGGTCCTGTTCCTCCAATTTGCGCTGGGCCTCACTCTGACAACGGAGGCCCAGGACAGAAAGGTCAGATTGGGAATCGGAGGGGGGGTTAAAGTGCTGAGCAATTGAGAGATCAGGTAGGTTAAGGCAGACTGAGCGGAGGCATTCAGTTAAACGATCGCCCTGCCTGCGCTTGGTCTCGCCGATGTACAGGAGTTGACACCTGGAACAGCATATACAATAGATGAGGTTGGAGGAGGTGCAAGTGAACCTCTGCCTCACCTGGAAAGACTGTTGAGGTCCTTGGATGGAGTCGAGGGAGGAGGTAAAGGTACAGGTGTTGCATCTCCTGCGGTTGCAGGGGAAAGTACCTGGGTTTGGGCGGGAAGGGACGAGTTGACCAGGAAGTTTTGGAGGGGACCGTCTCTGTGGAAAACAGAAAGTTGTGGAGATTGGAAGATGTGGCCAGTAGTGGGATCTCGTTGTAGGTGGCGAATATGTTGGAGCATGGAAGGTGAGGACAAGGGGGACCCCTCTCACCCTGGCCACAAGCTCCTTGAAACACTTCCCTCTGGTAGGTGACTCCGGACTGTCAAAGCAGCTACAGCCAGACATATGGGGGGAGGGGGAACAAGAGCGAAGCTGCGGGATATCGAGGAGACCCTAGTGAGAGCCTCATCTATAATGGAAGAGGGGAACCCCTGTTTCCTAAAGAATGAGGACATCTCCGATGACCTGGTATAGAACACCTCATCCTGGGTGCAGTTGCGGCCTAGACGGAGGAATTGGGAGTAGGGAATAGAGTCTTTACAGGAAGCAGGGTGGGATGGTGTAGCCTAAATAGCTATGGGAGTCAGTGGATTTGTAATAGATGTCGGAGCAGTTCTTTCCTAGGATTCATCATCGAATTTTGCAATGTCAAATAATACCCCAATTCCCTCTTTATCCCCTGACCCCTACCATCCCAATGCCTGCATACATTTCTCCCAGCATCCCAGACAGCCTCCTCCTTTCCCCTCTTCCGTACCTTCATCTGCCACTCCACAATCCCACGTTTCCCATTTAATTGTCTGCTTGATCATCCATCCATATAATTCCCTTGGCTTTACATTTCACACCTCCTCTTCTCTCCTTACCAGAGATACTCCTTTGACTCCTTTTCACCTCTCTCCTTTACCATTTACTCTGCCCATCTGCCAATCACCATCCCTTCACCTCTATCACCTGCCAGGCCTTGTCCCACTCCCACCACTATCCACACCCACCCCCCACAACTCCTATCAGTCTGCAGAAAGGACCCAGTCCGAAAAAATCATTTGTCCATTTCCAATGTTCATTTGTCAGATGCTGCCTGACCTTGCTGAGTTCCTCCAGCACTTTTGGTCTTGTCATTGATCAATTGTTCTACTGAATCAATGTTTGATTGTCTACTAGCCTCAATCAAATACTTTGCAGGTCGGTACCTCATCGTTAAGTTAAGAATGCGTTGCCTACTGTGATGATGTGGGACGAGGAAAATATAATTGTGATTATCGTATTATGTTGCTATAATGAGGCTTGGTGAGCTGTGCCTGAGTGTAATTAATTGTACAAGGAAATAGACAAAGGAACCTATGACCGAGATGAAAATGTGATTGTGATTTGTAATGATTGGTGTCATCAAACTTAAAATTACTTTATCAGTTTTAAAATTATCCACAAAAAAAGTTTAAATCCAAATACCATATACTAATCTGACAGGTTTTCTCAACAATATCTTCCAAACATAATTGCCCAAGTTGCAGCAATAGTGGAAATTACACTCAGTCCTTTTGGCAACTCTTTTATTAGATTGTCAATGAATCAACCACATAGGAATGGATAGTCTATAATATTCAAGTACATCCTAAACTTACTGCAAAGTGCTTTATAGTGAAAGGTTGAAGGGAACGTCAGAAAATACTATTCAGCAATTGCTATCTTTAAAAACATAAATTGGAAATATAACATGCACAAGTAAAGAACACCAGATTCACATTTAAAATATAAACACTGATGAGCCAAAACATTATGACCACCTGCCTAATATGCTGTTGGTCCTCCATGTGCCGCCAAAACAGTGCCGACCCACCAAGGCATGGACTCTACAAGACCCCTGAAGGTGTCCTGTGGTATCTGGCACCAAAACATTAGCAGCAAATCCTTCAAGTCCTGTAAGTTGCGAGGTGGAGCCGCCGTGGGTCGAACTTGTCGATCCAACACATCCCACAGATGCTCAATCGGATTGAGATCTGGAGAATTTGGAAGCTAGGGCAACACCGTGAACACTTCATCATGTTCGTCAAACCATTCCCGAACAATGTGTGCAGTGTGGCAGGGCGCATTATCCTGCTGAAAGAGACCACTGCCATCAGGGAATACCATTGCCATGAAGGGGTGTACCTGGTCTGCAACGATGTTTAGGTAGGTGACACATGTTAAATTAACATCCACGTGAATGGCCGGACCCAGTGTTTCCCAATGGCACATTGGCCAGAGCATCACACTCCCTCCACCAGCTTGTCGTCTTCCCACAGTGCATCCTGGTGCCATCACTGCCCTTGCGCATCGATGAGCCTCGAGCGCCCAACACCCTGTCGCCAGTTTGTGGTTTGTCCCTCCTCGGACCACTGTCGGTAGATACTCACCACTGCTGACCGGGAGTACCCTACAAGCCTTGACGTTTCAGAGATGCTCTGAACCAGTCATCTGGCCATAACAATTTGGCCCTTGTCAAAGTCACTCAGGTCTTTACTCCTGCCTATTTCTCCTGCACCCAACACATCAACTTCAAGAACTGACTGTTCACTTGCTGCCTAATATATCCCACTCCTTGACAGGTGCCATTGTAACAAGATAATTAATGTTATTCACTTCACCCGTCGGTGGTCATAATATAACAGGTATAACAGGTATAACAGAGCTTTATTTGTCGTTCGGTACCGAAGTACCGAACGAAACTACATAGCAGTCATAGAAAAAAAAAAGAACACAAGACACATAACCCCAACACAAACGTCCATCACAGTGACTCCAAACACCCCCTCACTGTGATGGAGGCAACAAAACTTCCCCTCTCTTCCCCACGCCCACGGACAGACAGCTCGTCCCCGACCGACCCGCACAGTCCCCGCACCGGGCGCTGAAACGTCTCGCGGCCGAACCGGGCGATGAAAGGCCCGCGACCAAGCCTTGCGCAGCTAAGTCCCGCAGCCGAGCCGCACCAGCGGTGAAAAGTCCCGCAGCCGAGCCGCACCGGGCGGTGTTAAGCCCCGCAGCCGAGCTGCACCGGGCGGTGTTAAGCCCCGCAGCCGAGTTGCACCGGGCGGTGTTAAGCCCCGCAGCCGAGCTGCACCGGGCGGTGTTAAGCCCCGCAGCCGAGCTGCACCGGGCGATGTAAAGTCCCGCAGCCGAGTTGCACCGGGCGGTGTTAAGCCCCGCAGCCGAGCTGCACCGGGCGATGCAAGTCCAGCGGCCAAGCCGCACCGGGATGTAAAGTCCAGCGGCCGAGCCGCACCGGGGGATGTTAGGCCCCGCAGCCGAGCCGCACCGGGGTATGTTAGGCCCCGCAGCCGAGCCGCACCCCGCGCCGTGAGGAAGAGAAAAGTTCCCCACACCCACCCACCCACACCCACCCCCCACACACCACCACCCCCTCCCACACATACACAACCAAAAAAATATATATAAAAACCATCCCAACACCGACACTCAACAAAAAAAAGACGGACAGACTGCTAGTCAGCCGCTGCCGTTAGGCGCCGCCACGTGTTTTGGTTCATATATATATATATATATATATATACACACACATGCATATACATACATACACATACATACATATATATATACTCCTGCATTCTGCAAACCTTTCTTTGGTCTAATTTGTAAACAAACTTGCGAATGAAAGTCACAATTTTAATAAGCACCTGTGCAGACAGTGAGTGATGTTATTCCCGCTAAGACTGCGATTCACAGATCAATTTGCTGAGCACAAATCACTACCACAAATTGTTGAATATTTGCATTTTCAAATATTAATTTGCAAAACAATATCATTAAGTGGAACTGTCCCTAATCAGTCGTCAACACAGTAAATACTAATACATTTATGGGGATATTAACCAAGAATGAACCTTAATTTTGCTCATAGTACGCAGGCCTGACAATTGTTGTAATCTTAGAGCTAAACTAAAGGAGCATTAACCCAAAACAAGTAAAATAACTTTAACAGCTAACTTGCACACAAGACATACAGGAAATTAATTAGTTATCTCATTGCGACCATTTTCTGGTGGTGCTGGTTAAAGATGAATTGAGGTCAGATCATAATAATTACATATACCTCTTGAAACATCTCAATGTATTAATAATGCGCATGTGGACAAACTGGTAAACAGAACCAACAAGAACAATCAGGCCAGTTGAGGCCAGTTCATTGGCTATATTTAAGAGGGAGTTAGATGTGGCCCTTGTGGCTAAAGGGATCAGGGGGTATGGAGAGAAGGCAGGTACGGGATACTGAGTTGGATGATCAGCCATGATCATATTGAATGGCTGTGCAGGCTTGAAGGGCCGAATGGCCTACTCCTGCACCTATTTTCTACGTTTCTATGTTTCTAATAGGAAAAAAAACTGTAGATGCTGGTTAAATCGAAGATAGACACCAAATGCTGGAGTAACTCAGCAGGTCAGGCAGCATCTCTGGTGAGAAGGAATGGATGATGTTTCGGGTCGAGGCCCTTCTTCAGACAATCAATACGTTATACCCATAATATAACAGTGAAGTGTATTGTAATGGCAACTTTCAGTCTTTTCCAGTAAACGTTTTTCTAAGTCTAGTCTCAACATAAATGGCTCCTACATGTATAGTCAACATTTCTTCATGAGCAATCCCCAGTTTGATAGTGACAACATTTCACTCCAGATTTGAGAGTCCTGAAGTGGATAATAAAACTAATGTGGGAACTGGAAACTCTTTCACAGATGAGGCAGGTGGTAGCAGACACGGTGAGTAGGCAGGTATTTTGTGTTCACTCCATGATACCATCCTGAATGTTCTTTTTCCATGTAGAGTGATCACAGCCCAGAGATTTCCAGGAATCAGAAAGATTGCTGCATTACAACAAAATACATTTTGAGCAACTCTTCGAATCGTTACCTCTGTGCACCCGAGAATCCTTCCCTGATAGAGCTCATAATACTGTGTGTTTCAAGCCTGTCTGACAAAGACATTCTTAGCCCTCTCTACAAAGGATACTGATTTTGGAGATGGTACTGATGTTCGTTAGTTTGCCCTTTCAGTATATTTGGGGGATCTTGCGGAGATGGTATGGGTGATATTTTACCAACACCTCAAAGTGCCTGCTGCAGGCAGTTCAAGTCTCATGAATATATGAAAGGGTACTATCACTGCTGACTAATAGATGATGACTTTTGTGAAATTTTGGTTTTCAAATATCCTTTTCTTCAATTGGCCAAAGAATGTGCAAACGCATTGAGGTTGGCAGTAAACTTCATCACCAATATGTTTTTGCACGAGAGGCTCCCGAGATTTACAAAGTGGTTCATTTCCAAAGCCTTTGATCCCAGCAACTGAGACTCAGCCCTCCATCTGCAACTGGATCCTTGCCTTCCCTTCAATATCCTATTGAGAAAAATCAGTCAGGAAAGCTGATAAAACATCCCCCATGATAATTCTCCAAAATGGATCTGCTCTCAGCCATTTACTATACTACCTGTACACTCACGACCAAGCAGTCAAATTCTGCTCCAACTCCATTTACAAGCTTGCCATGGTAGTGTACCACATCATTAACAATGATGAGATGGAGCACAGGAAGGAGAGAGCTTAGTGACATGGTGTCTACACAATAAACTCTTCAACAATGTCAGCAAAATGAAGAAGTTGGTCATCGACTTCAGGAATTGGGATGGTGATACCCCAATCAGGGGGCTCACGTTGTCGACCTCCCCGTGGTGTGCCCTGTCAACTGAAATCAGTCAGGCAAACGACAACAAACAGAGACAGCAGAAGCAGCTTCATAACTTCTGCTGCCTCAAACGCAATTAGAA
The DNA here is from genome assembly GCF_053455715.1 of Rhinoraja longicauda. Classification (NCBI taxonomy): domain Eukaryota; kingdom Metazoa; phylum Chordata; class Chondrichthyes; order Rajiformes; family Arhynchobatidae; genus Rhinoraja; species Rhinoraja longicauda. The sequence continues at coordinate 40,233,259 of NC_135957.1, read as the reverse complement.
GAAGAACCCCAATCAGCATCAATGACGCTGAAATGGAGATGATCACGAGCTTCAGTTTCCCAGGAATAAATAACATCAACAATTTGTCCTGGTCCATCCACAAAGACACTATGGCCTAGAAAGCACACCAACAATGCCTCTTCCAAGAAAGTTTGGCATGTCTCCAATGATTCCTTCCGATTTCTACAGATGCACATTAGAAAGCATCCTATCAGGAAGCATCACAACTTGATTTTTCAACTGCTCTGTCCAAGACCACAAGAATTGCAGAATTGTGGATGCAGCCCAGTCCACCATGCAAATCAGCCAACCCCACTTCACTGTTTTACAGAGCTTGGGGATGGGAGGTGCAGATTGCTGTTGGGGATGGGAGGTGTAGATTTCTCATTTTATATTTACAATAAACAATCCAGCTCAGAGTGCATCAGTATAGTATATGGATAGAAAATGAGAATGATTTCAGCTGTGAACGGCATCCTCCTTAATTCTACAGCAGTTCCCACAACATTCACTCCAGGAAAATGAGCTTTAGGGTGATGTGCCAAAGAATGATAAGCAAATGTCCCTCATGCCTTGAGGGAGAAGAGCTTTTGATATTTATATCAATTTTATGATTATATTTCAGAATGTAGTATGATAATGCAGTTTACTATGTGCAACATGTGACAATGTTGACTATTAAAATGTAAATGTAATTGTGTATAAGAGACAATGGAAACATTCACTCAATCATGAAAACAAATCCTCAGGATAATTCTATCATGTAGGACGACAAAACCCCAAGAAGAAGTATGACGTTTCAACAGTGTTTCCAAGTGAAGATTCAAGAAACTATTCCTTCAAGATGGCACAGCATAAAATAAGTTGCAAGGGTCGGTAAAGACCTTGTGCTCTATCTGCATGCAAAATGAACCCGAACAAAATGATCGAATGATGCTTACAAGCAATGTCAGGCAAAATCTTGGGAATTGTTGCACTTCTAAAAAGGAAAATAAAGTGGTGGTAAACGTTTGATGGAAGAAAAATCTAACCTTCAAGTCTATATTTACTGACAACAATTTTGTAGACGTGGGCTCCTTCCAAAGAGGCAAATTGAAGAAGATATTAATTCAAGAGCAAAGAATCAGTGGCTCATATAGCATGCCTTAAGAGATCCTCTTAAGCAAATAATCACTATATTTTTCAAGAAACAGAAATGGGAATCAGAAAACAGAAAAGTAGCCATTGGTTTCAGATGGAAAAGAAACGCCTAGAGGTACCATGTGAATCTGAAGCTGCTACGTCCGGTCAAAAACAGCAGAATTGCAAACAGCACCAAACTCATGTCATAATAAGAGACATGTGGTGACAATCAGATGACAGTGTGAAACAACAATTGCAAAGAATGAAGGACTAAGTTATTTTTGACAAAATAAATACAATGTGTTATTAGAAAAGTAGTATATACATTTTCTTCTGTTCTGCAATGATTTCACTCAGCACTAACTGTGGGAAGATTGACTGGAAGGGCAACAGTGAGACAAATAAATAAAATGGTCTAAGACACGTCAACCACTAACATGTGCTCAAAGTGCTGAACTCGACGACTGACCAAAACTACAACAAAAGTTGAATTAGGCCTTGAAGCCTTACATGATTCACCGACTCCCATGCTGCATACACCATACTAAATTTGAACTCCAAATTCAACGCAGCACTATGTTCAGGACAACAAATTATAATTTTTGCTCTGGTGCATAGAATTAGTGTAAAAAAATAGATCAGTAACAAGTATTGATGACAGGGAATCGCTCATCTTGTCTACATAATCACATGTTAAAGGTTTGAAAGAACTAGGTTCTTGGGCCATCATACTCATGCCATTATGATTGAAAGGAGGAATAATATAGAAAGCAGCTGAGAGATATACCAATTTCCATGATCCCATAGGTTCTTCTGATAATGTGAAGGGAAAGTTGATACACTATACATAACCACAAACTTCCAGTGTTAGTAATAAATTAGGTAGAACAAAACCATTTAACACCTAGTATAAGTTATCATACATTCATACCTCAAGAATTATCAACTTTCACCATAAATAAGTTCCAATGCATAAACATGAAATAGTACATCACAGGAATGGGCCCTTTGGCCCACAATGAACATAAGGGCGGCACAGTGGCGTAGCGGTAGAGCTACTGCCTTTACAGCGCCAGAGACCCAGGTTCAAATCTGACTATGGGTGCTCGTCTGTGCGGAGTTTGTACTTTCTCCCCGTAACCTGCGTGGGTTTTCTCAGAGATCTTAGGTTTCCTCCCACGTTCCTAAGACATACAGGTTTGGCAGTTAATTGGCTTGGTATTAATGCAAAATTGTCCATAGTGTGTAGGGTTGTGTTAATATGCGGGGATTGATGGCCAGTGGGGACTCAGTAGGCTGAAGGGCCTGTTTCCATGCTGTATCTCTAAACAAAACATGATACCAAGTTAAACTGAGTTCATCTGCTTGTACATGATCCATATCCTTATATTCTCTGCACTTCCATGTGCCTACCTAAAAGCTTCCTAAATGCCACTATCGTATGTGCCTCCACCACACTCCAGACCCCATTACCGCGTTTAAAAAAAAAAACTTGCCACGCACATCATGCCACGCTCACCTTATAGCTATGCCCTCTAGTCATGGACATTTCCACCCTGGGCAAAAGGATCTAACCGTCTACCCTATCTATGCCTCTCAAATCTTATTTACTTCTATCAAGTCTCCTCTCAACCTCCAAAGTTCCAGAAAAAAAATATCCAAGTTTATCTAACCTCTCCCGTTCAGTAAAACTCTCTAATCTAGGCAGCATTCTGGTAAACCTGCTCTGCACCCTCTCCAAAGCCTCCACATCTTTCCTGAAATGGGGCAACCAGAACTGCACGCATAGCTCCAAATGTGGCCTAACCAAAGTCCCATAGCATCATAACTTTCTGGCTCCTATTTTCAATAGGTACCATATGCCTTCTTTACTATCCTATCAACTAGCGCTGCCACCTTCAATGAGTTATGAACTTGGACTCCAATGCTGTTAAACGTCTTGTTATTTACTGTATACTTGTCCCTTACATTCAACCTCCCAAAGCACTATATCCCACACTTGCTCGGGTTAGTTCCATCTGCCATTTCTCCACCCATTCTCACTGTCAGCAACCCCCTCCAATTTTGGTGTTGTCAGCAAACTTACTGACCAAGCGATCTACATTTCGGTCCAGGATGTACATTTGTATCACAAACTACAAAGAATCATTTATTTTTGATGATTGCAAAAGAATGGAGTCCACAGGAAAAGGAGCTTCCAGAGCTAGGGAAAATCTACAAAGTAAGGTTGGTTGACAAATCTTGGTTAACAGCTTCTCACACCCCACAGGCTGTGGGTGCTGAAGGATGCAGAATCAGTTTTACCACATGCTTAAATATGGAACATGTTTCTGATCAAGGACTACAGACTGAGAGGGAACCAGTTCCAGGCAAATTGATCGAAATTTACTATTGCCCCAGGTCATAACACAAGAAAATAGGGGTAGGCTATTAAGGCCCGTCAAACCTGCTCTGCCATTCAATACAATCATTCTGATCTGCTGGAAGCCTCAACAATCTGTGCCAGCTCCACAAAGCCCTCAATTTTCCAAACATTTAAGAACTGATTGAGTAATGAGGTCAGTTAAGAGTGGGATTGTTGAAGCTGTTAAATGCTGGAGAAGGGTGCAGGAAATACTCAGCAAATCAAGCAGTGTTAGTGGAAAGAGAAAAACTTTGTCCTACCCATCCTCTCACACTCTCAAACCTGAAACCATTTCCCTTTTCCTAGTCGTAACAAAATATCTTTGACCTGAAATGTTAACATCAACTGTTTCCAAAGATGTTGCCTGACCCGAGTTGTTCCCAGCCTTATTTCAAATTTCCAGCACTTGCAGTTTATTTTTCTAAATGGGGAGGGAATCCAGAAATCGGAGGTGCAAAGGGACTTGGGAGTGCTGGTGCAGGACTCCCAAATAGTTAATTTTCAAGTTGAATCAGTAGAAAGTAAGGCAAATTCAATGCTAGCATTTATATCAAGAGAACTGGAATACAAAAATAGCAATGTAACACTGAGTCTCTATAAGGCGCTGGTCAGGCCACATTTGGAGTGCTGTGAGCAAATTTGGGCTCCATATCTGAGGAAGCATGTGCTGGCTCTGGAGAGGGTCCAGATGAGGTTTACAAGAATGATTCCAGGAATGAGTGGGTTAGCGTATGATGAGTGTTTGACAGCACTGAACCTCTACTCCCTGGAGTTTAGAAGGTTGAGGGGGGACCTCATTGAAACTTACAGAATAATGAAAGGCATAGATAGAGTGGATGTGGAAAGGATGTTTCCACTGGTGGGAGAGTCTAGGACCAGAGGTCACATCCTCAGAATTAAAGGGTGCTCTTTTGAAAAGGTGGTGAAGAGAAACTTCTTTAGTCACAAGGTAGATAATCTGTGGAACTCATTGCTACAGAGGGCTGTGGGGGCCAAGTCAGTGGATATTTTTAAGGCAGAAATGGACACGTTCATGTTCAGAACGGGTGTCAAGGGTTAAAGGGGGGGAGGCAAGAAAATTGGGTTAGTTAGCAGAGATCAGCCATGATTGAATGACGGAGTAGTCTTGATGGGCCGAATGGCCTAATTCTACTATAACTTGTGAACTTACTTTTTGTGTTGTCAGAAAACACGGCGCTAATCAAGCCAACCTCCAGGCTGTGAAAGAACAGAACCCTCCATCCCGGTGCCATCTCACTTTCCTTTAACCCACCCACATATTCTTTGTTCCCTTCACAATCTCTCCCTTCGAGAGATTAAATGTTATTTGCCCATTTACCCAATGTTACTATTACTTCATGAGCATCCTCCAGCAAGTCATAATGTGAAACAAAATTAATCGAAAAATTCAACAGACCATAGTCTGTCTCAATTATGAACAGTGAAATATTATGTTGCCTCCATGCTAACATCTTTCTAGGGATGATTTTATTAAATAAAATAGATTTGCTCTTCCCACAACTGCCCCATGGAAGGACTGGGACAAGAGTAGCAAAACTGAGAAGCAATTTGATTAATGATGGACACGATTGACACCATTCCTTGCACGACAACATTTCTTCCCAGATCACCAGCATGCAGAAATTAATTTTGGAACGACATAAAACATTGAATTTACAGTCTAAAGACTCACTTGTCAGTGATATCACACATGCAGCATGTTGACTACCATGAACCTGAAGCTGTATTCTGAAAGCAGATCCTCTCAAAATTTGAATCAGATTGAAGTCCACCACTACACCCCCATGAGTTCATGGCAAATAATTGACACTCCTAACCAAAAATGATGCACGGTGAAAGAGCCAAATGCACGCAACATTACAACAAATGGCAGGGTAGATTTTTCTCATTCTAAATGTTTTGAGATTAACAAATGGCAATTCTCTGTCTATGCTAGACTATGTTTATTGGGTAGATTGATGGATGAACTTTTAAAACCTACTGAAAGATTTTGCTGCCTGCCTACAGACAATTTTTGTGGTCCAATTTTGCTGATGTGCTGCACTGAGAAGCCAGGTAACAAAGCCTGAGCAACAAACAGGCACGGGTTTTTTTTTAATACCAAGAAACTACCCCAAAATGTCCGAATAGCGTTTGACATAAAACAATGTTTCAGACAAAACTTTGGCTTCATCAAAACAAACTAGGTTTTTTTTTTTGGTCTCTGCCACTCATTGGAAAATGACTGATGTAAATAATTTTAAGAATTAAATTAAAATCCAATAAAATACTTATAATTAATAACATTGAACAACATTTTTTTTTTTTAAATGTAACAATTGGTTTGCCCATATTCCAGGCCAATAATGGGTGCTCCACTGCAGTATCAAGGCTGTTTGGCTTCGGATCAGAGAGCTAGACTCGGCAGTATGTCAAAGAATCCCATGAAAGCTAAAATTCACAGCTGAACTCCATGGAGTCCAGTGATGCAGCTAAGTGACCAATTCAGTAGCAGTGTCATTCATTAAGTCACATATTAAGTCATGTCAACAGTTTCACCCAAGTCCAGAAGTTAATTTCATGGTCACATCCACCCACGAGCTGTTCTCTTCAAAATCACTGATAGCAGCTACCATTAGAAGGCCCACTGTCTCAATTACTGACAAGGGTTCAGTCAGAACTCTAAAGGCTTTTGACTTTTACATGTCAACTTCCCCTCCCTATCATCTTGGATAGAGTAATCTTCACCGAGAACCCCAACTTCAATCTCTTCAGCCAAAAGGTGAAAAAAAATCTGTAAGACTGTGAGAACCCTCTATAAAATCTATTTGTTTCCATCAAGTTTCCAGTCACCTGATTTAAAAAAAACTTTTCCAGTTTATTGTTTCTGTTATTTATATTCTTTTCTGCCAAAACCTACCCTGTAAATACTAGTCTCTGGTAAGCAGTTTGTTAAGAGAGTATTTTTAAAAAGTGAGTTCTGCAGGCACACAATGGATGTTCTACTAAGAATATGGTGAAAACTAACAAGTCTTTGTCCAGGTCGAGCAGCCGGTGCGGAAGAATTTCAAATTTTGGCCAACTTACTTCGCCCATTCCCCGTCCCTCCAGTGCAAGAGCTTGAAAGTCATGATTCATCTCATCCACAGATCGAACCTGCAAGAAACACAGTTCCATTATTTAAATGTGATGTTAATAATGTATATTTTGTGAAGCTTTCTCTTTTTAAAAAAAGACTTAAATTGAGATGTGTTCACGTTATATAGAAGAAACAAAGGCCTACACAAATAGATGAACAGTAAAACTCCAGTCAGAAGAATGGTCCAATGGAAGGTGCAACTAATCATGGATGAGAAAGTAAAACACTTTCACCAGTCTTTATGTAAGAAGGAAATTCGGCCAATATTGTGATGAAATTGGAAAATAGAAGAACAACCATTTAAAATGTTAGCTGCACTGAACACAAGTATCAATGCGCAAGGGAATAAGTTCAAAATTATCACGGCTCTCGTCATCTATATACTAAAACTCTCGTTTGTTATCTTGTTTGTGGCTGAACTTCAGCCAAAACGGTACACGATAGCGCGACAATTTTAGGCCCACCTTACTCACCATTGTCACTTTAGTGATAATGCAAGTAGTTTTATTGAAATTCGTGTTATATTTTTTAAGTTATTCATATTTTAAAGTTTAAAAGGAGGGGGAGGGGAGGAGGGAGGATGGGGAGAAGGGAGGGGGGGTTGAGGAGAGATGGGGGGGGAGGACAGGGTGCTGCACCAATGCAGGAGAGGTTTGGGCCCAACGGGTCCACTTGTTCTGGTAATATTTAAGATCTCCTTGGATGTGAGATCGTCACTTGAAGTGGATTGATGCAAGAAATTAAACTGCAATCAATGTTGTCTTTGGCAGAGAGCATTGGGAAAAACTAGTGACACTGGTTGGGAAATCTGTAACTGGAAAGCAGAACAGCATTTGAACAAAAACTTTCCAAAGTTCAGCAGGCGGGAAAAAAAACAATGAGCATGATACAGTAACCAAAATAATGCATTGGTACGCTGAAACCAAAATCTATAATAATAATAATAATAAGCATTTATTTTATATAGCGCCTTATCGGGTGCTCAAAGCGCTTTACAAAAACAATCAACATAAAAACAAACAGACAAACTATCCTAACGGAAAAGCGGCGAATAAACAACGCCAGCGTCCTCTCACGTCAGGGTCCGGCAGTAGACAACAAAAAGCACAGGACACACAGATACAATTTTTACACAAACAGCCATCACAGTGATTGCTCTAGGCACATCCTCACTGTGATGGAAGGCAAAGTCTTATCTCCTCCTCATTCTTCTCCCGTGGTGCCACGAGGTGATCGAGGCTCCCAACTTTTTGAAGCCCCCACCGGGCGATGGAAAGTCCCAGGGCCGAGCCGAGCAGGCCGATGAAAGTCCTGAGCCCCCACTGGGCGATGGAAAGTCCCAGGGCCGAGCCGAGCAGGCCGATGAAAGTCCTGAGCCCCCACCGGGCGATGGAAAATGCTGCGGCCGAGCCACGCAGGGCGATGAAGGGCCTGCAAGCGGGTCGATCGTACCTCGCGCTTCGGGGCGGTCGAAGCTGCTACGGCTGGAGCTCCCGATAGCCGGTCGCCAGCCAGGGACCTGCGAACTCCCGATGTTGCGGTCTGCAGGGCCCACGGCCGAAGCCTCCGAGATGGTAAGTTCAGGCCCTGCGACCGGAGTCTTCAAGGTCGATCCCAGCTGGAGGCCGCCGACTCCACGATGTTAGGCCGTAGCGCGAACGGAGATACGACACGGTAAAGGTCGCATCTCCGTTGAGGAAGATTAGAAAAAAGGTTTCCCCCAACCCCCCCCCCACATACACAGAGTTAAAAATAGAACAAAACGTACATTAAACGATGACAATAGACAAAAAAAAGACAGAGAGACTGCCGGTGAGCCGCAGCTGCAGAACACAGCCACGCCCACTTCATGGGCTTTAATACAATACCACTACATACACAAACAATAAATATTGAGTGTTACATTGGATCATTGGGTCATTGGATCATTGGGTCACCAAAACATAGATGTCAACTAACAGAATTTAACACTGCCAAACACAAATCTAAATTCAATAAACACAGAATGGAATTTCAGAGACTGCATGAGACGTAATTAATACAACATAATGTTACTTCTTTGCTACTAAAAGACTGATTGAAACACTAAAATGAGTTGTATAAAATGACTCAACATTTTCACCGTGGTTACAGCTAACAATGGCCTATCTCCTTTATCATCATTACTTTTTTGCATATCTTTCATTCATTTGTTCTATATCTCTCTCTATATCATTGTACAGATCTCGTTTCCCTTTCCCCTGACTCTCAGTCTGAAGAAGGGTCTCAACCCGAAACGTCACCTATTCCTTTTCTCCAGAGATGCTGTCTGACCCGCTGAGTTACTCCAGCCTTTTGTGTCTACCTACGTGTGTAGTTTGTTATAATAAAGCATTCTTTCAAGAGGCTGTGGCAAGTGTGCAATAGCAATAGGAAAGAAGGCGAGGACCCAGGCAAATTCCGTAGAGGCTTTTATTACAAGCAGCACACTGCTCACCGCTTTAGAATTCGGACCGCCCCTAAAGAGGACTTGGGCTCATCCTCGGCGGAGCTTGTGTACGGTTCGCCACTCACGGTGCCACGATGTCCGGGGTGTTCGTGCCATCGGCGCCAGGGCAACAGGAGCCGCCCTCATCCTGGCCGCGCGCTCCATCCAGGTGAGCCCGTAAGTATGGAGCAGGAGCTCCTTAAAGCCGCGGTACTTAATAATAATAATAATAATGCATTTTATTTATATAGCGCTTTTCATATACTCAAAGACGCTTTACAGAGATTTTGAGAACATAGGGAAATGAATAAATAGATAAATAAGTAAATAAATAAATGAACAGAGAAAGGAGACAGAAGGTGAGGTGACCTTCAGTGGTTGAAGGCAGTACTGAACAGGTGAGACTTCAGCGATGTTTTGAATGTGGTGAGTGTGGAGGAGTCTCTAACGGTTTGGGGTAGTGAGTTCCATAGGGTGGGAGCAGCGATGGAGAAAGCCCTGTTCCCCCAGGATCTGAGTTTGGTCCGGATGTGGGGGGATAGGAGATTGGCAGCGGCAGAGAGGAGGGTGCAGGTGGGAGTGTGCCTGTGGAGGAGGTCGGTCAGGTAGGATGGGGCCAGGTTATGGAGGGCTTTGTAGGTTATGAGGAGGATTTTGTACTGGATTCTCTGGGGGATGGGGAGCCAGTGGAGTTTATAAAGGACGGGGGTGATATGGTCACGGATCGAGGTGTGTGTGAGTAGACGGGCAGCGGAGTTTTGAATGTATTGAAGTTTATTGATGATTTTTGAGGGTGCGCCATAGAGGAGGCTGTTGCAGTAGTCCAGACGGGAGGTGATGAAGGCGTGGATGAGGGTTTCTGCAGCTGTGGAGGAGAGGGATGGACGGAGACGGGCAATGTTTTTGAGGTGGAAGAAGGCTGTCTTTGTGATGTGTTTGTCGAAGGAGAGGGTTTGATCAAGGATGATTCCAAGATTCCGGATGTGAGGTGAGGTGGATACTGGGAGACCATCAATGTTGAGGATGAAGTTTTGGGTGGATTTGGTGAGCGTTTTTGGACCAATGATGATGATTTCAGATTTGTTGCAATTGAGTTTGAGGAAGTTTGATTGAAGCCAAGATTTTATTTCAGTGATGCAGTTTGTCAGTGTAGAGTGTGTGGTGGGGGAGATTGACTTGGTGGAGATGAGGAGCTGGATATCATCGGCGAAGCAGTGGAAGTTGAGACCATGACGGCGGATTAATTGACCAAGGGGGAACAGGTAGAGGATGAAGAGGAGGGGGCAAGGACTGAGCCTTGGGGGACACCTTGGGGGAGGGGAGCGGTGGGGGATTTACAGTTGTTAATGGAGATGAACTGGTGTCTGTCAGAGAGGTAAGATTTGAACCAGGATAGGGCTGTGCCGGTGATGTTAAGGGAGGTTTCAAGTCGGGTGAGGAGAATGGAGTGATTTATGGTGTCAAAGGCGGCGCTGTGGTCAAGTAGGATGAGGATGTTGAGGTTGCCAGCGTCGGAGGAGAGGAGAATGTCGTTTGTGATTTTGAGGAGCGCAGTTTCAGTACAGTGGTTTGAGCGGAATCCGGATTGGAAAGTTTCATACAGGTTATTGGTAGAGAGGTGGTATTTGAGTTGGGAAGCTACAGCACGTTCCAAAACTTTGGACAGAAAGGGTAGGTTGGAGATTGGTCTGAAGTTGTTTGGGGTGTCAGGGTTTAGACCAGGTTTTTTCAGAATGGGGGTGACAGCAGCGATTTTGAGGGATGGCGGGACGATGCCAGTGGACAGGGAGGAGTTTATTGTTGCAGTGATAAGTGGAGAGAAAGCAGGAAGGCAGGCCTTGACAAAGCTGGAGGGGATGGGGTCCAGAGAGCAGGTGGCAGTTTTTATTCCTGTGAAGAGGTCAGAGAGGTCGGTGGTGGAGATTGGGGAGAACTGAGGCAGGGGCTGACAGGATAAGGGGTGGCAGGTGGTTTGAGGGGGAGCAGGTGCGTTGGTGGTTAAGGTGCTGTAGATGTTGTCTATTTTGCTTTGGAAGAATGAAAGGAAAGTGGTGCATTTGTCAACTGTGAATGATTGGGAGATGGTGTCCAGGGGGCTGAGGAGTTTGTTTATTGTAGAGAAGTGTGTTTTGGGGTTTCCGGAGCCAGAGTGAATTATTTGAGAGTAGTAGGTGGAGTGGGCACGGGAGAGGGCATCTTTATAGTGCTGTATGTGGTCTTTGTAGGCTTGGGAGTGAATTGTGAGACCTGTTTTGTTGCGGAGTCTTTCAAGTTGGCGGGCATGAGTTTTCATCACGCGGAGTTCAGGGGTAAACCAGGGAGCAGAGTGGGTGAAGGAAACTGTTTTGGTTTTTATAGGTGCAAGCTGGTCGAGGCAGGAGGAGAGAGTGCGGTTGTAGTAGTCAGTGAGGTCAGAGGGACTGTGGAGGTCAACGAAGGGAGAGGCGGACATTATTTCAGAGAGGGAGGATGAGAGCGAGGTAGGTGAAACTTGTCGTCGGCCGTGGGATCGCGCAGGTAAGGGACAACGCAGCCGGCCGTTTCCTGGTCCAGGGTGCTGACCACATAATAATACCGGGTGGCGTCCACGGTAATGCCCCGCAGTTGAAATTGGGCCTCCGCCTGTTGGAACCAGACGCGAGACTGGGCGGTCCAGAATGTGGGCAATTTCAACGCGACTGCGTTGACCTGGGCCTGGTCGGCTAGCTGGGCGTGCGGTGCGTTGGACGGTCCGGCAGGCTTCTTGTTCAGCTCCATCATACCGTAATGGAGCGACGAGGGTCACTAGTGTGGCGGGTGTGCAATAGGGCCCGGAAAGGCGGCGAGGAGCCAGGCAAATTCCGTAGAGGCTTTTATTACACACAGCACACTACTCACCACTTCAGTGAGAGCCTGAAGACTGAAAACCAATCCCTGCAGGAAACCCCGTAGCCCCTGAAGAAAACCCCGTAGCCTGGGCCGTCCCAGGACCTGTCCATCACAGTGCCGAGGGGTTCGATGTGGGAGTGGCCTGACATTTGGGAGCTGCCACAAGGCAATCTATAATATACCCAAACTAACAGCATCATGGCATTCACCACAACCATCCCGTGGTGCAAATTTCACATTATTCTGACAAACAATTGTACTGAAAGCTAAACATACAAGTTTGTTTTAGCCACAAGAAAACACCAAGATGGTACAATCACACTATCTCCTTGGTGAATGGCCAAACAAGTTATGAGTTATATCAATTCAGGTTTCCATCCCTTTACATTAAAGGAGTGCAATAGCGTGAGTGGCCAACAGTTTTTGGCCTTTGTAATTCCCCCATTGTAACTGGAAATCATTGAGTAGTCAAATGAAAACTTTGGTTGTAGTAAAACGTAATTCAAAGTGATAAAGTCATCACATATTGCAGAAATGCAATTTTTATACTGTTGGTTTATGAAGACGTTTGAAGAGGGAATACACAGGGCCGTTTTCACAGCATTATGGGCCCCCGGGCAAAGCAGTGTACTGGGGCCCCTACCGTTACTCTCCCCCACCCCCCTTTCCCTACCAGCCCCCCCTGTCGTGCCGGCGAAAAGCACTTAGCGATGGACTTAGGGTGCTACATTGTTGCGAAAAGCACTTACAGATCGCTGTGAGAAGCACTTAGTGACCGAAAATGTTGCGAAAAAAGCACTTATTGAACCTACATTTTTAAAGTAGTATTTATTTATTGCAAGTCACTTAACATACACAGATCAGCATGGGGCCCCTATGCTCGTGGGCCCCCGGGCAAGTGCCCATCAGGCCCATGCGTTAAGACGGCCCTGGGAATACATATCTAAAACCAAGATACGTGACACAAAAGCCTAAAGAAACCATGAACACTTGCTCATCTCAACATGTAATTTAGAATATGTCAATTTGTTGACACAGCACACTGTCAAGCATTGCCACAGGCAAATGATTTAATTTACATACAAGAGAATACATTTTGACTCAGCTGGTTTAAGCCATGGGCAGAAAAAAATACTGAACAATTATTGCAATTGTAATATAATGTTCTATATACTTTTATAATCGACTTTTGAATTAGATATTTTTTACTTGCCAAAACGAAAATGTTTTTCTTAATGTTCCAATCCAACTTCATAATTTAACTACAACTAGGATTTTACTTTGACAGCTCAATGATTTCTAGTTACAACTTTCTGTAGGGGCATCTGCACACCCAGGTACTAGCATTTATATTACTATGCCAAAACTTCTCGCCCAATTATGTACAACTTGGTTGATCTGTTTACCGTTGCCTTTGGTAGTCCCTTTCAATCTAGAAAGACGTGCTTTCACTCTGGTCTTGTAAATTCCAAGATGGCCAATGAAACAATGCGAGAACTGCAGATTCTAATATAATAGGGTAGATGATGGCTGACAGACAGACAGATTGTGAGTTTGTCTGCTGCACCCACCACATATGCAAGACCTCCAATTGCTTCCAATGAATGGTCGAGATTGTCAACATCATTCGGAATGCTCCTCCTCGAATTGATGCAGTCATGAACTAGAGGTCGCCAGATGTCAGTGGGAATGTTGCACTTATTCCAACAGGCTCTCAACATTCCCACGTGTGAGATTTTACCAAATATTTTGACATCTACGGGCAGCGGTAGAGTTGCTGCTTTACAGGACCAGAGACCCGGGTTTGATCCTGTCTGTACGGACTTTGTACGTTCTCCCTGTGAATTGCATGGGTTTTCCACTGGGATCTCCGGTTTCTTCCCACATTCCAAAGACATACAGGTTTGTAGGTTAATTGGCTTAGTAAAATTGAAAATAGTCCCTGGCGTGTGTAGATAGTTTTAATTCATGGGGATCGCTGGTTGGCGTGGACTCAGTGGGCTAAAGGGCTTATTTCCACTCTGTATCTTGAAACTAAAAACTAAACCAGTCTTGTCCCCACCCCTGACCCCCAACTAGGGCTCCATCAATAAGACTCCACGTTATACCAAATAACATAGATCTAATTACTTTAATTGCTGATGGGCAACAGGTGGAAAAGCTTCAAGTGGCAAGTTCTTGTGTACCTGTTGCTCTCATTGATCTTGGTGTTGGGTTTGGGAAATACAGTTGAAGTAACTGCACTGCATTTTCAATGCTGAATACCGTATAACCATTATGCACTAAAGGTGCATGGAATAAACAATTAGGATGTGGAAACGATACCAATCAAGCAGGCTACTCCTGGGCAAATCAGAATTGGAAACCTATCATCAATCTATTATCAAGCAGTGGGGTTTGCTGCATATGAATTAGTTGCTGTGAGATCTGAGAGATACGTGCAGAATAAAATTGTCTCGTGACTCTGTGTCTCACTTTAATACAGACACAGATAACCATTATCATCAGTCTATATGCTTCATCTATGGAACCATAGAAGCTTTAGAAGAGGCCATGCATGACTGCTATAAGTCTTGAAAAAGCCCGTATCACCGAGGAAGATATATTGATTTTCAAGTGGTCAAAAAGGACACAACAATCTGGCAGGTTAAGAACAGGTAAAGCTGATCCCAACAAATGTCTCTTCCCTGCAAAATCCTTGGAACACAGCCTTAACATAAAAAAACACATTGTTTTATCAGAGATAAGCAAAAGATTTCATGTCAACATCCTCACACACAGGAGTAACGTGTTAAAATTATGTTTTCACCTAGCAAGAGAACGATATCACCTGTGCATGACCAGGTGACCCAGCAGTTAATTCACTACAATGGCACGGTGCACTTGGATTGAAATTGCACTATATTTCAAAAGACTAAAAAAAAGCTCCATGGATAATCGAAGGTCAAAGTCCAGCAGAATATCTGTGATTTACAGATTAAATGTTAAATGGAAAGACAACAAGAAGTACTGCAATTAATTGGTAACCATGGCACACACAGATTTATCAACATTGTGAAGACAATCCACAGTTCAGACAACCCAAGGACACACCCGGAGCCAAGATGGGTTATCTCTATTAGTCAACACTCAATGGAGATAACACTTTGAAGAACTCAACTAAGACTCGATTCAACAGCAAACCTGCTGTTTGTCCAGAACAAGAGATTGAAAAGCTACCAGACAAACAAACAAAAAAAATCACAGCCTCAGGAGCAGAACGTCTCGCAACTAAAAAATGTCAATTGACCAGAAAGGAATTTTAGTCTCAAATTTACATGGTCGTCTTTTGCATCAGGAAGAGTAGGACATATCCATAAACATCAGGAGGCAAGGTCAGTTGCAGTGAATATAGAAGTTTCCCTGTTGTCAAATCATTGAACCACTATACATTGTTATTTTGGCCACAAATGTCTGCAACTCTATCAACTGAAAATTGTGAAGTATTCTCCACACATTTGGCTGCTTGCTAAAATTTGTCCTCACCTTATTTCTGCCACTAAAGGCATAATCCTAATGAAAGCAGACCCAATTTCAGTTGCATTGTTGGCCCTTTTTTCAACCTTTCCTGATCCAGTAATGAACCTCATCTCCAGCAAGTTTCCTGCTAAAGTGGAGTGATTACAGAACATATGGGAATCTCTTCAATCCACATCCCATGTTGTCTCCTCTCAAGGCCATTCCATCGGTCAGAGCTGTTATTTATTTGTCTGTTCAGAAGCCAGGATGTGTATCTGTAATCATGCCTAGTCTTTCCACTGACAGAATTGTACACAACAAAAAAAGCTTTTCACTGTACCTCGGTACACGTGACAATAACTAAACTAAGGACTCAAATCCCTATCGTCAACTTGTTAGCTGAACCATGAGAAAATAGGCCTAGCACATCCAGACATACAGTATCAACCTGCAACAGCAAGAATAAAGATCTGCAATCAGATACTGGAAAGCACAGACCCAGTTCCCATATCTTAGCACACTGTTCAGTAACAATGATCATGTTCACCAATGCCTTCAATGCACTAGGTCAGTTTGGACATCTGAAGGAAAGTGTATCTGAAGATAGACATAAAATCTCGCAAGACGGTCCAATGAACAACAATCATCTCTGCCATTCTGTACATTTCTTAGATATGGACTACCTTTAGGATGTACCTTAAAGCACTGGAGATTACTGTCACATTGTATGTGGAAAATTCAAATCAATGGCAGAAGAAAGATAATATCACCGCTCGCATCCCAAGTTTTGAGGCAGTAATTACATGCAGTCTGCACCAATGAATAGACCATATCATACATATACAAGATTCTCCTATGAGCTTCACCATAGAATGACATGAGAAACAATACAAGAATGGGCTCAAAGTCTCCTTGAAAAACATACAATCTGCACAAACCTGGAGGAATCCTTGCCCCATGTTCATTCAAAATGGAAAATTAGCATTCAGCCACAAGTCATAAAACTCAGCAATAAAGGTAGAAGTAGCACTGTACTTCACAATCTAAACACTTGCCTGCCCCATTAGGCACTTCCTATTCAACCTGGAGTAGGATCATACTATGCATTTATCAACTGAAAATCCACAGAACAGTATAGGAAGTAGGTCATCTTTGACTCCAACGGACAAGGACCAAGAAATCTGGCAAAGTTCAAGATTCTAGCGCAATTCGGGACAAAGACATATACAGAAATTCTACCACAACTGATCACCAAGGATTTATCTATGCTCAGATACCATGCTCTTCCATGGATCCCAGTGAACGAGCACAAATTTCCAGTTTCCAACCAATCACGTTGGGAGCCTGCACGAGATAAAGCCTTGTACACCTGCAAGCAAGCTGCGCAAGTGCAAAGTTATTTCCACTGGTTGATTTAATTTGAGCTAATTTGATGATTTTTTTTTAAACACAAATGTTCGACTAACAGGTTTTTAAATGCTTATGAATGACAAAGGTTTTCATCTAGGTTACAACAAATGGCACGGGTGGCAAAGTGGCACAGCAGTAGTGTTGTTGCCGGGTTCGATCCTGATGAAGGGTACTGTCTGTATGGAGTTTGTACGCTCTCTCCGTGACCAGTGTGGGTTTTCTCTGGGAGCTCTGATTTCCTTCCCACACTCCAAAGACGTACAGGTTTGCAGGATAATTGCCTTGGTAAAATTGTACATTGTCTCTAGTATGTATAGGATAACGTTAGTGTACGGAAATTGCACTCAGATAGTGTATTCGGTGGGTTGAATGGCCCGTTTCCGCTCTGCATCTTTAAACTAAACTGGATCAACTGGGTGCAGCCTAACTGCTCGTTTAAGCATTCTGTGGGGATTTAAGACTGTCAAGTCCTGCTATGCAAAAATCCTCACCAACCAGATACCAGCTTCTTAGAGGATGCTCACACAAGAGAACCAGGCCCCAGTATCGAGCAGATTCAGCAAGTGGCAACCTTGGGCAGCTTGCCATTCCGCAGAAGGCTTGAGCCTATCTTCTTGAACCAGTTAAATGCAACTTTTAAGACACATTCACCTATCATTTTAATTTTGATTCTGGGAGGCACAAAACTAAACTAGCTCTCTTGTTAACTGTCAGATCAAGGTTTCTTAACCCAACAACATATCTGGATGAATGCAAATGCTATCATAAAGAGATTTAATAATGCTACTAGAGTATGATCATAAATGATAGTTTGAGAATTCCAGTTTGAGAACTTTATGACCAGCAGAGAGTTTATCGACTGAAGCACCTCCACTGCACAATAAAATGCACAGCAGATACACAGCATGCATTTTCCTTCGCAAATGTTAAAACAAATATGGGGGACCAAAAGTTTAAAAATTGCAATGGTTAATAAATGCAATAGAATAACAGAAAACTGAACAAGCTGATTCTGTCCTTGTTTCTGCAGCGATGGAAGAGCCATTCAACTTGATTTGCAGCCTTACATATTATAAGTCTTCAAAAAGCAGTGGCTTCTGCCTCAACCACCCTATCCAGTAATGAATCCCAGTAAACAAGTTTGGACTGAAAAAGATTTTCATCATCTACCTTCGCTGCTTTCACCCATTTAGTTCAGATTTATTTCCCAAATTTTTGATATGCCAGAGAAAAATAGAGCCTGCCCACTTATTCATCACAATCAAATCTCCTTTCACCCTTCCTTATTTCAAAAAAGTAACTCGTAGCTGCAAAATCTTTCCTTATCACAATGTTTTCCAGCCTTGGCAACAGTCTCACAATTTTCTTTACATCCTCTCCAGTGCAATCTCGTTTTTCCTGTAATCTGGTAACCAGAATCATACACAATATCCAAACTAAGGTGTAATAAACAAATTATACAATCTAGTACAACCTCCATACCCCAACATTGCAAGCCTTGACTCAAGGAAAACATCCTAAATGGTTTATTAACCGCCATCTTCCCTCAGGCTTGCAACCCCTGGTAGAAAACCTCAAATTGTACAAAAAAGGCCACCAGCATAATCAAGGATGTGTCTCACCCCGTACACACCTTTTTTTCTCCCTTTCCCACCAGGCAAGAGGCACAGAATGTAAAAATGCCTACCTCCTGATTCAAGGATGGATGCTTCCCATCTGTTATCAGGCAACTGAACCATCCTATCGCCAACTAGAGATCAGTCCGGAGCTACCACCTACTTCATTGGAGACTCTTGGACTATTTTTAACCGGACTTTACTGTACTTTATCTTGTACTAAACGTTATTCCCTTTATCCTGTCTACTTTAGACCGTAATCATGTAATCCCTCTGTAATGCGTTGCATTTAAGTTTTTCTAGTTTAGTTTATTGTCATGTGTACTGAGGGACAGTGAAAAGCTTTTTTTGTTGCGTGTTAGTTAAACTAACACACAACAAAAAAAGCTTTTCACTGTCCCTCAGTACACATGACAATAAACTAAACTAGAAAAACTTAAATGCAATGCATTACAGAATTACAGTGCTCTTGGTAGTCAAGCATGGTGCCATGGTCAGAAGGAAGTTCACATGCAACCATTCAATTCTACCCTCAAGAGCAAAACAGTGGAGAATAAAAAAGGAATCACTAATTAATGGATGCAACAGTGCAAGGGAGGATGATAAATTTATATGGTTGTCAAATGTTTCCCCACATTAAGAAGTTGCATACAGGTGTCTTCCATACCTTTCTGACCTGCTACCTTTAAGAACCTGTGGGCATGCACTCTGTGGCTTGTTTCTCCACATTTCTCTATTCTTTCCACATATTGTACACTTAATTATATAATTACTCTCTGCATATCCTTTACCTTGCAGTTCTTCAGATTAAATTCCAAGTATCCAACTGACTAGATCATCCATATCATCCAGAAGTCAAAAGGTTTCATCCTCCAAATCAAACAAACCCTTTTTATCTGTAAATATCTTTGTCGTGTTCTCTACATTTAACTCCATATTATTATTTGGCCTACCACTTGGCCTCACCTTGTTATACTAGCTTACTCCCCTCTACACATTCAGTCCAAATGAAGGATTGCGACTCAGAACGTCAACTGTCTATTTTCCTCCATATATGCTGCCTGACCCACTGAGTTTCTCTAGCAGATCGACACAAAATGTTAGCTGGACAGACGGTATCTCTGGAGTGAAAGAATGGGTGACGTTTCGAGTCAAGACCCTTCTTCGGATTCGTCAGAAGGGCTCGACCCGAAATGTCACCCATTCCTTCTCTCAAGAGATGCTGCCTGTCCCGCTGAGTTACTCCAGCATTTTGTGTCTATCTTCAGTTTAAACCAGCATCTGCAGTTCCTTCCTACACATTTCGCGAGCAGATTGTTTTGTTCCAGATTCCAGCATTAGCAGTCTCTTGTGATTCAAAATAATAAGGAAATCCTCTTTGGGAAAAGGCATTTAGTAAATAAAATGCTGTGTATCAAAGCGGGAAGTTACACAAGGCACTATTTCCAATAAAGGAGCAACAGGTTTTGTGGCACAAAATTTGGAAGTAAAAATTAAAATGAGTGTAAATTAGTGAAAAAACTACATTTAATGGTTTAAAAAGCTGATGTTCCACTGTTGTGAAATGAATCTAAGTAAAAACAAATTTTACTCAAAATCAGGAACATACAAATTAAACTAAATGGAAAAGGCTGCAATGAAACTTCCAGCAAAGGGACACTTCATTATATTTCATATTTGCCAGATTATCCAGCCCGAAATTGCTGCGATCCCATTGTTTAACCGAATACCCACCTGATGCTCAATGTGAACTCCATCGCCCGTGGGCCACCGGTGTTTGTTGGAGTAGCCGCCCAGCTGCTCGCCCGGTTGCCGCTGGAAGAAGTAGCCCACCGTGGCGTCGTCTTGAGAGCGTCCGCTGAGGTGCTGCGCCCCGGGGTGGCCGGGCGCGATGGGGCCCGACGCTCCGGGTGCCGCCGCAGCCGCACTCAACACCAGGCCGTCGTTGACGCCGGCTCCGCCACCACCGCCAGCGCCCCCGTGCATCATCCGCGCAGACTCCTGCTGCCAGGCCGCTTCATTCATGCCCAGCAGGACACATGGAGTATTCATCCCACCGACGCGGCGACCTGTGGGGCGGAGAAGAGCGGGTCAACAAGCAGGCCGGGACTGACTGGGCCCCGAGGCGTCGATCAAAGGCCGAGAGCCCGACTCCCACCCCCACCCTACAGATAGATAGAGACCCCGGCCCAGACACGGGAGGCTGAGCCGCAGCGGCCCCGAGCCGAGCCCAGCCCAGCCCGCCCTCCCGCCGGGCACGGCCGCTCAGAGAGGCCTCGCAACGCCTCGCCCGCCCGCCCTCGTTCCCTGGCCTCCCTCTTTGTTCCGCCCGCTGTCTGTGCGGGGTGTGTTTACCCGGGTGTTCCTCAACGCGGCCACCGCTCGATCGCCAGCCGTCAAGGGAGTTCCGCGTTGTGGTCTTGGGTGGCGGCGGCCCCGGCCCGGGCCGCACTCACCGGCGCTGGGTGTGTGGGTGGGTATGTAGAGGGGGGGGGTACACGGTGGAGGGCCGGGCAGCTTCTGCTCCCTTCCTTCCTTCTCGCTCTTTCTTTCTCTCTCCTTCGCTCTGCAGCCGCTCGCCGAGCTCACAGCAACATGGCGCCCGGCATCTTGTCCGCGCAAAGCACGCCGGCATCGCCCCTCCCTCCCCCGGCTGCCGTCCCGGGGCTGGAGAACGGGGCGGGGCCGGGCCGGGCCGGGCGGGGCGGCTCCCAGGCAAGAGAGACGGTGCAAGCCGGAGGCGGGACCGGAGACGGAGCAAGTTGCACCGCCAGAGGTGGTATCAGAGACCGAGGGATAGAGAGTGCGAGCCGCGCTGCCTGAAGTGGTATCAGAGACCGAGGGATAAGGTGCAAACCGCGCTGGCGGAGACGGAGCAAGTTGCACTGCCTGAAATGGTATCAGAGACGGAGGGAGAATGTGCAAGTTGCACCGCCAGAGGTAGTATCAGAGACCGAGGGATAGGATGCAAGTCGCGCTGTCGGAGACGGAGCAAGTTAAACCCGCCAGGCGTGCTATGAGAGACCGAGGGAGAATGTACAAGTTGCACTGCCAGAAGTGGTATCGGGAAACCAAGGGAGATGTGTGCAGTCTCGCTGCCAGAGGGAGGACTGGAGACGGGGCAAGTTGCACCGCTAGACGTGGTATCAGAGACCAAAGGAGACGGTACAAGCCGCGCTGCCGTAATCAGGTCCAGAGAATGGAGTAAGTTACACTGCCAGAAGTGGTATCAGAGACCGAGGGCGATGGTGCAAGCCGCGCTGCTGGAGACGGTACCAGAGACAGAGCAAGCTACACTACCAGAGACGGTGGGAGCCTCGGATGCCGCCTAGCCCACTACAGAGGGTAGATGGACAGGGCAAGTTGAGAGGTAAACTGAAAAAGTTGCACCGCCGGAGTAAGGAATACTGGACAAACTGCGCAACATGCGTCCAGAGGAAGAGTATGGGCTCGACCGATGCCGCAATACAGACGGAAAAACTGGGGCACTCAAATTAATTTGAGTTTACGAAATCCAGTAACTGTATGAAATGACCCAGGCTTGTTCAAGAGCATCTCCCAAGCCCATGACGCTGACACCGAGGCTAGGGGCTGTATGGGAACACTACATAAATTCTCCTCGAAGTTTGGAAATACGTGGTCCTTCACTGTGGGGTCGAAATCCGAGAACGCCTTTATTTATCAACACTTTAGGAGTACCTTTGCCACAAACATGTGAGCATCTGGAAAAGGTAGCTCACTCACTATCACTGTCTCAACAGCAATTAAAAAAATGGTGTAAAAAAATATCACAGCGTCCGAGGGAAAGAATGATGAAAACTGCTGCCTCCTGCCCTCATTCGCTCAGGAAATATAAACATTTGTTCTGCATTTCATAATAAAAATGAACATTATGGAACTATTTTGCTATTAATACTTGATTTTGACAGCTGCGCTGTCTTCAGCACAAATATTTTGAAATTATCAACATGGTATGATATAAATTGCATTACTTAAATATGTTTCCTCTGAAGGCAATGCAGGGAAGTTTATTTGTTTGATTCTCAAGGTGAATCAATCTAATGAATGAAGATAGACTGAGCTAGATTGGACACATGTTCACTGAATGAAGATGAATGAAAGGTGATAGAAAATAGAATAATACAATACAGAAACTGGCCATTTGACCCACAACGTTCTGCCTGCATCTGATCCATATCCCTCATATACTGCATATCCACTTAAATACCGACAGTCTCTTAAACCCCACTCTCGTAACTGCAATCCTGGTGGTGCAATTCATGTGAAAAAAAATGCCTCAAACATTTCCTTTAAACTCTCCCCCTCTCATGTTTTTGACATTTCCAACCTGGGAAAAAAGGTTCTGACTATCTACAATATTTATCCCTCTCCTAATTTTATATACTTTCATCAGGTATGCCCTCAATCTCCTACACTCCAAGGAAAACCAGCCAGTTTTGTCGAACCTCTCCTTATAGCTAAAATTCTCTAATCCAGGCAGCATTGTGGTAACCCCCTTCTGCACTCTCTCCAAAGCATCCATATTCTTCATACAATGGGGCAACTAGAACTGCAACACAATACTGCAAATGCAGCCGAACAGAAGTTTTATAAAGCTGCAAAATGACTTCTTGTACTCAGTGCCCCAATTAATGAAGCCAAGCATACCATACTTGGTAACCACTATATCTACCTGTGTTCAGGGAGCTAGGGACTAGGACCCCCAGATACCTCTATGCATCAATGCTGACAGGAGTCTTGCCAATAAATTTATATTTCCCCCATACATTTGACCACCAAAGTACACCACCTCATACTTGCTTGCATTAGACTCCACCTGCCATTTCTCCCCCCCCCCCCCCCCATCATTTGCAACTGATGTATCCCATTGCATCCCTTGACAGCCTTCCTCACTATCTGGAACTCCACCAATTTTGTCATCATCTACAAACTTACCAACTACCTTGTGTATGTTTACATCCAAGTCATCTATATCACAAACAGCAGTGATCCCTGCAGAACATCACTGGTCACAGTTCTCCAACAAGTGCAGCACACTACTATGGGAAGCCAGTTGTGAATTGAAACTATCTTTTCACTATGGACCCCATACCTCTTAATACTTTTGATCAGCCTACCATGAGGGACTTGATTAAGTCCTTCACAAAAATCCATGTGGGCAACATTGCCCTCATCGATCAAACCCTCGTCAACTGTACATTCCCATCACTTGCTATCTCTTGTCCTACCTCTATGCCACACCTTCCCCTCTTTTCTGTCAGTCTAGATAAAGGGTCTCCACCTGGAATGTTGATTGTCCAGTTCCCTACACAGATGTGTAAGAAGGAACTGCAGATGCTGGTTTAAACCGAAAATAGACACAAAAAGCTGGAGTAACTCAGCAGGACAGGCTGTATCTCTGGAGAGAAGGAATGGGTGACGTTTCGGGTCAAGACCCTTCTTCAGACCCTTCTACGTCTGAAGAAGGGTCTTGAGTCGAAATGTCACCCATTCCTTCTCTCCAGTGATGCTGCCTGAGTTATTCCAGCTTTTTATTTCATCATGTACAGATGTTGAATGAACTGCTGAGTTCCTCCAGCTGCTCTTCCTTTTTTTGCCATTAATGGTTTCATTTTACTTGCAATTGTTAGTGTTATTGTATATTATACTGAATCAAGTTTGGTGTATTATTTATTAAAATAAATTGGCCCCAGCTTTATTGACAGTTCAATTCAAAATAATAAAGCATTAACCAGAATTTATAATTGCTTTTTATTTTACAAAAGAATGGAAAATCTAAAGGTTTGAATTTGGCAACTCATGAAAAATGACAAAATTAATCTATTTCTTTGGGACTTCAGAAGTTAATTTTCTTTTTAATATACAATCTGGTTATGATAGAGGAGGAATGAGAAAAAGGTCAAGTGAAATTGGCCCTTGCCAATGAACAAGTGATAAGAATAAAAGTGCATTGTCATCATTATTTTACGATGAAATCTCACCGTACTCACCACTTGTTAAGGTCACTTGGAACAATTTTTCTTTCAGAGACATCAGAACATTTATAATTCAAACACCACCACAATGTGTAACAAGATTAAATATATTCTGAAAACCACCATGGCTGATTATTTCCATCTCTTTTTACTTTCAAATTATCTTTGCAACCATGAAATTCCAAATTGCCTGCACTGTATGAAGCCCTGATGACTACTCACATTCCAAATGAATCATACTATGTCAGTAAGGTGAGATTTGAGTTCCATTATGAAGCTTAAAAGTATAATTAGAGCCTTTGAATTGTCACCTGGCTAGAGTCACTGGTTGACGTTACAACTGGTGATCAGTTGTTGAGACTCCATTAAGTCTTCTACTTCCATTTATGCTTTTAGAACAGAAAAGTACAAAACCTACGAAGTGACAAGACGTGCAACATCTATCATTACATTCCATCACTGGAATCCTTGTGGACCAACCACAGAGTTGACTTTTGCTTTGATTTCCCCAGCATAACACCAGGAAATTGCCTTTCATATTCTTGGCAGAGTATCTTATTGATCCCAATAGCGTCTAGGAGGCAAAAATGTTTATTTTTTTCTTATTATTCTATGTTTCCTTGTATGTTAATCACCTTTATTTTTCTGAATTTGACAATAATTGTTGTATGTTTAAATCATTTACTTTGGTTTTACTAAGTTTCAAATGCCTCTGAAAGCCAGAAAGATTTAAAAATTATTTGAATCCTTGGCAGCTTTGACAGAAACATATTTAAAAATATAAAATACTCATAGTTCAGTTTTAATCATTTTAAATTCACGATGCACACTGAGAAGAAGTCTCACCTTTCCAGTCGCAAGAATCAATTAGAATGATCCATTTTATGCCTGGAAGTAAGCCAGCATTAAAAGTATCTAGAAATTATATTTTTGATTACAGTACTATAAGGATTTGTTTCGGGGTTACTTTGTCTCATGTTAAAAAAAAATCAATATCGTGTCGGCTTCAGAACTCATGTTTTCTGGACCTACTAAATCTAAGGAATAAAGACTAAATCTGATGCCCATTAGGCCCCAACGTTGTGTTGAGTCTCTATGGTAAGCATACGATTTCTCACACGAAACCAACACAGATTCAGGCAACATTATATTTTGTCACATTTCAATAAGCTGCAAAAGCGAAAGACTGTATGATCAAATGCATTTGCCTTCTTTGAAAGTATGGTCTGAGACACTGCAATATTGTGGACACTGCAATATTGAAACAGCATTTTACACTGCAAATATGTTGTAGAGAAGTTATCTCCTTGACCATTTCATATGTTCAATTGGCTAAATAACTACATAGAACAATTCTCAATTGGCATGGTAAATGGTTCCATTATGTGGTCCTATTGGCAACTTTGTTTTGAATCCCAAAAAATCCTTCCAAAACACTCTCATGAGTTACAATTTGATGTATGCATGTGCTGCTTACATTATTGCCCTTCCACACTATAGCCTTACCTTGCTTCTTTTACCTTTCAAGGACTCTCTGGAAACTGAAAACTGCCTAACAAAGGGAAGAATAAAGATATTGTTTGGTTTAGCGATAAAAGTCATCAGCTCGGGTATTGTCACTAGTTGCAACATGAAGCATAGGGTAGAGGCAGGATCTGCCGGAGGTGAAGCATCAACCACATGTGATCTAATGCCAGGGCAGGAGCAAAGAATGCCCAGGTGTCTGCTTTTAGACTGAATCGTTTCATTGAAAGATATAGCATGAAAACAGATAATTCAGTCACCAAGACCACGCTGACCTTCGGACGCCTATTTACAATGTGTTATCCCACTTTTATGTATAGAAACAGAATTAGGCCATTCGGCCCATCAAGTGTACTACGCCATCCAATCATGGCTGGCCTATCTTTCCCTCTCAACCCCACATTCCAAAGATGTGCTCATGATTTTAGATTTTTTTTTAGATTTAGAGATATAGTGCAGAAACAGGCCCTTCGGCCCACCGGGTCTGCGCTGCCCAGCGATCCCTGCACATTAACACTATCCTATACCCACTACGGACAGTTTTTACATTTACCAAGCCAATTAACCTACGTACCTGAACGTCTTTGGATTGTGGGAGGAAACCAAAGATCTCGGAGAAAACCCACGCAGATCACGGGGAGAACATACAAACTCCGTACAGTACAGCACCCGTAGTCAGGATCGAACCTGAGTCTCCGGCGCTGCATTCGCTGTAAGGCAGCAACTCTACCGCTGTGCCACCGTGCCGCCCTAAGGTAAAATGGCTCCTGCAAAGTACTCCTCGTGGAGATGAGAGGTGAGGGAATCAGAGGGTGTTAATGAGCATGTGTGAGAGAATAGGTTAAAAGGAAATAAATAGAGGAATGGGATTCATGGGATGGCACTGTGAGCATAGACTCTGAGGGCTGAATGGCCTTTTATTATATCATAATATAAGGAGGGATCCAACAGTGGATGTTAACACTGGAATATATTTGACAGAATAGATTTAAAGAGAGATATATTTACTTACTCAGAGGTTAGATAGTACTAATCACAACTACAGAAGAACTAGTTTGAGTCGAATGGTATAGGTATATTTTAAGGAAATCTGAGTAATTATTTATGAGAAATGGAAATAGAGGAGTCTGTGAATAGAGTTACATGCAGAAAGTTGGATGGAGGCTAGTTGCCAACTCAGATTAATGACCAGCGTGACCTGTTTCTATGCAGCAAGCCTTATGTAAACAATTGCTGTACACGATCAATTAACATCAGTTAATGTTTACAAGATATTCTTATTGCCAAGGAGACTTAGAACTTGAGATGCAATAAAAATAGTTTCAATACTTAGACCTTTGATATAGCTGCAGCGAGATTTTCAAAAAAGAAAGGAAGAAGCTTTGCCTGGATTCAGTCAGCCTTGGATATGGCATCAACAGCAGGAAAACTAAATTTAAAACGTGAAGTTGGATTAATTAGTTCCGTGTCTTTAATTGTAGGGACTATTATTGGCTCTGGCATCTTTATGTCTCCAGAATGGGTGTTACGATATATTGGGAGCCCTGGAGCCAGCCTTCTGGTATGGGCTTTCTGTGGATTACTGTGCATGGTAGCTGCTCTTTCATACGTTGAATTAGGGACTGTCATAAAGGAATCTGGTGGAGAATATATATACATCTTGAGAAACTTCGGTCCCATCCCAGCTTTTGTGTTCTCTTGGACATCTGTGTTTGTAGTCAGACCTGCTTCTCTCGCAGCAATGTCTTTGAGCCTGGCGCAATACACTGCGGCTCCATTTTATGGGGAATGTCCACCACCTCCTGCTCTGGTAAAGTGTACAGCTGCTGCCAGCATTTTAATTGTCGTTGTAGTAAACTGTCTTAATGTGAAACTGGCAACCCACATTCAAAATATCTTCACATTTGCCAAACTAGTGTCCTTGCTGGTAATAGTGATAGGTGGGATAATATTGATCCTCAATGGACACACACAGAGTTTTCAGAATGCTTTTCAAGGAACAAGAGGAATAGGCTCAATTGGAACCGCTTTACAACAAGGCCTCTGGTCCTACGATGGATGGAATAATTTAAATAGTTTGACTGAAGAAATCAAGAGGCCAGAAGTAAGTACGAAACAAGTACTCTTAATCCATCGCAATTTTTTTTTTTTAAATGACGACTTTAATGGAATGCTACTTGGCATCAGCAACATAAATTACCAGGTCAAGCCGCTTGTGCAAGCTGAGCACCAAGGATGGAAAGTCAGTGGGTTTTAGTTAAGACTAGACCGAGTGGGCCCGTTGGGCCCGTCCTCGTAGGGTTTCCATTGTAACCGGGAGGGGAGGAAAGGGGGAGGGTTGGGGGAGGGAAGGGGGAGGGAGGAGGGGAGGGAGGGGGGGAGGGGAGGGGGAGGGAGAGGGGAGGGAGGGGGGTAGGGAGAGGGGGGGATGGGAGGGGGGAGGGGAGGGGGGGAGGGAGGAGGGAAGGGGGGAGGGAGAGGGGAGGGAGGTGGGTTGGGGGGAGGGAGGGAGGGGGACCTCCCCTTTTCCCAGTACCCCTCTTTCCCCGTTGGGCCCGTCCTCGTAGGGTTTCCATTGTAACCGGGAGGAGGGGAGGGCGGGAAGGGGGAGGGAGGGAGGAGGGAGGTGTGGAGGGAGGAGGGGAGGGGAGGGAGGGGGGAGGGGGGGAAGGGGAGGGGGGAAGGGGGAAGGGGGAGGGAGAGGGAGAGGGGAGGGAGGGGGGATGGGATGGGGGAATGGGGGAGGGAGGGGGACCTCCCCTTTTCCCAGTACTCCTCTTTCCCCGTTGGGCCCGTCCTCGTAGGGTTTCAATTGTAACCGGGAGGGGGGAGGGAGGGTGGAGAGGGATGGAAGGGTGGAGGGAGGGGGGGAGGGATTGGGGAGGGAGGGATGGAGGGAGGGGGGAGTTAGGGGGGAGGGGGGAGGGAGTTGGGGAGGGAGGGGGAGGAGGGGGGGAGGGAGTGGGGATGGAGGTGGGAAGGAGGGGGGATGAAGGGGTTGAGGGGGGAAGGGGGGACCTCCCCTTTTCCCAGTACCCCTCTTTCCCGTTGGGCCCCGTCCTCATAGGGTTTCCATTGTAACCGGGGGGGGAGGGAGGTGTGGAGGGAGTGTGGAGGGAGGAGGGGAGGGGGGGAGGGGAGGGGGGAAGGGGAGGGGGAAGGGGGGAGGGGGTAGGGGGGAGGGGAGGGAGGGGGACCTCCCCTTTTCCCAGTACCCCTCTTTCCCCGTGGGCCGGTCCCCGTAGGGTTTCTATTGTAACCGGGAGGGGGGAGGGAGGATGGAAGGAGGGGGGAGGGGGAGAGGGATGGAAGGTGGATTGATTGGGGGGAGGGAGGGATGGAGGGAAGGAGGGAGGGGGGAGATAGGGGGGAGGTTTGAGGGAGGTGGGGGAGGGAGGGGGAGGGAGTTGGGGAGGGAGGGGGAGGAGGGGGGGAGGGAGTGGGGGATGGAGGTGGGAAGGAAGGGGTTGAGGGTGTGAAGGGGGACCTCCATTTTCCCAGTACCCCTCTTTCCCCCACCACCAAGCCCCCTCCGCAACGACCCCTGTTGTCCCCCTCCCCAGTCCCCATCTCAGACCCCCCCCCCCATTCTCTCTCTCCCCAGACACACTCCAAGTGCTGTTTCGCAACACTTGCCCCGGTGGCCCACGAGCATAGAGGCCCCATGTTGATCTGTGTATGCTAAGTGACTTGCAATAAAAAGACTACTTGAAAACAGTGGTTTAAAGTGGTTTAAAGTGCTGTTTTTGCTACATTCGCGGTCATTTAGTGCTTCTCACGACCACGGTCATTTAGTGCTTCTCACTGCGATCTGTTAGTGGTGCTTTTCGAAACAATGTAGCAACCCATCTCAAACAAGCATTGGGAGGATGGGAGGGACGGAAGGGGAGGGAGGGAGGAGAGAGGTGTGGAGGGAGGAGGGGAGGGAGGGGGAAGGGGAGGGGGAACGGGGGGAAGGGGGAGGGAGAGGGGAGGGAGGGGGGATGGGATGGGGGAAGGGGGGAGGGAGGGGGACCTCCCCTTTTCCCAGTACCCTCTTTCCCCGTTGGGCCCGTCCTCGTAGGGTTTCCATTGTAACCGGGAGGAGGGAGGGAGGGAGGAGGGAGTGTGGAGGGAGGAGGGGAGGGGGGAGGGGAGGGGGGAAGGGGGAGGGAGAGGGTTAGGGGGGAGGGGGATGGGGGAGGGGGTAAGGGGAGGGAGGGGGGACCTCCCCTTTTCCCAGTACCCCTCTTTCCCCGTTGGGCCCGTCCCGTAGGGTTTCCTTTGTAACCAGAAGGGGGGAGGGAGGGTGAAAGGAGGGGGAGGGGGAGAGGGATGGAGGGAAGGAGGGAGGGGGGGGAGTTAGGGGAGGAGGGGTGAGGGAGGTGGGGAGGGAGTTGGGGAGGAGGGGGGAGGGAGTGGGGATGGAGGTGGGAAGGAGTGGGGAGGGAAGGGGTTGAGGGGGGGAAGGGGGGGGAGGGAGGGAATAGGGGCCCCATGCTGATCTGTGTATGTTAAGTGACTCGCACAACTTTAAAAAACTGGCAGTTGCTTTTCGCAACAATGTTTGCAACATCTCACACAAGCATTGTGACGTCACAAGCTGAAGACCTTGAAAAAAAAAGGTCAGAAAAAAATTATGTAAATTTAAAACCGATATGATCTCTCATTGGTGCACGGGTGCCATTGTGACATCACGCGCTGAAGCCCCTTCAGAAAAGGGTTAGAAATGAGAAATTTTAACTTTAATATCTCTCTAGCTTTAAAAAGGTAGCTTCAATTTGAACGAAAGTATTACAATAGTTGCCCATGTTAATGGTGAATATGGCGGTACAAAAATCGTAGCGCTTTGGTGTACCGTCTGGGAGGAGTAGGGTTTGTAAGTTATGGACAGAAATCTTCGGAATCTTCCGTACAAACATACGGAATCTTCCGTATATACATACGGAATGTTGGACCGCAGAGTTTAGTAGTATACTAGACCGAGTGGGCCCGTTGGGCCCGTCCTCGTAGGGTTCCATTGTAACCGGGAGGGGAGGAAAGGGGGAGGGTTGGGGGAGGGAAGGGGGAGGGGAGGAGGGGAGGGAGGGGGGAGGGAGAGGGGGGGAGGGAGAGGGGAGGGGAGGGGGGAGGGAGAGGGAGGGAGGGGGGTAGGGGGAGGGAGGGGGGAGAGAGGGGGATGGGAGGGGGAGGGGAGGGGGGAAGGGAGGAGAGAAGGGGGGGGAGGGAGAGGGGAGGGAGGTGGGTAGGGGGGAGGGAGGGAGGGGGACCTCCCCTTTTCCCAGTACCCCTCTTTCCCCGTTGGGGCCCCGTCCTCGTAGGGTTTCCATTGTAACCTGGAGGAGGGGAGGGCGGGAAGGGGGAGGGAGGGAGGAGGGAGGTGTGGAGGGAGGAGGCGAGGGGAGGGGAGGGGGGAGGGGAGGGAGGGGGGTAGGGGGAGGGGGAGGGAGTGGGGAGGGGGGAGGGGAAGGGGGGAGGGAGGGGGACCTCCCCTTTTCCCAGTACTCCTCTTTCCCCGTTGGGCCCGTCCTCGTAGGGTTTCAATTGTAACCGGGAGGGGGGGAGGGAGGGTGGAAGGAGGGGGGGAGAGGGATGGAAGGGTGGAGGGAGGGGGGGAGGGTTTGGGGAGGGAGGGGGGGAGGGTTCTGGGGAGGGAGGGATGGAGGGAAGGAGGGAGGGGGGAGTTAGGGGGGAGGGGGGAGGGAGGGGGGAGGGAGTTGGGAGGGAGGGGGGATGGAGGTGGGAAGGAGGGGGGATAAAGGGGTTGAGGGGGGGAAGGGGGACCTCCCCTTTTCCCAGTACCCCTCTTTCCCCGTTGGGCCCGTCCTCATAGGGTTTCCATTGTAACCGGGAGGGGGGGGAGGGAGGGAGGGAGGGAGGTGTGGAGGGAGAGGGGAGAGGGAGGAGGGGGAGGGGAGGGGGGAAGGGGAGGGGGGAAGGGGGGAGGGGTAGGGGAGGGGGTAGGGGGGAGGGGAGGGGGGAGGGAGGGGGATCTCCCCTTTTCCCAGTACCCCTCTTTCCCCGTTGGGCCCATCCCCGTAGGGTTTCCATTGTAACCGGGAGGGGGGGGGAGGGAGGGTGGAAGGAGGGGGGGAGGGGAGGAGGGATGGAAGGGTGGAGGGAGGGGGGAGGGAGTGGGGGAGGGTGGGATGGAGGGAAGGAGGGAGTTAGGGGCTGAGTGGTGATGGAGGTTGGGATTGAGGGGGGAGGGAGGGGGGGAGCGAGTGGGGATGGAGGTGGGAAGGAGGGGGGAGGAAGGGGTTGAGGGGGGAAGTGGAACCTCCCCTTTTCCCAGTACTCCTCTTTCCCCACCACAAGCCCCCTCCGCAACGACCCCTGTTGTCCCCCTCCCCAGTCCCGATTCTCAGACCCCCCCCCATTCTCTCTCTCCCCCAGACACACTCTCAGTGCTTTTTCGAAACACTTGCCCCGGTGGCCCACGAGCATAGGGGCCCAATGCTGATCTGTGTATGTTAAGTGACTTGCAATAAAAAAAAATACTTTAAAAAAAGATAAGTGCTTTTTAAGTGCTTGTTTTGAAACATTCGCGGTCACATAGTGCTTCTCACTGCGATCTGTTAGTGGTGCTTTTCGAAACAATGTAGCACCCATCTCAAACAAGCATTGGAGGATGGGAGGGAGGGAAGGGGAGGGAGGGGAGGAGAGAGGTGTGGAGGGAGGGGGGAAGGGGAGGGGGGAAAGGGGAAGGGGAGGGAGAGGGAGGGAGGGGGGATGGGATGGGGGAAGGGGGAGGGAGGGGGACTCCCCTTTTCCCAGTACCCCTCTTTCCCCGTTGGGCCGTCCTCGTAGGGTTTCCATTGTAACCGGGAGGAGGGGAGGGAGGGAGGAGGGAGGTGTGGAGGGAGGAGGGGAGGGGGGGAGGGGAGGGGGGAAGGGGGAGGGAGAGGGTTAGGGGGGGAGGGGGAGGGGGGAGGGGAGGGGGAAGGGAGGGAGGGGACCTCCCTTTTCCCAGTACCCCTCTTCCCCGTTGGGCCCGTCCCCATAGGGTTTCCTTTGTGACCAGAAGGGGGGAGGGAGGGTGGAAGGAGGGGGGAGGGGGGAGAGTGATGGAAGGGTGGAGGGAGGGGGGGGAGGATGGAGGGAAGGAGGGAGGGGGGGGAGTTAGGGGAGGAGGGGTGAGGGAGGTGGGGAGGAGTTGGGGAGGGGGGGAGGGAGTGGGGATGGAGGTGGGAAGGAGTGGGGAGGAAGGGGTTGAGGGGGGAAGGGGGGGAGGGAGGGAATAGGGGCCCCATGCTGACCTGTGTATGTAAGTGACTTGCACAACTTTAAAAAACTGGCAGTTGCTTTTCGCAACAATGTTGCAACAATCTCACACAAGCATTGTGACGTCACAAGCTGAAGATGTAAATTTAAAACCGAGCTGATCTCTCATTGGTGCACGGGTGCCATTGTGACATCACGCGCTGAAGCCCCTTCAAGAAAAGGTTAGAAATGAAAATTTAAACTTTAATATCTCTCTAGCTTTAAAAAGGTAGCTTCATTTGAACGAAAGTACTTACAATAGTTGCCCAGGTTAATGGTGAATATGGCGGTACAAAAATCGTAGCTCTTTGGTTGTACCTTCAGGGAGGAGTAGGGTTTGTAAGTTATGGACAGAAACTCTTCGGAATCTTCCGTACATACACATATACATACATACAATACGGAATGTTGGACCGCAGAGTTTTAGTAGTATACTAGACCGAGTGGGCCCGTTGGGCCCGTCCTCGTAGGGTTTCCATTGTAACCGGGAGGGGAGGAAAGGGGGAGGGTTGGGGGAGGGAAGGGGGAGGGGAGGGGAGGGGAGGGGGGGGGGAGGGGAGGGGGGGAGGGAGAGGGGAGGGAGGGGGTAGGGGGGAGGGAGGGGGAGAGGGGGGATGGGAGGGGGAGGGGAGGGGGTGAAGGGAGGAGGGAAAGGGGGGAGGGAGAGGGGAGGGAGGTGGGTAGGGGGGAGGGAGGGGGACCTCCCCTTTCCCAGTACCCCTCTTTCCCCGTTGGGCCCGTCCTCGTAGGGTTTCCATTGTAACCGGGAGGAGGGGAGGGCGGGAAGGGGGAGGGAGGGAGGAGGGAGGTGTGGAGGGAGGAGGGGAGGGGAGGGAGGGGGGAGGGGAGGGGAGGGGGGTAGGGGGGAGGGGAAGGGGGGAGGGAGGGGGACCTCCCCTTTTCCCAGTACTCCTCTTTCCCCGTTGGGCCGGTCCCTCGTAGGGTTTCAATTGTAACCGGGAGGGGGGGAGGGGAGGGTGGAAGGAGGGGGGAGAGGGATGGAAGGGTGGAGGGAGGGGGGGAGGGATTGGGGAGGGAGGGAAGGAGGGAGGGGGGAGTTAGGGGGGAGGGGGGAGGGAGTTGGGGAGGGAGGGGGAGGAGGGGGGGAGGGAGTGGGGATGGAGGTGGGAAGGAGGGGGGATGAAGGGGTTGAGGGGGGAAGGGGGACCTCCCCTTTTCCCAGTACCCCTCTTTCCCCGTTGGGCCCGTCCTCATAGGGTTTCCATTGTAACCGGGAGGGGGGAGGGAGGGAGGTGTGGAGGGAGGAGGGGAGGGGGAGGGAGGGGGGAGGGGAGGGGGGAAGGGGAGGGGGGAAGGGGGGAGGGAGTAGGGGGGAGGGGAGGGAGGGGGATCTCCCCTTTTCCCAGTACCCCTCTTTCCCCGTTGGGCCCGTCCCCGTAGGGTTTCCATTGTAACCGGGAAACACTTGCCCGGTGGCCCACGAGCATAGGGGCCCAATGCTGATCTGTGTATGTTAAGTGACTTGCAATTAAAAAAAATACTTTAAAAAAAGATAAGTGCTTTTTAAGTGCTTGTTTTGAAACATTCGCGGTCACATAGTGCTTCTCACTGCGATCTGTTAGTGGTGCTTTTCGAAACAATGTAGCACCCATCTCAAACAAGCATTGGGAGGATGGGAGGGAGGGAAGGGGAGGGAGGGAGGAGAGAGGTGTGGAGGGATGGGGGAAGGGGAGGGGGGAACGGGGGGAAGGGGGAGGGAGAGGAGAGGGAGGGGGGATGGGATGGGGGAAGGGGGGAGGGAGGGGGACCTCCCCTTTTCCCAGTACCCCTCTTTCCCCGTTGGGCCCGTCCTCGTAGGGTTTCCATTGTAACCGGGAGGAGGGGAGGGAGGGAGGAGGGAGGTGTGGAGGGAGGAGGGGAGGGGGAAGGGGGAGGGAGAGGGTTAGGGGGGAGGGGGAGGGGAGGGGAGGGAGGGGGACCTCCCCTTTTCCCAGTACCCCTCTTTCCCCGTTGGGCCCGTCCCCGTAGGGTTTCCTTTGTAACCAGAAGGGGGGAGGGAGGGTGGAAGGAGGGGGGAGGGGGAGAGGGATGGAAGGGTGGAGGGAGGGGGGGAGGGATGGAGGGAAGGAGGGAGGGGGGGGAGTTAGGGGAGGAGGGGTGAGGGAGGTGGGGAGGGAGTTGGGGAGGAGGGGTGGAGGGAGTGGGGATGGAGGTGGGAAGGAGTGGGGAGGAAGGGGTTGAGGGGGGAAGGGGGGGGAGGGAGGGAATAGGGGCCCCATGCTGATCTGTGTATGTTAAGTGACTTGCACAACTTTAAAAAACTGGCAGTTGCCTTTCGCAACAATGTTGCAACAATCTCACACAAGCATTGTGACGTCACAAGCTGAAGATGTAAATTTAAAACCGAGCTGATCTCTCATTGGTGCACGGGTGCCATTGTGACATCACGCGCTGAAGCCCCTTCAAGAAAAGGGTTAGAAATGAAAATTAAACTTTAATATCTCTCTAGCTTTAAAAAGGCAGCTTCAATTTGAACGAAAGTACTTACAATAGTTGCCCATGTTAATGGTGAATATGGCGGTACAAAAATCGTAGCGCTTTGGTGTACCGTCAGGGAGGAGTAGGGTTTGTAAGTTATGGACAGAAACTCTTCGGAATCTTTGCGTACATACACATATACATACGGAATGTTGGACCGCAGAGTTTTAGTAGTATATAGATAGATAGATAGCTGAGTGGGGGTTAATTGTATTATGAAACCTTATTCATTAAGTTCTCATGGGTTCAAATAGATCCCTTCCCCTCCCCAACCTGCTCCATTTGCCTAATATCCTTCACCCTTCCCAGTCCACCTGTCATTTCCCACTTCGATCTCACCACTCCACCTCTCCTCGTTATACTAGCTATCTTCCCTCTCCACTCTCATTCCTGATGTAGTCGTCGTCCATTGCTTTCCATCCACAGATGCTAGTCGACCTGATGATTGTTTGTTGCTCCAGATTCCAGCCTCTGCAGTCCCTTCTGCATCTAACCCAATATTGAGATTACAGTGAATTTATTGTTTCAGGTGAACCTGCCCCGAGCTTTACTGATTTCCCTTCCACTGGTGACTTTGCTTTACATTCTGGTAAACATGAGCTACCTGGCAGCCATGAGTCCAGCTGAGATGATCTTCTCTAGAGCTGTGGCTGTAACATGGGGGTAAGTTAAGAGTGTACATGTGTTATTTATCTTTATTGGCTGAACCATAGAAAATTTGACTTGACTTGACTTGAATAAGACCACTTTGGTCAAACAAGAACTTAAAAGGGTCAGTTACAGTATTATGTGTAGTTTTTATCACAAGTCTATAGGAAGGCTGTGAAAATATGGAAAAGATGTTACCTGGGCTGCATCATTATATATTGGGGGATAGGAAGTCTGGGTTGTTTTATTTGGAATAAAGGAAACTGAGGAATACATAATAAAGAAGATAAAGTTATGATAAATAGGATAAATGTGCAGACAGAGGAGATTAGGTTAACTTGGCATCATGTTTAGCCTGGAGGTTGTCAGCAGAAGGGCCCATTGCTGCATTGTACTGTTCTATAGACAATAGACAATAGAAAATAGGTGCAGGAGAAGGCCATTCGGCCCTTCGAGCCAGAACAGCCATTCAATGTGATCATGGCTGATCATTCTCAATCAGTACCCCGTTCCTGCCTTCTCCCCATACCCCCCTGACTCCGCTATCCTTCAGAGCTCTATCTAGCTCTCTCTTGAATGTATTCAGAGAATTGGCCTCCACTGCCCTCTGAGAGTTCTATGTTCTATAAACAGTTAGGATCTACTTCCCTTAGCACAAATAAATTATTGTGGTGAAAGATTGCAGTCAAATGGTAGAAGGAATAGAAGTTATGGAAAAAATCGCTCAACAAGCAGTGAGTCCTTGAACACAATGTTTGCAAGGATAGTGGAGTCATCGATGCATAGATACGTAGACAATAGGTGCAGGAGTAGGCCATTCGGCCCTTCGAACCAGCACTGCCATTCAATGTGATCACGGCTGATCGTTCACAATCAGTACCCCGTTCCTGCCTTTTCCCCATATCCCTTGACTCCACTAGCCCTAAGAGCTCTATCTAACTCTCTTTTGAATGCATCCAGTGAATCGGCCTCCATTGCCGTCTGAGGCAGAGAATTCCACAAATTCACAACTCTCTGGGTGAAAACGTTTTTCTCATCTCAGTTCTAAATGGCTTACCCCTTATTCCTAAACTGTGGCCCCTGGTTCTGGACTCCCCCAACATCGGGAACATGGTTCCTGCAGCCAGCGTGTCCAACCCCTTAATAATTTTATATGTTTCTATAAGATCCCCTCTCATCCTTCTAAATTCCAGTGAATACAAGCCCAGTCACTACATTCTTTCATCATATGACAGTCCCGCCATCCCGGGAATTAACCTCGTGAACCTTTGCTGCACTCCCGCAATAGCAAGAGTGTCCTTCCTCAAATTAGGAGACCAAAACTGCACACAGTACTCCAGGTGTGGTCTCACCAGGGCCCTGTACAACTGTAGAAGGACCTCTTTGCTCCTATACTCAACTCCTCTCGTTATGAAGGCCAACATGCCATTAGCTTTCTTCACTGCCTGCTGTACCTGCATGCTTACTAATATCACCAAACCAGTGCTCTTGCACTTGTGTACAGCGCCGTTGAGTACGCCGCCCCAGCATGGTGCCGCAGCGCTCATACTAGCAAGCTAGACATCACCCTCAACGACACCATGCGGATCATTACCGGCTGCCTACGCCCTACTCCGACGGATCTCCTGCCGTTGCTTACAGGTATCGCACCCGCCAAGCTTCGCAGAGAGTTCTTCACTCATAGGCTGGTGTGCAAGGCCCCATCGGATGCCAAACATCCTTTGCACCACCTCGCCCAGGATTCACAGCAACTGGGATCTCAACGCCTGTCATCTCGTCACCCTTTCCCCCGTCATGCAGCGACCCTCTGTTGCTCCGGTTTCAACATACTAGGAGCATGGAGAACCAGCTGGGAACAGACATCGCGACCTCCTCAATTCACTGTCGCACCAAACACCACAGCCCCACCCAGCTCGGACATGCTCCGCATAGAGTGGGTCGCCCTGAACCGGCTCCGCACAGGGGTCGGTCGGTTCAACACCAACATGCATCGTTGGGGGTTACGTTCATCAGCAGCCTGCGTGTGTGGAGCAGACCAGCAAACAGCGCAGCACGTCATTTTCGACTGCACTGTCCTCCGTCCCCCTGGTGGAGGGGTAGACCTCGCGGCCCTCGACAACAGCACAGTGCACTGGCTACAGCGCCTGGAGGGCGTTACATAATTTCTGCTGCCTCAAACGCAAGAAGAAGAAGAAGTGACTAATGTATAAGGACTCCCAGGTCTCGTTGTACTTCCCCTTTTCCTAACCTGACACCATTCATATAATCAACAGCCTTCTTGTTCTTGCCACCAAAGTGGATAACCTCACATTTATCCACATTATACTGCATCTGCCATGCATCTGCCCACTCACCCAACCTGTCCAAGTCACCCTGCATCCTCATAGCATCCTCTTCACAGTTTTGTGTCAAGAATAGCTGTGAACTATCCACCTGTATTAACTCCTCTCCCTAACTCCCTCCCACCCATCCCAGGACTTTCTTTGGAGTTTCTGACATGAAGTAGCCAATCCTTGTTGATCCCACAATGTAATTGTAATTAATTTATTAGCCAAGTATGTAAACGCATACAAAGAATTTGATTTGCCATACAGTCATACCAAAAAATCAACAAGACACACAACTATATTAAAAATAACATAAACATCCACCACAGTGCGCAGTGATGGAAGGCAATAACACCTTATCTTCTTCCCTCCTTTTCTACCGCGGTCGGGGTAGTCAAACCATTCGCAGTCAGGGCGATCGAAGCTTTGGATGTAGAGCAGATTTAAGTTGCCTACTTAGTCCTTCAGCAGGTCAGGCAGCATCTCTAGAGAAAAAGGATGAATGATGTTTCAAGTTGGGATCCTTCCTCTTAGGAAGTATCCCAACCTGAAACGTAACCCATCCTTCTATTCCAGAGTTGCTGCGTGACCCACTGAGTTGCTCCAGCACTTTGTGTCTATCTTTGGTATGAGCCAGCATCTGCTGTTTCCAAAAATTGCCTACTGCACTTTTTAAGATTGAGGCACAAGACCAAGCCTTGGGTGTACCTTATGTCTTTTCTGCTTCTTTTCTCATGTTTATCTGTCAGTCATATTTCTTTCCACTATCGATGCTCAAGATCTGTCAAGAACCAAGATCCTCATGCTATGAGCAAACCCAAAGGTGTTATGTGATCTACCTATAGATGCAGTTGGAAAACCATTGCACCCAATTGATGGGTATAAATGTGTATTGAGTTCTGCCGATATGTTTGTACCTGATTTTCAGTGGTAAATGAATCATCCCAAAGACGTGGAGGTTGATAGATTAATTGGTCATTGTAAATTGCCATTGAATCTAGGTGGAGTTGACAAGAACATCAGAAGAATAAAATAGGATAACTTAACATTAGTGTAAATGGGTGGTTGATAGCTGGTACAGGCTCAGCAAACTGAAGGGTCTGTTTCCGTGCTGCATATTTTTAATGAATCTATGATTATGGGCCTTCCAGCAGGACAGAGTTTGCAGAGTAAAGCATGTGATCAAAAACAATGACAGAATGGGAATGGTGCAGTAAAGTCTAAAGAAGGGTCTCGACCCAAAACGTCACCCATTCTTTCTCTCCAGAGATACTGCCTCTTCCGCTGAGTTACTCCAGCATTTTGTGTCTACCCAGTAAATTCACCACTTCCATTTGTGCATCAGTGCTGCCACATTTACTGCAGAATGGAGGGAATAAAAAAAATATACATAATAATTCATGCGAATAAAGTTTTAACAGAGATAATATTTTAGGGAGAGTGTCCTCAGCACAATATAAATGGTTTCTATAGTGATGTCTGTCATGATCTCTTAATGCTTTCCAATTTTAGAAACAAAGTCTTGGGCGGTTGGACATGGATCATTCCACTGTCAGTTGTACTTTCCACGTTTGGGTCCATAAACGGCACTTTCTTCACTGGTGGTCGCACTTGCTACATAGCAGCCAGAGAAGGTTCACTGGTAAGGATAGACAAACTCCCAAAATGGAATATTAATCTGGCAATCCAGAGCCGCATCTTTCTCATGTCTTTAAACAGAGGTGAGATGGGGAAAATGTGATGTTGGTTGGAGTCTGCAGAGAGAACAGTTAAAGGTCAGACACAGAGAATTGAAAAATCATCTAAAGGCATTTGACAGCCTACTTCTCAAGCAGGGGATACGCTTCAAATTAAATGCAAATCTTGGAGCAAGTAAGTGAGACTTTTTGGCAGAAAGCCTGTATCTAAGAGTACACACGCATGAAAGAAAAACATCCAACATTTCTTAAAATGCTTCCAACCAATGATGTCGCTGTTGTAAGGTAGAAAAAGTGGGACCAATTTTGCACACATGAAGCACCCACAATTCATGACTTGATTTTAACTTACTTTGTTCACTTGACAGAGGGAGAAACTTTGGCCAGCTTATTATTCTCTCATTCATGGAGAAGGGGGGATGTAAGATGAGCCAAACAAGCTCAGTGAGGTATTTGCAATAAGCTGGCCAAGGGCATTGCAAATACCTCACTGAGCTTGTTTGGCTCTACCTTTAATTTTTTTAAATCGAATCTCTATTCAAGCATCACAATAAACATTTGGATTACGGCGAAGGATATGTCCATTTTAAAGTTTCAAATAAGCTTAATCATCTTACATCCATCTGATTGGGCATATGGAATGGAATACTTTATTGTCAAATGTGACAAGGCACAGTGAAATTCTTTGCTTGCAAACCCAATATATACAAACAGTGACCACCTACGGCGCTGACAAAGTTACAAAGTTCGCCGTCTCCTCTTTTGTTCTCCACCCTCCCCACTGCAGGTTCCCCCACACTGGGTCCTCCATTGTCCATTTTTCTTCTCCCTGCCTCATGGTGGTCCCCCCATGCGGGGTCCTCCATTGTTCTTTCCCTCCGCCCCCTCACGGCGGTTTCTTTGTTTGTTCCCGTACTACAGCCAAAACATGATAGCGCATGATAGTGCGACAATTTTAGGCCCACCTTATTCACCATAGTCACTTTGGTGCTAATGGATGAAGTTTCATTGAAATCGGTGTTATATTTTTAAAGTGATTCACATTTTAAAGTTTAAATCTATCTCCTAGAGAGGGAGGGGGGAGGGGGGGAGGGAGGGAGGGAGGGGGGTGGAGGGAGGGGGAGGATAAGGGGGGTTGAGGAAGATAGAGTGGGGGGAAGTGGAGAGGGGAAGGGGAAGAGGGGAGGAGTGGGGAGGGGGGAGAGGGGATGGGGAGGGGGGGGGGGAGGGTGCTGCACCAATGCAGGAGAGATTTGGGCCCAACAAGTTCACTTGATCTAGTAATTTTACAAAAATATCAGTAACATTTCTCTATGCTATTCCTAAAAAAGGATAAAAGACACACAGTGTGGAACATTGAATCTTCTATTGTTATTCTCTCATGATAGGGCAAAGGGGGGATGCTAAGTATCTTGCAAAGACTTATTGAGCATGTTTGGCTCTATCTTTAATTTGTTTTAAAACATCAAATGTCTATTTGAGCATCACAATAAACATTTGTACAAGGGTGAGAGATATGTCCATTTTAAAGTTAAAAATAAGATTAATCAGATTAAGTGCTCCTAGGCACTCCAAGAATCTCTAGTCCAATGTATTTCTTTACGCACTTCTTCTTCAGCCTGTTCCCAGACTGTGTTTTTCAGCTCCAGCTGCCTAGGCTTGTAGCCCTACCATATTTGACACATTGAATCATGCAAAATGCATAACATTAACTTTTGCAGATAGAGAACTGAAAGGAAATTTGGGTTCGGTGTGAGGCAAGCGGCCAATCTCCTCTTTTCCATTGGTGATTTCACTCCCAAAGAGTCACCAATAATGTTCTGTAATGTACCACTGGGCATCCTAACAGATGACTGAAATGCAAACAGAACTGTGCAGCAGACAGATGGTAACTGTGGTAAGAGAAACAGAGTTAACATTTCATGAAAATGAGCCTTCAGCTGACTAGAAGTAAGTTATCGGTCATCTTTATTTGACACTGATTACAGTTGGGGGACTAAAGTAGGGGTTCTGGCATTCCTTCCCTGTACAGGGTTTTCTTCTAGATCCCATGCTCATAGTCAGAAGCAAAACACAAGGTACTGGAAGATCAGGTAGCATCTGTGGAGGGAATGGACAGGCGATGTTTCGGGTCAGGACCCTCTTCTGACTGAGTGTAGTGGAGAGAAAGCTAGAGAGGTGTGAACGGGACAAAGCCTGGCAAGTGGTAGGTGGAGATAGATACACAATGCTGGAATAACTCAGCGGGACAGGCAGCATCTCTGGATAGAAGGAATGGGTGACATTTCGGGTCGAGACCCTTCTTCAGAAGAATCCAGGCGAAGGATGGTATGGTTGTCAGATGGTGGAGTGATCGACAAAAGAGACAAAAAGGTGTCATATAAGGAGAGAAGAGGAGTGAAATGTGCAGCCAGAGGCAGGGATATAAGTGGCTGGGAACATGGGGAGGCAGAAAAGGGGAATTAAAGGGAAATAAGGATCTCAGGGATGGGAGCAAGGGAAAGTAGTCATCGGTGTAAAATGCACTCCAATAGAGAACTGAAAGAGCATAGATCGAAAAAGTGGTAGAGTATTGCAGACCTACGTTCTTTAAAAGTTGGGTCATAGAATAATTCATGCCATTGCCCAACCTGATTCTGTCATGTATTCGTATTCGCAGCCAGGTTAGAGTGAGAACAACTATAAAATTCAGCACTGTTGTGAGCAAAGAGGATTCCTGCTCCTTCTGGGCATCAAAGTTCATAGATGAAGAGTGACCAGCACAATAAGGCCTTACTGAGTAAATGACAAGTAAAAATGCACTCCAGTATGCTAGAAATTCATTTTTTATTGCTCATGCTCACATGTTTGTCAGCCTTCAATGGAGCTGAATATGCTGAAACGAGTATAACCCATGGTCAATATTCACGTGCAGGTACATCTTTAATTTCAGTGGCCAAAGATGAATTTGTGCACCATTGTGTTTGGCAGAGAAGTATACATAATTAGAAAAAAAAAGGCCATAATGATCATTGTTTGAAATGTGACTATAACATATATATGAATAAGTAGGTTTTGTGTTTCTTTTGCATTGAGGAACTTCTAATTTGTACTTGTAATACTCTTGTTGTTAATTTCCTCCCAGCCAGACATTCTCTCCATGGCACATGTGAAACGGCTGACACCATTGCCTGCACTTTCATTCACAGCATTCATTGCTTTGATCTTATTAATCCCAGGCGATTTTGGATCCATCGTCAAATATTTCAGGTTTGCCCAGAACAGGTTTTTCTCAGCAATGTTTTCACCGATAACAGTAAATAACTTTAATTCCATGGGGCTGTTCCTATAATCCAGCAAAACATTGGCAGAACAATCATAAAAATGGGAGACAGTGTAATATGAAGTGGAAACTTTTCTCTAGCATCTTCCCTGTCAAACCCTCTATGATACCCACATGTTGCTAGATTGCCTCACACATCTTTAACCTCTAGTA
The DNA here is from genome assembly GCF_053455715.1 of Rhinoraja longicauda. Taxonomy (NCBI): domain Eukaryota; kingdom Metazoa; phylum Chordata; class Chondrichthyes; order Rajiformes; family Arhynchobatidae; genus Rhinoraja; species Rhinoraja longicauda. The sequence continues at coordinate 40,189,327 of NC_135957.1, read as the reverse complement.
TGCATAGATGCATTCTGCACAATTATTACACGTAACACAAAGCTTCCATTCCAAGAATTAACCTAGAAAATGTTTGCTGCATGATGCTGATGCAAGTATATCCTTCCTTAAATAAAGTGATCAATCTTTTGTGGAGTAAAACAACACTGTACAGTTGTAGCAAAACTTCCTATAGTAAAAAGTCCTACATTCTATTTGTCTTCCTAATTCCTTGCTGTATCTGAATGCTAACACCTTGTGTGACATTCAAGTCCTTCTTTGGAGCAACATTCCATAGTCTTTCTCCATTTAATTGGCATTTTACCTTTCCATTCTTCTCGCCAAAGTGGACAATCACACACTTCCTCACAATACGCACCATCTTCCAATTTGTAACCCACCGACTCACCTACAGACAATGCTTTGCAGACTCTTTATGTTTTCCAGACAAGTAGCTTTGATTTATCAACAGGTTTGGCAACAGTATACTTGGTCCCTTCATCTATCAACAGTGTAGTTAGGAAGTAGTTGTGCCCTCCCTTAACTCCCTCACTGATCCCTTTGTTACCTTATGAGTTACAGATTAGTAACCTGAAAACGATCCATATCTTTAAACCGTTTTCTGTCAGTCAGACAATCCGGTGTCCATGATAAAATATTACTACATCTCCCTGCACAATGCCATGAAGTCTTGTCCTTTTTACATGGCAAGCCTGCATTTTTCACTGCATGCCTTTTTTGAAATCCAAGTACACTCATCCCCCGGTTCCCCTTTATCTGGCTTTTTACATCCTTGACCCAGGTTCAATCTAAACCTCTGGTGCTGTCTTCGTAGAGTTTGCAAGGTCTCCCTGTCACCATGTGTGCAGGGCCGTTTTTACAGCATTATGGGCCCCCAGGCAAAGCAGTGTGCTGGGGCCCCTACCGTTACTCTCCCCACCCCCCTTTCCCTACCAGCCTCCCCCTGTCGTGCCGGCGAAAAGCACTTACCGAAAAGCACTTAGCGATGGACTTAGGGTGCTACATTGTTGCGAAAAGCACTTACAGATCGCTGTGAGAAGCACTTAGTGACCGAAAATGTTGCGAAAAAAGCACTTATTGAACCTACATTTTTAAAGTAGTATTTATTTATTGCAAGTCACTTAACATACACAGATCAGTATGGGGCCCCTATGCTCGTGGGCCCCCAGGCAAGTGCCCATCAGGCCCATGCGTTAAGACGGCCCTGCATGTGTGTTTTCCCCTAAGTGCTCTAGTTTCCTCCTACATCCAAAAACGAGCTGTTTGTTAGGTTAGTTGTGCTGGGGAATGATACAATTGGGGGATGATGATCAGCATGTGGAGAGAATGAAAAATAGTTCTTAATAAAGGATGAGTGGAAATGGGTGGTTGACTATAGGTGCAGACTGGGTGGGTTGGATGTCTTGTTTCTGAGTTGATTGACTATGACTCTATGGTGTATGAGGCTCCAAAAAAGCCAGCACACATTTTGAAGATTAGTATAGAACAGTAATGTACATGAAATTTATTTTGTGTTAAATCTTCCATTTCCACAATAATTTTTCTTTTCTTATCTAAAAGTTTTACAGCTTGGTTCTTTTATAGTCAGGCCTTTGCTGCATTGGTGTACATGAAAGTTAAGAAGCCACATCTTCATCGACCTTTCAATGTAAGATTTAGTTTTACACAATTACTCCCATGAAAGTGCTCTCTATTATGTTTAGCTTTTCTAACATCAGCTTCTATTTGTTTATAACCCTCCCCACTTTTTATGTTTTACCATTTCTTATTTCATAAACATTTTGAGAATGTTCAAAGTGTTATAGATTCTTTTCAAAAAGGGAAAATTATCATTTGGGTTCTTTCTTTTAATTTTTAAAATACTTTGTCTGGCACATTTGATGTCATCTAATGCTTAACAGGTTTGACTTCAGGCCAAGAGAGGATGATTACTTTCTCCTTTCTGTAGACTGGGCTTGCTTTGATGGCCTCTCATGATACCCTATAGCATGGAAAGCCTCACCACTAAGTAACCCCCAACCCCCAAAAGGACATAAAACATAGAACTATGCAGCACGGGAAAAAGCCCTTCAGCCCTTTGTGTCTGATGCTGATCTCACTGAAGCACATCTGCATGAACTTGATCCATTTCCATATATTTCCTGCCTGTTCATGTGTCTGTCTATATGCCTCTCGAACATTCCTACCAATTCTGCTTCCATCAATGCCTTCCAGGCATCCACCATCCTCAGTGTAAAACACTAGCCTTGTAAATCTCCTGAAATTTTCCCCCTCTCACCTAAAACCAATTCCCTCAAGTATTTGATCTTCCCATCCTGAAAAGAAAAGTGACCATCTACACTATGCCCCTCATAATTGTATTTTCTTCCATCAGGTCATCACCTCCATTAACCCCCCCCCCCCCATCCCATCCTCATCCCCAAGCCTCTGGGGTCCTTGTGAAAACAATATAAGTTTGTCTAACCTCCCCTCATGGAAAATATGCGCCAATTTAGGCTACATCCCAGTGAACCTGCATCCTCTCTAAAACATTCACCCACTATCCACTTACGTTGGCAAGGTTTATTGAATATAATCAAAGGTAAATATGGAATATATTTTAGTCCACCACTGTCTCACATTGCTTGCTGCGGTCGAAAGATTTGAGGTAACGATGAGCTTAAAAAAACTCAATAATAATTTTAATATTCATTGATGTGGAGAAGGGCACATCAGTGGTGGTGTGAAGTGATGGGAATTATTTTTCATAGTGGTATGCTTCCTTTTATTTGATAAGTTCCTTGAGCAAATCTTGAAGGGAAGCCTTTCTTGTCATTGTCTGTAAATAGGAAGAGTACGATGATAAGGGATGTGTGTATCAAAGTCAAAGCAGGTATAATTTGTGACTCTCAGTAGGGTTAGTCTCACTTCTCTGAAAGGATAAACATTCCATTGGAGATTTAGATTTCAGTTGCAAATTTGTGAAGAGTCAATGTATTGACTTTGAAGACTTTGAAGAATAAAGAATGCTAGTTGGGTACAAAAAGAAAGACAACATTACAAAGTCAAAAATAATACATTTTTTGCTAAGGAGAGTGTAAAGATGCAAAGTTCAGTTAAGTTGGAGAGGAAACAATTGGATGAGGAGTGCAATATATACCATCTGCAAATAGTTAACTGAACACAAGATAGTTCTTGATAGAAATAAACACACAGTATGAATCACACATCAAGGTCTCTTTTCTGATACTTTGTTATTTGAGTGGAATTTTCTAGAGGATCTTGAAATAAAAACAAATTAACCTTAACCACACATGATTGAGTGAAAGATTATAGGATGGCAATTTACAATTCAAAAAAGAATGCTGTGCTCTTAAGAGACCATTGTAAGCATGGGTAGAGGCACCCTAAAGAAGTTGCTTAGAAAATTGACAAGTTGTAGAGGTCTCAGCAGGTTTCAGAGAATAGGACTGAATGAACTGTGATACTGTCCACAAAGAAGCACTTAAGTCTTGTGTTTATTGTCTCACATGGTTTCACTATCTTGACATTTTAGTGGCCATATCCGCACAGTTTCAAAAATAATCATTCTGTCTCCACTAATAACTTCAAACTGCACTGTGAATTTGGGATCATGATTTTGCTCAGTTGGCTTACTTAAGTTTTTCCTGGTGAAGTTCCCTTTCTTGACCCAGATTGTGGTCATCTTTTTTGTATCCTTTGCACAGCCATTAATGAGAAAGGAAATGGGCATCTACGAACATGGCATCCATAGACATGGTGTTACAATTGACACTTACAAAATAAACATTTAAGGGGCAGCATCAGCTTCTTGGGGAGTGAGGAATATGGCAGTGAAATGAACAGAAAATCTGGGTTGCATTTTGGATATTCAATTCTATTTGTCAAGAGCTCCAGAATTGTCATAACGTGTACAATTAACATTATATATAATAAACGTCTGAACTTATATAAGATACATTGCAATCATTTTTTTAGAACAGACAAAATCAAACGATAACATAAGACATATTAACATTTCTTTTCTCTATTTATAGGTGCCATTGCCCATTCCGGTGTTCATGCTAATTATTTCGATCTGCCTGGTGGTGATGCCACTCATTGAAGAACCTCAGATGGAATACTTGTTTGTTGGTTTGTTCATGCTGAGTGGTTTATTGATTTATTTTCCATTGATTCACTTCAAACTATGCCCCTGCTCAATGGATCGGATCACTGTGTTTCTGCAGTTGCTGCTCGAAATTGGGCCAACACAATCAAACTTGGATTAATTGATCAAAGAGGAAAAAAAGGTTTTCACTGTACCTCAGTACACGTGACAATAAACTCAACTCAACTCAACTTAAATATTGCTGAAGCTGACATTATCCATTTGGAATAGAAAGCAATCGCAAAACTCAACAGGCCATGCTTCATCAGGGGAAAGAATGAACAAGATATTCCAGCATTGCTTAAATGTTATTATTTGGGACTCATTCACAGTTTGATTTACTCTGTGTGGTATAAATAAAGTTATCACTAATGCCTTAGAAACATTATGTTTGTAGCTTTAATGATCACCAGGTCATTATAGGTTTATCATTCATTCTCAGGCCATTCTTGAACACAAGCCATGGAAGAAATTCCTATTGTTTCTTCTAGTGGAGCAGACAAAATGTGTAGGAAGGAACTGCAGATGCTGATTTATAGACACAAAAGCTGGAGTAACTCAGCGGGTCAGGCAGCATCTCCGGAGAAAATAAATAAGTGATGTTTTGGGTTGACCTTTCTTCAGACTGAAGAAGCATCTTGACCCGACACGTCACCGATTCCTTTTCTCCAGAGATGCTGCCTGACCTGCTGAGTTACTCCAGCTTTTTGTATCTATCTATTGTTTCTTCTATCTCTCCACTCTCTTTAACACCAGTATCTACCAATTTGTGTGCAGCCTTCATTTCAAAACCACCGGAGCTGTATTTTCTTTAAAAGGAATAGAGGTGTAACATTCTAATGTAATTCTGGCGAATAAATAGATGTTACATTAGAAAAAGGTTTATTACCTTCATTAAATAACTTTGCTCAAATGGTAATAGTCAATGATGATGCATCAAGACACACAAGAGACTGCAGATGCTGGAATCTTGAGCAAAGAAAAAGTGATGGGGAACAGTGGGGCAGGCAGCATTCGTGGAATGAAATGGAGAGTTGACGCTTTGGTTCAGGTTCCTTCTACAGATCAATGCAGTAAGGAGAGAGAGAGCTGGAAAAAAGCGGTTAGGGTGGGATAAAACCTGGCAAGCGATGGGTGGATACAGGTGAGGAGGTGGGTGTAAATGGCAGATGGGTGGATTAAGTGACAAAGGCTGGAAATGAAATGACGACAAACGGGTGTCAGATAAGGAAAGGGGGGAGTGAAATGTAAAGCCGGAGGGAGGGATATGGATGGAAAAGGACATGGATGGGGAAAGAGGAGGGATAAAATGGAGTGGGGGCTTTGTGTAGGGAGGGAGAAGAGATGAGCAGAAAGAGGGAAAAGAAACAGGGTGACGGGGATTGTGAGAGAAATGTGTGTGCATCCTTGGTGGGGAGAGGGATGCAGTGGAGGGAAGTGGGGGTCAGGGGGTTTTACATGAAATCGGAGGATTCAATGCATATCATAAGCCACCCAAGCAAAATCTAAGATGCCATTCTTCCAGTTTTGTGTATGACCTCACTCTCGCAGTGGAAGAGGCCAAGTGCAGGAAGGTCGGTATCGGAATGAGATGAGAGTTAAAATGACTAGCAAACAGAAGCTCCAACATACTTGGTGGGCAGAGCGCAAGAGTTCAGCAAAATAATTACCTAAGTCTACGCTTGGTCTCACTGTTGTAGAGGAGGCCATGTCAAGAGTTTCAAATGCAATAGACGAGATGGATAGAGATCCAAGTGAACTTCTACCTCACAAGGAAGGACTGCTGAGGTCCCTGGATGGAAGTGAGAAAGGAGGTGATTGCATGGGAAAATGTCTGGAGAAGGGGGGGGGAGGGGAAGGGGATGGTGAGGGTTGGTTGGAGAGGGATGAGCAAACCAAGAACCAGTGGAGAGAGTCGTCTCTGCAGAAAGCAAAAATTGGTTGGGATGGGATGATGTGACTGTTGGTGGATCGTGATGAAAGTAGTAGAAATGTCAGAGAATGGTTTATTGGCTGCAGAGGCTGGTGAAGTGAAAGAGAAGACCAGAGGAGCTCTCTCCTTGTTCCATCTGGTGGAGGTGGAGTGAGAGCAGATCTGTTGGAAACATTGGAGACTATGGGGATTGTTACTAAGGGAGTGGAGGGCTACACATTTGGAGAGAGTGAGATTGGAGTGGGTAATGGGAGTAGAGAAGATCATAAGATCATGTGATAGGAGTAGAATTAAGCCATTTGGCCCATCGTCCACTCCGCATTCAATCATGGCTGATCTATCTCTCCCTCCTAACCCCATTCTCCTGCTTTCTCCCCATAACCTCTGACACCCATACTAATCAAGAATCTATCTATCTCTGCCTTAAATATATCCACTGACTTTGCTTCTACAGCTTTCTGTGGCAAAGAATTCCACAGATTCACCACCCTCTGATTAAAGAAATTCCTCCTCATCTCCTTCCTAAAAGAACGTCCTTTAATTCTGAGGCTATGACCTCTAGTCCAAGACTCTCCCACTAGTGGAAACATCCTCTCCACATCCACTCTCTCGAAGCCTTTCACTATTCTGTGCGTTTCAATGAGGTCCCCCCTCATTCTTCTAAACTCTAAGAACTCTAAGAAGACTCCAAACTTCTAAGTTGAGAGAGTTGATGTTGTGGTGGCAGTTGGAGGTGAAAGGTTTGAGAGAGGGTAGAAAGTTGGCAATATGGTGGTCAGGAGGAGGAGGAGGAGCGTTGTAGATGGGAAAAATAATCATCAGTCGGGGTGGTGTGGGGGGATTGGGGGAAGAGGATTCCACGCCAAAGAAATAGACTCGGAGGAGGAAGCGGTGGTAGAAGAGCACGACATCTTGGTGGACTTGGAACTCATTGAGGTGTCGACACAGTGATACAAAGGTAAGGCCTTCGCTGAGGACAACATTGAGCATTGGATAGTAGTGATGTTGAAGATATGACAAGGTTTTGGGGTTGGGGTCTGACCCAGGGTCAGGGGGTGGAGGGCTCAAGGGAGGTACCATGGAGGGGGAAGGATGGCTTAAGAGGAGAGAGGGTGTGTACAGAATGGTGTAACAATTGGGGAGGGGAGGGGGGAAGGCATGGTCAGCCTCAGGGGAAGGCTGACAGGACCCAGAGGTGTCAGTGAAGAGCCCGGAAATGCCTCCGGCTTGGACGCTGACATCAGTGTCACCACTACTTTAGTGTTTGACAAACTAAATCAAAAATGCAAATGTAGTGATATAAAATTTCATTCTGCCATCACAGAGGTCACATCTTCAGAACTACAAGTAATTTTGTTTTTTTAAAAACTTTTTTTGCTATTTCATTAACCAGGTCTATTATTAAGTACTGTTTGCAATTATTTGCTGTTACCAGATATGATGAATATGTTTTCAGAGCAAATTTTCACTACGGTTACCGTGTCATGCCAGGCTAAAATGAAAGGATTTCTAATGTACACCATGATGAAACCATGGTGCGCTTCCAGCAAAGATTGAGTCAAACTCGCTAGTCACTAGAAAAAGGCAGCAGAAAACAACATGCCTTTATAGTTCTTAAGGCTGAACATATTACTTAATAGGGTTCATGATCATTGGATGGACACCTCTGAAGTTAATGTTCCAAATCAGCTGAAATTTTCTATTGAAGATTACCTTAAAGTAATTCAGCAAAATTGGAACAAATGTTGATTGCTAAAAGGCTGTGAGTATCATTTATTGTAAAAATTACTTTTTGCTTATACTCATGCAATGAGATGATCTCTCTTTAAACCAAACCCAGAATATGCTTGATTCTGATCAAACGTTATAAATCAGTGATGTGATCACACCTCAAAATTTACCAATAAGTAAATCAGGTAATTGCAGATATGCCAATTTCACAATCACGGGCAGTGATTTTTATATATCATATCATATCATATATATACAGCCGGAAACAGGCCTTTTCGGCCCACCAAGTCCGTGCCGCCCAGCGATCCCCGTACATTAACACTATCCTACACCCACTAGGGACAATTTTTACATTTACCCAGCCAATTAACCTACATACCTGTACGTCTTTGGAGAAATGTAACTACTTTTATCAGAGCAATTTTGAATGTTCAGAAGGTTAAGCATGTCTCACAATGGATGATAATTCTGCTCTAACTGGTCTCTCAAATGTTCAGCCCGATTGTCCCTTTCACTCTGACAACACCATTGATCAATCACAGTTCACACTCGCATCTCCAAAGCCAACCCTTAATTCTAATTTTTTAAAAGACACAAAGTGCTGGAGTAACTCAGTAGGTCAGGCGCCATCCTGGAGAACATGGATAGGTGATGTTTCGGGTCGGGACCCTTCTTCAGACTGATTAATTCTAATACTAGTTTTCACCTGTGGGTGGCGATCATGTCCAGCATCACATTTTGTTGAAGCATCCCTAGATATATTTTTTTGCTGCTAGATCAGGAAGAATTCCACTGGTTTCACATGTCACCAGATTAATGCCCACTAAAACAGGTAAATCAATGGCCATCAGCATGCTTTCGTGAAAAAAATCTTCGCTTATCAAAAAAATGAATGCTCATGATAAAAGGTAAATCTATGGCCACAGGGTTTATATATGTAATCCAAGATCAGGTGACCGTTCAAGAAACAATTTAGACAGTATGAGAAAGCCTGACCACCACTTTGTACAGACAGTTAGATGACCATAGATACTGACCAAAATCTGTTTATTGACTGTTTATGTTTCTATGTAGATCACCCCAGTCTAGCATAAGGCAAAACAGTGGATTTAATCTCACTCTGAGTGCAGTTGCTCAGAATGAACTGTGACGAGGCACCTTGCATCCTTAACCAGACCCTCTTTGCAAATACATATTCTGCAAACAGGACTGTCTCCTCCTCACTCGAACTGTCTCACCTCCAGTTTAAATTCCATTTGGAATATTTTGGAGAACCAAGAACCAAGGGCCACATGTGTTAGGAGTGAGATTGCAACGACACAAAAGGATCCCGATGCTTGTAGGTAAGTTCTGGTGACGGGGCATTCTGCCAGATGATCTGTACGGTCTACTCAAGGAACCACCCCACAAGATCCATAATGTTTTTGTCTTACAGTGCCTGCAGAACATTTTGTGCCGGCCCACTGTCTAATAGATTTGTGGCCCAAAGCCTTTTATCTGGAAGAACATTTCCACAAAGGGTAAGTATTGCAGCAAAGTCTAGCTGTCTGGGACATTGCGCAGTAACAGGGCCAGGCCCATCCTTTGCCAAATCGGATTCGTATAACTTCAGTACGTAGCGGCACTTTGTACATCGGTACTGAGCACAACCTGGTGCAGATGGCAACATTTTTTTTTTTTTTTCAAAATTAAACTTTATTCCATGTAAAAATATATAAACAAAAATGAAGGATACTGTGCAAAGCCTATTACTTTCTTTGTGTAAATTAGCTGATACAAACTGCAAACACATGCCACTGTATCAAGTGGCTCAAACACATGTTACACAACATGGAGCACTATTACATCACGAGGTTCATATTCACGAGACCATGTTTTTCATTTGCTACGTATTATATGCAAACAATATTTTTTTAAATGTTTTATATTTATGTACAATTAGTTAAAAGCTTTGGCTTGTTCATATTTCCAGTATCTACTATTTATTGGATTTTCATGGAAAGGAGCCAATCCAGGTGAGGTATGGATTAATTAGACTGGAGCAGGTATTCGAAAGAGCTTGTTTTTATAGTCAGGTAGAGTAGACTGTCAGCTTAGGTAGACTGTCAGTGGTGGTTTTAATGCTAGCAAGGATTTTTGGATGAAAATCTATCGCAGGATCAAATATGACACCAAGGACAGAAACATTTAGTTCTGTTTATGACAGCAGGTGAGATTATTCATGGATATGGTGGGATTTTACAGGTTTGTCCAATTAATCTGATTTCTCAAGTTTATTTATGTTGGTATATTGAGTAAAATACAGTGCTGGAGTAACTCAGTGGGTCAAACAGCATCTCTGACAGAAAGGGTGTTTACCTGAAATTGGAGAGTTTAATACTTTGACAAAACAAAGATAGAGGTTCACTATTGCTGACCATCAATTACAAACACAATTTCATAGAATCTTAGAAAATAGGTGCTGGAGGAGGGCATTTGGCCCTTCGAGACAGCACTGCCATTCATTGTGATCATGGCTGATCATCTGCAATCAGTAACTTGCGCCTGCCTTCTCCCCATATCCCTTGATTCCACTAGCCCCTAGAGCTCTACCTAACTCTGTGGCAGAGAATTCCACAAATTCACAACTCTCTGGGTGAAAAAGTTTCTTCTCACCTCAGTTTTAAATGGCCTCCCCTTTGTTCTTAGACTGTGTCCCCTGGTCCTGGACTCCCCCAACATTGGGAACATTTTTCCTGCATCTTGCTTGTCTCGTCCTTTTATGATTTTATAGACAATAGACAATAACTGCAGGAGTAGGCCATTCGGCCCTTCGAGCCAGCACCGCCATTCAATGTGATCATGGCTGATCATTCTCAATCAGTACCCCGTTCCTGCCTTCTCCCCATACCCCCTGACTCCGCTATCCTCAAGAGCTCTATCTAGCTCTCTCTTGAATGTACTCAGAGAATTGGCCTCCACTGCCCTCTGAGGCCTCTATACGCTCTGAGGCCTCTATACGATGTTTAATGGCCACTAATGGACAATTATGTCTGAAGCAAGTCTGAAGAAGGGTCTCGATTCTCGACCCGAAACGTCACCCATTCCTTCTCTCCAGAGATGCTGGCTGTCTCGCTGAGTTACTCCAGCATTTTGTGCCTACCTTCGGTTTAAACCGGCATCTGCAGTTCCTTCTTACACAATGGACAGTTATAGATTGCGACAGACAAATGCAAGATAATGGTTAATTTAGGATAAGTTGACAATTATATCGATGTGCATAGAAAAGTTGATCAATACACTTCTAAAACCTGACAATCCCGGTGACTCATCATGGGAAGACAGTCTTACTGGTTCTAAAATACTAACAGCACACTATTTATCGTTTCAAAATACTGGTAACCCTGGGCGTGGTTTACTGCTTCCCAAACGTAACTCTGGACTCGTCGTGTCACTTGCCAAATGCTGGCAGCTTTTTGCAATAACTGGAAACAGCAAATCTATAAGCATTTCAGAGATCATATATTTTTTTCACTGATAACCGCCGATTAGAAATCCTTTCGCAAACTTGTTTTATTTTTTTCCTCAAGTGTGGGGGAGGGTAGTAGTAACAGTGTTTCCCTTCCTGTCTCTTGCAGACTGGGAGCTGACCTCTCGCACTGTCCAAGCAACGCGGCTCCAATCACCGAGAGGCGGCGATGAGCTCAACCAGCAGACTGCCATTGGACGGCTATATTTAGGAGACAGCGCCGGCCCTTTAAAAGGCAAAGGAGGCGGCTTCGATGCATGCATGCACTGCCTGCTTGTGAGTGACTGAGAGGAGGATGCAGAGTACAGCCGGTCAACTTTAAAATCCGTGATCGCACTCCTCCCTCCATTCAGTTGCGTTGAGAAAGAATAATAATTGAAAGAAACATTTGTCAGTAGGGGAAGAGAAAAAGTTTACAGGGAAAGCAGAAGAGACGGCGACCATGGCTGCAATCCGGAAGAAGCTGGTGGTGGTTGGCGACGGTGCCTGTGGCAAGACCTGCCTGCTGATCGTCTTCAGCAAAGACGAGTTCCCTGAGGTCTACGTGCCCACTGTATTCGAGAACTATGTGGCTGACATCGAGGTGGACGGTAAACAGGTGGAGCTGGCTCTGTGGGACACGGCGGGGCAGGAGGACTATGACCGTCTGCGACCCCTGTCCTACCCCGACACCGACGTGATCCTCATGTGTTTCTCGGTGGACAGCCCGGACTCGCTGGAGAACATCCCCGAGAAGTGGGTGCCGGAGGTCAAGCACTTCTGCCCCAACGTGCCCATCATCCTGGTGGCCAACAAGAAGGACCTGCGGAACGACGAGAACGTCAGGAACGAGCTGGCCCGCATGAAGCAAGAGCCGGTGAGGACCGAGGACGGCCGTGCCATGGCCGTGCGCATCGGGGCTTATGACTACCTGGAGTGCTCGGCCAAGACCAAAGAAGGGGTGCGGGAAGTGTTCGAGACCGCCACCCGGGCAGCGCTGCAGAAGAGAACCCGGCCCAGCCAAGGCTGTGCCCACTGCTGCACCGTCCTATGATGCATCCCAGCGCTGCAGAGGAGAGCCCAGCCCAGCCAAGTCTGTGCCCACTGCTGCACCGTCCTATGATGCATGATGCCTCCCAGCGACCAGCCGGAGTGTAGTCTGTCTCTGCAAGCCGACCTCTTCCCTTCCCTGCCCTGCCTGGGTGCTTGACTCCTCTTGGACAGTAAGAAGATGCGGACAGTCTCTAGCAAGAAAACATGGGGATCATAAACGGGGGGTGGGGAATAGATTTTATTTTCTTTTTGCTCCAAAAGAGCCGACCGATCATCGGGACTGGGAGAACTGTTGTTCTTTTTTTTGGTGTTTATTTTAATTTAATTCGGCGGAAGATGAACTTTTCACACCGATTGCGGGCGGCACTGTCCCGCGGGTCGATGGGTGGGTTATGTAGCATCCCACCTGGGGTGTAGCCGACGGACTGGCTTGCAATATGCCAATGTCTGTGTTATGTATGTATGTATGTATGTGTGTGTGTATGTATGTATGTATGTATGCAGACGCTGATGTGTGTGTTCTCCTGTGAGAAACGACGAGGACTGTTTGCTGTGGGATTCTCCACCGCCTGGATTGCTTTAAGGGACATTTTGATGCAGGAAGAGCTCTGGTCCGGCGAATAAGACGCGGGGAGAGTGGAAGGGGCACGTTGGCACTTTCCTCGCCGACTGACGAGCCGGCCCCAGCCTACCTGCGAGTGAGAGAGAGAGAGAGTGACTGACTAACTGAAGGATCGCGCCTCCCACCCGAAGCGGGCGATCGCCGACCCGAGCAAAATACTGTTTCTAGCTGCACTGACGACAAACTTTGGGACACTCGCCATATACACAAGAAAAGAAAATGGGTCAATGGGTAGTAGATATCTTCAGTGTTTTCATTTGTCTGAGCATCTGTACTGGTCGAAAGGTGACTTTTTCCAACATCCATCGATATTTTTGATACGTCTCCCAAGTGGTGTACTGAGGTTGGTCATTCACTGACTCCGTTTTAAAACCAACCAGAAAAAAATGGCGAAGCTTCGCACTGATGCCAAAAGACGTGCGTTTGTTTACAGAATTATATACCGAAGTATAAGCTGTAAAAAAAGATTTAAAAATCGTTTTCACGCAAGGTATTAAATATAATCAAATCTGATGAGCCCTTTGGTTTGTTTTTATTTCCGATTTGCAAAAACACGACCTGGATGGGGTTTTTCTTTAAAACTTTTTTTTTTGCACCAATGTGAGCATTTGAATCTGCGCGGCTGGGCGAGTCTTTTAACGCTGGCGTAGACAACCGGGAGAAAACAGCAGGCAGCTACGCCGGCATCGGTCTCGTACAACCGAGTTACCGAAGTGCACAGACTGCACAGTGTGTTTTTTTAAATCTGTTTTGCTAATCTCGTTACGGCCTCAAATCCCTTCCATTCCTGCTGCTTTCCTTTTGTTAAGGAATGGGTGTGGTGCATAATTCCCCCCCGCCTCCCCCCCCCATTTCCGCTGACCTAATGCCTTCCATGTTGATGGCCAAGAGTGCTTTGTGATCACTGTACAGCAGTCGGCCTGGTTGGTATTGCGGTTATTCTCTATTTTGCCCTTTTCTAATTCGAGCGCCCGAGTTCACTGGTGCGTGGAAACAAGTTTCAAAAATTTGCGTGTCAGTTGAGTTGATGCAAATGCGGGAACTTGCCTGCTATTCAAAAAACTTCAGCTTTTCATCACCAACCATAATTCTTTTTAAAAAATCATTAATTTCTTAATTATTACACCATTAAGGAACAAAGGAGGATCTGGCGTGGAGGGATCGCTGTGAAGAGGGAAGGGGGAAACAGGGGGGGGACCTGTCACGGGGTACTTTGTAACGTTGGCAGTGCCCTTATAGAAACATAGAAAATAGGTGCAGGAGTAGGCCCTTCGGCCCTTCGAGCCTGCACCGCCATTCAATATGATCATGGCTGATCATCCAACTCAGTATCCCGTACCTGCCTTCTCTCCATACCCCCTGATCCCTTTAGCCACAAGGGCTACATCTAACTCCCTCTTAAATATAGCCAATGAACTGGCCTCAACTACCTTCTGCGGCAGAGAATTCCACAGATTCACCACTCTCTGTGTGAAAAGAAACTTTCTCATCTCGGTCCTAAAAGACTTCCCCCTTATCCTTAAACTGTGACCCCTTGGTCTGGACTTCCCCAACATCGGGAACAATTTTCCTGCATCTAGCCTGTCCAACCCCTTAAGAATTTTGTAAGTTTCTATAAGATCCCCCCTCAATCTTCTAAATTCCAGCGAGTACAAGCTGAAATGTAGCAACTATTTGCATACCTTGGGTACCCAAACAAAGAATTTCACTGTGACTTGTCACATGTGACAAAGTATTCATTCATCATGAGCTGGATCACATGTTCGAATAAATGAATGCGGCCGTTTCTTCTGGGCTAAGCGAAACGGGACTGCAAGCTTTGGATGGTGAGAAGTGTGAATAACAGTTGGGTGCTCCTGTTGTCAATATACCTTGTAACAGGAGATGTAATGTAAAAGATCCTAATTATCTAAGGTTGTAACGTGCATTTGTAAGCAGCATGTAAATACTGCAAATAATACCTTTCACAAAAGGAGCCCACCTTGGCCCATAGAGTTTGTGTCCTATTGGAATAATTGGTTAACCTTGCAGTCATTTTATAGTAACTTTCTGGCCAAACTAATGGGTGACTGGTATTTAATCGATTTCCCTCCATTTCTTCCTCTTTTCAGTGCCCCTCCCCCCCATCTATTTTACTTGTAATTTGCCTTGACTTAAATCTAAGTTACTTGATTCACTATCCATCTCTTTCACTAATTTTATTTAAAAAATTGAAACCCTTAGTTGTAGGCTTATCACAGGCAGTACTGTGTAACGTGGTGTGATGCCATGTTCATGATTGGCATAGAAATCACTTTAAACTGGCCCAAGTTCATTTCTATGGATTTTCTGCAAGAAAGTATTTCACTTCACCGCTATGCACCAAAACACAAATGCACAATTATGAATGTCCCATTCATGAACTATTGGACAAAACAGACTTAACCAATATTTTGCAATTGAAGGAGTATCATGTTGCTTAGGCACTTCCAAAACTCATATCTTGCCACACAACAAAAACAATTCTGGTGATTTGAGACTCTACTTTTCAAGAGGAAAGTATTATTTAGAAATATTTGTCGCTTCGTATAGATTTATTCAAAGGTATTAACTTAAATAATGAAAGCATTGCCCGATCAATTACTTTCATCAATATTTTAAACCAGTACGTCACCTGTTATAAAGAGGATCTTACATTACATGTTCCCAATGTTGGGGGAGTCCAGAACAAGGGGCCACAGTTTAAGAATAAGGGGTAGGCCATTTAGAACTGAGATGAGGAAAAACTTTTTCAGTCAGAGAGTTGTGAATCTGTGGAATTCTCTGCCTCAGAAGGCAGTGGAGGCCAATTCTCTGAATGCATTCAAGAGAGAGCTGGATAGAGCTCTTTAAGGATAGCGGAGTCAGGGGGTATGGGGAGAAGGCAGGAACAGGGTACTGATTGAGAATGATCAGCCATGATCACATTGAATGGCGGTGCTGGCTCGAAGGGCCGAATGGCCTCCTCCTGCACCTATTGTCTATTCAGTGGGCAGTTTACGACAAATGGAATGTGCTTACTGGAAACAAACTTGGTGGAGAAAAAAAGCTGAAAATAGAACAAGAAGTAGGATTATGGGTGGGAGGTAGGGGAACAAACCATTGGGGGAAATGTTATGTTACATTGTAATAGAAAAAAACCATGCATTAAAACCAGAATAAAATGCATCTCAAATTTAAAATTTGTCATCTCATGGTCATTCATTTGAATGTGTCAAAGCCAAAATCTTTACTGTAGAGAAGCAGAATCCAGCAAATTGACAACTTCTGTGGAAATCGGTCTACACCTCACCTTTCTGACATCAGATACAAATAACACAAAGTAAAAATCTTTCACTACATGAGATTCCCAACTCCTTGTTATCAAGGCTAGGGATTTGAATTACATTGAAATAAGGTTGTCGTGAGATGCTTTCAGGAGTTTAATTCAGATAAAATTCAGTATAATGTGAGGTGATGGATTTTGGAAAGATCGGGGCAGATCGGGGCAAACCAAAATCGGGGCAATCCTTGCACAGTAAATGGTGGGGTCCTGGGGAGTACTACAGAGAGAACCAAGGATGTAGGTACATTGTTCCATGAAGATAGCAACATAAATGGACAGGGAAGTGAAGAAGGTGGCATGCATGTCTTCCAGCGGTCAGGGTATTGACTACAGGAGAGTTGGGACGTCGTCATGTTACAGCTGCACAAGATGTTGATAGAATCACATTTGACTGTGTACAGTTCTGGTCACAAGTTATAGGAGCAGAATTGGACCATTCGACCCATCAAGTCTACTCCGCCATTCAATCATGGCTGATCTCTGCCTCCTAATCCCATTTTCCTGCCTTCTCACCATACATAACCCTTGACATCTGTTCTAATCAAGAATTCGTTTTTCTCTGCCTTAAAAATATCCACTGACTTGGTCTCCACAGCCCTCTGTGCCAATGAGTTCCATAGATTAACTACCCTCTGACTAAAGAAGTTCCTCCTCACCTCCTTTCTAAAAGAGCACCCTTAAATTTTGAGGCTCAGACTTCTGGTCCTAGACTGTTCCACCAGTGGAAACATCCTCTCTACATCCTCTGCTTTGGAAGGACATTATTAAACTGGAAAGGGTGCAAAAAATGATTTGAATTTATTGCCAGGTCTGAAAATTTTGACTTATAATGAGAGGCTGGATAGATTTTCCTGGAGCACAATAGACTAAGGTGTAATCTTCTTGAGGTACATAAAGCTGTTGCAAATTAAAAAAAAATTGTTCCTTTGTCAGTACATAAGACAGCTAAAACAGTCTTGACTCACTATGAGATGCAATACTCCAGTTGTGAACCAATGCTTTATAGAGGTTGAACACAATCACTTTGCTTTTGTTCTTTAGAATTCTAATGTGCAAGTCCATAGTTCCCTGAAAGTGGCAAGACAACTTGTACAGAAGACTTGTGCCATGCTTGCTTTCATCAATCAGGACATTGAATATAAGTCAGGAATCAAGTTGCAGGTGTATTAAACTTTGTATCAGTCAGATTTGGAGTATTGTGTGCAGTTCTGATTACTGCATTACAGGAAGGGTGTGGAGGCTTTGGAGTTGGTCCAGAAGACATTCATCAGGATGTTGCTTGGATTAGAGACTTAGCTATAAACAGAGGTTGGACAAATTTGGATTATTTTCTCTGTAGCAACAGAGGCTGAGGGGAGACTTGATAGAAGTTTACAAAATTATGAGAGGCATTTGTAACGTAGTCAGTGACAATTAAACACTCTTTGATGATGTCTGGTGCGTTAAAAAATATATACTTACACAGAGATGGTAGATGCCTAGAACATGCTGTCATGGAGGGTGGTGGAAGCAAATAATAATATAATATAATATAATATTCATTTATTGTCATTGCAACGAGTACAACGAAATTAAAAAATAGCCAATCCTGACGGTGCGTAAAAACATATATGCAATAAATGCAAAAACAAATAAATACAATTATATACAATCATGACATTAAAGGGGCACATCAACAGGCAGGAATTGGAGACACAAGGAAATGCAGATGCTGGTTTACCAAAAAATATATACAATGTGCTGGAATAACTCAACAGATCTGGCAGCAACTCTGGAGAACATGGATAAGTGATATTTAGGGTCAGATCTGAAGAAAGGTCCTGACCCAAATCATCACCCATACAGGAAACGGAGGAATATGGATCAGGTGCAGGCAGAAAACATTATCTTAATTTGACATCATGGTCAGCACAGGCATTGTGGGCTGAAGGGCCTGTTGTGCTGCACCATTCTGTGTGCTTTGACCAAGCGGAACAGACCGAAAAACTATTGTTTCCTCTCCCTAAACTAATTTTGTATCAATCTTGCCATTGCCTCTTTTAATGTTGATTAGCTTTATATTTGGCACCATGCTGTGTAAAGGCATAGAGGATTTCATTATGTAGATTAACCTTTTTAAAATTAAACTTATGTCATTTCTATAGGTAATGCCAAAATGCATAACAATGACCTATTCAAATGGATTGTTATTGTTCGTAAATACAGACATGATTCAATGATATCTGAGAAGGCTGAAATGAACATTTTTGTTCAGTCTAGCATCCCCTTATCCTAGATATTTTTTCCCCTTTTAAAGTGGCAGCTCCATTCTGAATTCTAAAGATATATTGTTGAAGTGTTACTTCCATCTGGAAACGGGCGGCACGGCGGCGCAGCGGTAGATTTGCTGCCTTACAACACCAGAGACTTGGGCTCGATCCCGTCTACGGGTGCTGTCTGTAGGGAGTTTGTACGTTGTCCCTGTGACCGCGTGGGTTTTCTCTGAGAACTTCGGTTTTCTCCCACACCCCAAAGACGTACGGGTTTGTTGGTTAATTGGCTTGGTATAAAATGTAAATTATCCCTAGCGTGTGTAAGATAGTGTTAATGTGCAAAGATCACTTGTTGATGCAGACTCAGTGGGCCAAAGTGTCATGTACTTCTTTGCCCCAGAAGAGATCCCAAAGGTCCAAAATCTGAATCCCTGCACCAACTCCTCAGCCACACATTACTCCATCGTCCTGTTCCTACCCACACCACCACGTAACATTAGGAGTAATCTGGAGATTATTACCCTTGAGGTCCTGCTTTTTAACCTTTAGCCTAATTCCCTATAACCACTGTCATTTGCGCCAATGTGCACAATGATTTCTGGCTGCTCACCCTCCCCCTTGAGAATGTTTTGACACCATTCCAAGACATCCTGGACCTTGGCACCAAGGTCGCAATGTACCATCCTGGAGTCTTGTTTGGTGCCACTGGATCTCCGATCAGTCCTTACTAAAGAGTTTCCTACCAATATCCTGCTACACAACTGGGCTCAGGATCTTTGCAGTCATAAGTAACATCTATGACATAGGTTTCATTTCTAGAAACATATTTCTACTTTGCATCTCATGAAATGAATGACTGAATTTCCACAGTAAATAAACACCAGATTGAACGCTGTTAAAATCTTTCCTCTCCTTTTTGTTTTGAAGGGGATGATTCATGCTGGGCTCATAGTAGACACCATTTCAAGTGACTAGTTTTTAGATTTTGCATTCATTTGAATTTTGCCATATGCGACATATGATTTTCAGGAAAAAAAACAGCAGATGCTGGTTTAAATCAAAGGTAGACACAAAATGCTAGAGTACCTCAACGGGTCAGGCAGCATCTCAGGAGAGAAGGAATGGGTGACGTTTCGAGTCGAGACCCTTCTTCAGATTTTCAGGCCAAGGTCTGACATATTGCAAATAGAGGTGTAGTTAAGAAAACAAATTTGGAAGATAGTTCTGTTAGAATGCATTCCTAAGAAATCTCACATTATAGAAAATTGTAGAAAAGGAGTTAGGGGCTAGAGAGTTTAATAAAGTTATTTTTCTCTCCACAGGATTTTCAAAAATAAGTGTCTATTTAATAACTGTAACTTTATTTTTGTTGCTGCAAGCTGAAAAATAGTCTGTATATTACATTGTAATAGTATTTCATTGCACAAGTCTCAATAGAGGTGTTTGCTTCTTAATTTCAATGGCCAACCATGGTGAAATTAGCAGCATGCATTCTTCAGAGAAAATAGTGCCTGATTACTGTGGGTCTATTACTTGGAAGCAGTATTCTTCTGCTGAGACAGTTTTTCTTTTATTGAGGCAGCTTTTTTCGGCATGTCAAAGTCTAAAGTAACTTTTAAGTAGTTCTCTGGTACCTGATAAAAATCATGGTATGACCAATTCGGTCCATGTAATGTAAGTGGTCTGAAGAAGGGTATCGATCTGACGTGTAATCTCCCTCCGAAGTTGCTGTCTGGCTTACCGAGTCCCTCCAACACTTTCTTTTTTTATGCAAGTAGTGTTTTAAAATTCATCAGTCACTTTATATCCGATTATATTATGGAAACACACATTCTAGCAGAACTACATGCGTTTCGGTTGGGTCTTTGAAAAGTTGGAATATCAACGCGAAATTCCATCTTGTTCTCATCTACTTGACAGCAGAAGTCCGCTCGGGACTAGTAACAGGAATATTGCATGGCTCTTCCCTCTAACCAAAGGAAACAAAAGAAGATCATTTTAGTTTCTTTGCCTGCTCCCTTGGGTGCAAATTTAACAGGGCCCTGTTCTCTAGCCAGGGATTTTCCTTGTGAATCAGTATTAGTTTGTCAATCAATTTAGCCAAGGAAGCATATCAGGCTTCATTGTTTCTTTTCCCTTTGTAATATTTGAGAGTTGTTCCTCCAAATCCAGGAAAGGCACGGGTGGCTCTTCACAGAATCATTAATCCACAATGCTAATTCATTATTCCTGGCAGGAAGCACTTTATCGCAGCAACCCAAATTTACACAAGTTTCACACAGGAAGCAGTTAAAATCCGTGACAAAAAAAAACAGCTGCTGAATAAAATTTCATTATGAGGAGTTTAGTTTCATTTCTATTTCATAATTTCCCTTTAGTTATCAAATTGGGTTTTACCTTTGATCATTAATACTTTTGATAATTCTAGAATTCTAGTTACAGGGAATCGTCACTATTATCTCCCCCCCCCCGAGTCTTTGGTAACTCCTGTCAGTATTGTAAGTTTACATGATAATTTTCTCACATTGTTTACATATGGCTATATTTTACTCTGCATTTGAAGATACTTTCTGTATATTTTATTCTGCAACCAAATTTGCGACCTATGTAAACAACATTCAACTTATTTTTGTTCAATTATATTTAATTAAAGGGAAATGCAGTGAACAATGTGGCTTTTGATTGACCAGTCTATTAATCAATGTTTTATATTTAACATTATTGCACATTGCATACACAAATGCAAAAGAAAAAGTAAAAATTGGAAACATGCCCATAAATTCGGCTCCACGAGCAGAACTTTAAATTATGAATTTCTATCAATTTGGGGCAACTTTTCAGTAAACCTTTTTAACATTTGTCTCTGCATTCCAAGATTAGTAGCAGCAAAGGAACACTCAGAGACCACTGCATAAAAGCTCCTCCTCCCTCAACAGATGGAGAAATCCCCCTTTTGGGTATTTGACCAGGTTGTACAGGAGTTCATGAGGGCCACAGCATTGCCCTCTTTAGGGCATTTCTGAACAGAATTGCTGTGAGAAAGAGTTGCAAGTATATATATATATATATATATATATAGATATTGAAGGCTGAAATAGATATTTTTGTGGAGCAGAGGGGGAAACAGAAGTTATAAGCAGCAGGCTGTAAAGTGGAATTGAGGATAATGAGCAGATCAGCCATTATCTTATTAAATGGTGGAAATGACTTGATGGTACTTCTGCTCCTGAACCTTATGATCCTCTGTCCTGAACTCTCTTCACATTTAAGTCAGTTGGTAGCTCCCTGGTGGCACTGTGTTTTATTTGTGCTCTGAAGCTCTGTCACATATAATCTTGCCATATTGTCAAACAACCAAGGGATGAAATAGGAAGGAAATGAAGCAAGTGAAGGAAAATGAAGAAATTAAAATAAGATTTTCTTAATGTCAAGTGAGGAAGAAAGACATAAACACAACTAATAAAAGGCATTTGTGCCCTGAATTAGGCCGAGTTTATTTAGTTCTGAAGACATGGATTAAAGAGAGAGGAGTTAAGACAAAGACAGTAAAACAATGTTATTGGAAGTATGGTCGAGGGAGAAAAAACTGATTGGGAAATGTGGTTGATATTCTGTTCTAAACCTAGGTGGAAAAAAAACTAGAGTACAATATTGAGACCCCACCAGAAGAAACAATGAGACAAACAGATAACTGGTTAATAATACATGTCAATGGGGAAGGGTGGGAGGGTTGCCTTAAGAGCGAGAGAGAGAGTGACTGCAAAAATGGCAGATATAGACAGTTTCCTGCAGAAAGGAGGGAGGGGTTGAGAGAGGCGATAGCACATCAGCTTCTCTGAGAGAATAGACCATTGCTGAGGATTTGTGCAATTAAGCATTTAGAAAGAAGTGGAACTAAATGGGTTAACAATTGATCTTCTCTGACCATTGTGTAATAAATAAAATGAACTTCTGCAATTTTTTCGACATTAAGAACATTTCTGCCATTATATTATGGCACATTGTTTCCAATTCAACAAAGCAATTTAGAATCACCAGTGTGGGGATGCGCAGCAGTAGTGTTGCTGCCTTACTGTGCCAGATACCCGGGTTCGATCCTGACTATGGGTGCTGTCTGTACATTCTCCCTGTGAGCAGGTGGGTTTTCTCTGGGTGCTCCGGTTTCCTCCCACACTCCTAAGACATACAGGTTTGAATGTTAATTGGCTTTGGTAAAATCATAAATTGTCCCTAATGTGTAGGATAGTGCTAGTTTATGGGGTGATTGCTGGACAGCGCAGACTTGGTTGGCTGAAGGGCCCGTTTCCATGCCATATCTCTAAAGACTAAAATGATAAAAAACTGGGCTGTGACACTTTGCAAAGAAACATTTAACACAAAGGGTCAGTTAATGAATTCTCTCTACAATGTATTATCAATTTGTTTCATAATTTAACAAAGGTCACAGGTCAAACTGCAAAGCATAAACCTATCAGGCAACTTGTGAAGGTCATCCATTTTAGAGTTTGTCATTGTTAAATTTTCTTCAGGTTCTCACACCACTCACAACCTGAGGCCATTCAGCCCACCAAGTCTAAGTCAGTTTCCAGAGCAAGCCCATGAGTCTAATTCCCCAACTTATTTTCCTTTAATTCTTTCTCCCATTCTCTGTTACTTACTGCATCAATTAGAAATTGGGTTGTAAGCCATTTTTGACAGGGCTCATGCCTGCAACAGGGAATACAAAAGATTTGTTTTCTCACCCAGAGAAAACCCACCTGGTCACAGGGAGAATGTACAAACTCTGCACAGACAGATAGGAGCACCCATTGAAACAGGCAAGATTTGATAAGATGTGCAACAGATTCCTCGGGGCCAAGCATAAAGTATAAATGACTGCTCTCTGGTGGAAGCTGGAAAAGGATTAGGGGGTGTAGCACAAAGGTTCCTGTGAGAGATAGGACCTGCTGGGGATTTCAGTGTGATCCAGTGACACAGCAGACAGTTGGATTTCCCGCAATTCCTGTAAGACTATTATATTTACAATAAAACACTGGTAATCTTTCCAAGTCAGTCGCAGTCATTACTTGACAAGCATCAACATTTTCCCATTTATTGGCAATAACTCTGAAACGAAGAACCTTTTGAGGCAACAGACCATGAATTTATAGTTTTTGAGGTTTTGGTGGCTTTGCAAGTCATCGTATTTCCAAGTATGGTTAACTGTAGCATTTATTTATAGATGGTCACTTAAGTTGACTTCCTATGGCTGAACAACCAACTCGACAGAGATGTGTTACAGAGCAATAAAGCATTGAGTATGAATCACAACTAATTTCTTTCCCCAGGAGAAAGAATATATAAAATCCTATGACCATTGAATTAACTATTTCTCTAACTCAATGCAAAGTTGCCCTTTTATAGCTATTATGGCCAATATCAGATAATGTCAGGATCTGTCATTGAAATTGGCTTATGTTTTAGTTTTTCATTGAATGGTGTTCATGCCATGAAGAGAGTTTCTGCCACTTCAAAGTTCCACAGTAAAGGCCCAAATCATTTGTGTACAGAGAAATTGTAGACAATTTTGTTTTGAGACTTCAACAATCAAAATGAGCAGGGCCCATTGTCTCTCATTGAATGAAAGTAAACATTCTGCAAACTACCTTTGTATGCCACTATTGTCCTGATTATTTATATCCAAGTTTACATTCTGATTTGTGCGAGAATATAAAATGTTAGAAAATCATAAGAGGAAAGGATGAGCTATTCCCTTGGGGCAAATATTTGGGAAACACATCAATTTGTAATTATATCTTGTCACAATCTTTCACCATACTGTTCACCAGAAAATATTTACTTTACAAAATGGCTCAGTGTTGACTTTGTCTGAGGCTAATGGAGAAGCAGGTAGATGGATGTGGAATGATGGTGCTGATTATTACGGAGTTGGACTACATTCCACCTCAAACAAAACAACGTGGGAAGCAATTTAAGATGATATCTGTTATCATATAAATAACTCAGTGAATCTCCATTACAAGTACAAGTACACGCAAAGTAGTAATAATTATAATTTCATGGCACAAAGCTTAGTATTGATCATAAATATGTTCTCCATGCTGTAAAGGAACAAATTTAATTAGGGATACTGCTAGAAAAAAATCCATTTTGATTCACAACATTTATATTTATTATTTTATGAAGAAAAATAGAGAACACAAGAAGTCAATGCTGTAGAAGCACATGGTCCTTAGAGCCTAGATCCTTTGATAGGCCAAAACATCCATCAACCAGTACCTCTTCCTGTCCATGGACAGTGAAGGGATGTGCCTAGACACAGAGGCAAAGACTGAGCCGCCAGGATAATCCAGAGACCACCAGCACCACCACTTCAATAACAGCACATTTGGAAAGCAGTGACAGGATCGGTCAAAGTCGCATGGATTTGTGAAGGGGAAATCATGCTTGACTAAAGCTTGACAAGTAGAATAGATAACGGAGAGCCAGTGGATGTGGTGGTATGTGGACTTTCAAAAAGCCTTTGACAAGGTCCCACACAAGAGATTAGTGTGCAAAGTTAGAGCTATGGTAATTGGGGGTAGGGTATTGACATGGATAGAAACTGGTTGGCAGACAGGAAGCAAAGAGTAGGAATTAACGGGTCCTTTTCAGAATGGCAGGCAGTGACTAATGGGGTGCCGCACAGCTCAATGCTGGGACCCCAGTTATTTACAAAATATATTAACAATTTAGATGAAGGAATTAAATGTAACATCTTCAAGTTTGCGGATGACGCAAAGCTGGGTGGCAGTGTGAGAAACGAGGAGGATGCTATGAGGCTGCAAGGTGAATTGGATAGGTTGGGTGAGTGGGCAGATGCATTGCAGATACAGTATTATGTGGATAAACGCGAGCTTATCCACTTTGGTGGCAAGAACAAGAAGGCAGATTATTATCTGAATAGTGTCAGATTAGGAATAGGGGAGGTGCAACGAGGCCTGGGTGTCCTTGTACATCAGTCACTGAAAGTAAGCATGCAGGCACGGCTGGCAGTGAAGAAAACTGGTGGCATGTTGGCCTTCATCGCGAGAGGATTTGAGTATTAGGAGCAAGGAGGTTCTACTGCAGTTGTACAGGGTCCTGGAGAGACCACACCTGGAGTATTGCATGCAGTTCTGGTCTCCTAATTTGAGGGAGGACATTCTTGCTATTGAGGGAGTGCAGCGTAGGTTCACCAGGTTAATTTCCGGGATGGCGGGACTGACATGATGAAAGAATGGATCAACTGGGCTAATATTCAATGGAATTTAGAAGGATGCGAGGGGATCTGAAAGAAACATACAAAAATTCTTAAGGGATTGGACAGGCCAGATGCAGGAAAAATGTTCCCGATGTTGGGAGGGTCCACAACCAGGGGTCACAGTTTAAGAATAAGGGGTAGGCCATTTAGGACTGAGATGAGGAAAAACCTTTTCACCCAGAGAGTTGTGAATCTGTAGAATTCTCTGCCACAGAAGGTAGTGGAGGCCAATTCACTGGATGTTTTCAAGAGAGAGTTAGAAATAACTCTAATGGCTAATTGAATCAAGGGATATGGGGTGAAAGCAGGAATGGGGTACTGATTTTGGATGATCAGCCATGACCATAAGGAATGGCGGTGCTGGCTCAAACGGGGCGAATGGCCTATCCCTACACCTAATTTTTTATGTTTCTATATTTCAATCTCCAAAGCTGAGTAGCCAGGATAGGCCAGTGACTCCTTGAGGCAAGGGTGAACTACAGGGATAAGCCCAAGATCATCTCACGCACATGCATCCTGATGACAAGGGACAGTGCCCCATGTTGTCTTGGATTTTCTTACCACTGTAAATAAAATAAAATAGATCTTGTGAGTTCACCCTACTGCGAGTATCAACGTAGTCACTGCCGAGCCCAGCTTCATCCCCAATGCCACACCTCGTACAAAAAGCTCTCCATTGCAAGAATCCATGTTGTGAATCGTGTGCAAATCCTCTTCCTTTAATGAGAACAAAACTAGTGCAGTTGCACCAAAGCCTTGTACAGTTGCGCCAAAACCTCTGTACATTTGCACTACATCGCACAATAAAAGCTAATATTTGATTTGTCTTCCTCATTACTTGCATGCTAATTTTCTGTTTCTTGCAAAACACGCAGATCATTATCATTGATCTGAGACATTAATTCAACTTCTTGTTCCACAGATGCTGATTAACTTGCTGAGTATTTGCAGCATTCTCTACTTAGATTTCCAACATCTGCAGGTGTTTTTCTTGCTTTTCATCAACTTTCCAGTTGTCCTCTTAACACTTCCTAAGTAATGGATTCTTAGTCTCTAGTTCCTTTCTTCCTCCTTCATTCTTGGGAAATGGATCACAGATTTCCAGACATGGAGTAGAAATGATCTGACAAGAATAAAAACTTGGGGGTTGGGAAAGGAAAAGGATTAATACATCACTCTTGTTAATCAAGAGAAATTTGTTTTTGGTGAATGTGCTGTCAAATTAAAGATGGAATTGGATTTTCCATATAAAAACGGTACAGTTTATAGAATTTGTTTCTACAAATTCTGTAGTTTAACCTCAATAGAAATAGCTGTCAAAATTCTGTAACTCCCTAACTTACAGCCAAGGTTACAGTAGGTTTAAGAAGGCGTTACATCAACACATCACAAAGGTGTTAGAAATGCCAGAAAATATCATGCTGACTATGCATACAAGAATAACAACATAGGAAATATGGTGATATTAGTTTAATTTATATGCAGCATCCACATTTTTACATAAAGCATTAACTTAGGTTCCAACAAAATTTGTTTTGGATTTGCTTTTACATAAGTTAGATATCACAATTTTCAGTGCATCTGTTAAAAAGCATTTTTTCAGAAAAAATACTGAGCCTTTCCAGATTAAACTAAAAGGCTCCTTTCAGCATTCATCCCGAGGAGACCACAACAACACAGACTCCTCATGCAAATGCAGACAATTCTTTTGACTGCTGCTGCAACCTGCAACAAATAGTCTTCATTTAAAAACATCACAGTAACATCTGAGCTAATGGATTTGATGCAGACCATTTTCAATCACACTGCACTTAGAATTAATAAACAATTGTGATCTAATTTTCCTGGAGCTGTAATTTCAGTTGATAATGACTGAGAGTAAATGTAAATTTCAAGAATGCATTGTTCATTGGTTGTGCATTTGAGATTATTGCTGTTTATTGTAGGTTGTAATTAAGTGACCAACAGATTCTAGTTGTCAATTTAAAACCTTAGTAAATTAACACAGATTGCCATATTTAAACGTTGCTGCAGGTACAAATAAGCTGACAATAAAACTGAATTTATTTTCTGTAACTATTTTCTGCTGTATCCCTATCTTGTCAACTTGCCCTGGAACTAATCGGCAAAATCCATTATTTTTTTTCTTGGTTTTTCAATTTCACCAGTTTTTGCTGTTCCATGCTGCTAAGACTGCTTTTTTGGTGTTCCATGCTGCAAAAAAACTTTGTCAAGTTTAGTCTATAATGAAGGGATTCATTGTTGCTGAGGGAACACCATAATTTGGATCAACATAGATCAGTAGTGGAGAGGAGTTAATGTAAGAAAGATAACAATGAGATCATGAAGGAGACACATCTAAAGTAATATGCACATGCCATTACCAGGCGAGGTAAAAACAGATGATTGAAAAGTATTATTTATCAAATATAGTATTTTCAATTTATTCCATACAAATTAACTATCATTTTAACACACAAGGGGTTTACAGTTATGATATATATTCGTAACGTTTACCTACCATGGCAGTAGAAACTCGTATTGGATGCACTCCCGGATTTTTAATCACAAGAATGTTTAATCACCGTATTGCCTAAACATGTGCCACTTGATTGCATGCCATTTGATCACACAATGCAATAGAATTGTAAACAGGGGGCCATGATAATAAGAAATATCTGTTAGAAAGACTGGAGTAGGCACATAATTTTGATGCTAGTAGCTGCTTTGAACATATGTAGAGGTGCTGAACCAGAAACACAAAGGAATATCATTCAAATATGTATTAAAAGCATTTTTTTTAGAGGGATAAAAGAGGTTTCCATTCATCTCCAATCTTCCAATGAGGACCTCCCCACCATCAAAGGGATTTATCGGAGTCACCGTCTCAAAAAGGCAGCCAGCATCATCAGAGACCCACACCACCCTGGCCACACATTTATTTCACACCTGCCATCGGGAAGAAGGTACAGGAGCCTGAAAACTGTAACATCCAGGTTCAGGCACAACTTCTTCCCTGCAGCCATTCGGCTATTAAACACTACAACCTCAAATAAGCTCTGAACTACATCGACTATTATTGCACTATTGTTTATTTTCTGTGTGTACGCATGTGTGTGTATATATATATATATGATCTATATATATGTGTATTTGTGAGAGCGTGTATATTTACACACACTTAACTTTTTTTCCTCTATCGTTTACCTATTAACCTACACCAATTAACCTACGAATCTGCAAATTTTGGGAAGTGGGAGGAAATCGGAGCACCTGGAAGAAACTCATACAGTCACAGGGAGAACGTGAAAATCTACACAGATAGCACCCGAGGTCGATGCATTTTGGGAGTGCTAACGAGGCCAGGATTGACAGCATGGGAATACCAATATCCAAGGAAACATCAAGGAATGGATGGACTGGAAGATTCCACCGGATGGCACCATCAGCGATGGCAACTTCGCCAACAGTCTGTCTGACTTTTCATCTTTTTTTGTTATTTTTAGTGTGTTTTAAAAGTTTGTGTTAATGTTCTCTGGTTTGTTTTATGTGGTGGGTGGGCGGGGGGTCGGAGGAAACTTTTTTCAATCTCTTACCTTGCCGGAGATGCGATTGTTTTCCGGATCGTATCTCCGGTCGCTCTGTGGCCTAACATCATGGAGCTGCTGGCCTTGCTCGGGACTGACTTTGAGCCCTACCGCGGGGACATGGACTTACCATCGAAGCCTGCAATCCCTTGCCTGGGATAGACGCTCCAACCACGACCTGCGGATTTTACCATCGAGGAGCTCACAGTCTCAGGTAGAGACCGATGTCAGGAAGCTCCAAAGCTGCACAAGGTTCGACTAGCCTCGACCCGGGGTAGATCGCCCGACACACGGGAGCTGAGATTCCCCCCCCCCCCCGATGCAGGAGCTTGATCGCCCCGACCCGGCCCGACCGCCGGATACGGGAGTAAGATTGCCCAGTCAACGGAATGCTCAAGACCCCCGACCACAGGAGAACAAAGAAGGGAAGAAGATTGAATTTTTTTCGCCTTCCATCACAGTGAGAAATGTGGAGGAGTCGTTCTTACCTAACGGAGCATTTTAGGCATGATGTAAGACTGCTGAGGCTAGGTATATTTTCCAGCCATGAAGGAGTTTAAGACCAGACCTAACTGAGGTATGGAAAATGATGAGTGGTATTGATAGGGAAGATTGCAGAAAATATTTCTCTTTGTTAGAGGTGAACAAAACAAGAGAACATAGATTGAGGGCAAGTGGAAAGAGAGGATCTGAGGAGGACCTTTTTTCACTTAGAATAGAGAAAATCTAGAAGACACAGCTGGACAGAGTGGTGGAAGCATTGATGGCAGTTAAGAAATGTTGATATAAGCATTTGAATCACATAGACGGGTACAGATAATGTGATTAATATGGATGGATGTCCACTGGTCAGCATGAATGTGGTGGGCTGAATAGCCTATTTCCATGCTGTATAAATCTAAGAACCAGCAGCATATCTTCAGGATGTAGGGGAATCCACATGGTCACAGGGGGAACATTCAAACTCCACACAAACAGCACCATGGGCTGGATTGAATCTTGGTCCATGGAAATGTGTCGCAACAGCACTAAATACTGCATCAGCGTGCCATAGAGATACATGTTGCATTAACATCTGTCGTGATTAAACTTGAGATAGTCACATTTCTGACCTCGTCCTAGATTTTCTGTTTAGTTTGCTCTGTTACATTTGGCTCCTCTGAACTATTCCCTTTTGTTTCTTTCATCCTCTATATTATAGACCTCTTTATTTCCCTCCTCACATACTACCAGATTTTTTAAACTGCAATCATTTGATTCCATCTGGTGCCTTTAGTCTCTATTTTCACTTACTTTGTGCCTTGGCTTATAGGTCATAGCCTTTCACCTTGATTTTACAATTAGAAATTGCTCAGTGTGTTCCAATACATTTCAGCCAGTGAATAACACTGGTTTAGATGGAGAATAATCATGCAAAAAGGTATTTACTTCTTCAGAAATGAGATGGCGCCTTTATTTAGGCATTTCAGATTTTTATCGTGCCTTTATAAATAACAAAAAAATATGTTATTGACACATTTCAGCTGTTTGAAGTATTCTTTTGGAGTATACTTTGGCAGCAATAGCACAATCCACAAACACACCGATGTAATAGAGGACAATGATAGAACAACCCCAACGACCATAAAAGGAGAGGTGGGAGCTTATCTTTAGTTGTTTGATGTTGCGAAGGAAAACCAACAATCCTTTTCAGCAAGGATGTCTGGAATAGTAATCAGAAGCAAACAATGGTATTCACGTCAGCCACTAAACATTTACTGCTGGCATTTTTTTCCTGTTTATTTGAATAAGTTTCCAAAGGTATCCTTTAATTGTATGAACTGTTTTTATTTCTAACTAGACCAAGTGGACCCGTTGGTTCCAAACCTCTCTTGCATTGGTGCAGCACCCTTCCCCCCCCCCCCCCCCCACTCCATCCCCCTCAACCTCCTTTATCCTCCCTCCCTCCACCTCTCTCCTTAGGAGATAGATTTAAACTTGAAAATGTGAATAACTTTTAAAATATAACACCGATTTCAACTAAAGTTCTTCCATTGGCACCAAAGGGATGACGGTGAGTAAGGTGGGCCTAAAATTGTCACGCTATCATGTACCGTTTTGGCTGCAGTTCAGGAACAAACAAACGAGAGTTTTAGTATATAGATATAAAATTGTCATGTTGTGTATTGTTTTGGCTGTAGTTCAGGAACAAAAACAAACAAATTAGAGTTTTAGTATATAGATGTTCATTGGAGCATAAAAAGGATTACAGTATCCTTGTACATTGTTCAATCTTGACACAGAAAATAATTCATAAGGGACAGTAATGAACATTAGTTGATTGATTGTAAGATACAGCTTGGTAAGGGGCACTCTGGCCCATTGAATCCATGCAGACCATCAATCACCCCTTCACTTGCGTAGGGTTTGAAGGATGATGAATGTGGGGAGGTTGGATTGGAAGTATTTTGAGGTAGGTTGAAGGATGGATGGGGTGGAGATGACTTTAAAGGTGGGGACTAAATGGAATAGGCTTTGGAGTGCGGAAGAGAAGAGAGCTGCTGACAGGTTGGTGGATGAAGGGTGTGAGCTGCAGATATTGAAGGATTGTGGATGTGAGATGAGAGCTTGGGATATGGTGGACAGATGTAATTGGAGCAGTTGATATGGACATGGAGGGAGGGTTGGGTTGTGGCGGGTGGTGGGGTTTTGAAGGGTTGCAGATGCGTGGGAGTTGAAGCATTGGGTAGTGGTGTGGGAAGGACAGTCCGTGGAGTGGGCGTCTGGCAGGTTGGGTATTGAGTGGGTGAGCGAAAGATCACGGATGTGAGGGACGTGGGTATGACGGAGATTTGAATAGAGGGTTGGGGATCGCGGTTGGAGTTGTGGGGTGATTGGTGAGGGTAGATGTGGGAATAGGGATTGGAGGATTGAGGATGTGGACGTTGGACAATGGCGGTTTATTGAGAACCAGGAGATTGTTTGAAAGCTAAAAATTGCTCATTTCTCCATCTCACAGACAATTCAAATGAATTATCTCTTGCTGGTGAACATACAGTATACAGAGCACACATATAGAATTATATTGCAGCACCCAGGATCGTTTCAAAAGGAGCTCTGTTTGATGTGATGTTATATGAGATTTTCTGCACGCCCATAGAATTTGTAGCATCGAGCAGGCAATATCACTAATATAATACCTGAGCTTACCTATGTAATCCTAAGTAAGCATCACCCAAATCCGACAGTGGTACTTACAGTAAATATCTCTATTAGTTGGGAGTCTTACCAACCTGGTTTCACCATACATTGCTGCCCTCTGACATTAAAGGTCCACAATGAGACTATGCAAAATGGCAAACACTTTCATAGCGACATTTGCCACCAGCTTCAATGCACCAGCACAGCCTTCGTGAGAAAATAGGTATTTGAAGATCATAACCTCAAACCTAGCACAAAGTGGGTGTCTACTGGACAGCAGTGAATCCTATCTTCCCGAATGTTTCGGACACATGAAGTGCCTATTGCTGCCATGTCGAGGCACCGGAGGCATCATAGGGCTGCCTGCGCCAGAAGTATAAAAGAATCATCCAAAGTCAACATTCCCAGCATCAAAGTCCTTATTACGCTCAGTCAACTCTGGAGGGCTGGCTGCGTCATTCACACACCCGTCCACTGATGTCTGACACAGACTTTCTGTTCCCAGCTCTATCATAAAATGAGATTACCAAGTGAACAGTGGGAAAGATTCAAGGACATTCTCAATACATCAAATAATACAATAATCTCTTTGATTTATGAGGATTTCTGGTTCTCAGTTGCACATACTGGAATAAGAGCATTGGGCAAGGAATTCAAGACTTTAAGTCGATGTGTTGGTTGGGACCACTCAGAAGACCAGTGTAAGGGGAAGATGAAGCACATCAACCCATATCCCACCAACCTCACTAACTCTTCCTGCTCCACTAGTTGCAAAACTGCCAAGTTTCGCATTGGCCATATCATTCTCCTCAATCCACAGAACTGGAGGAGAAGCATATCATCCCTGATCCATCTAATAAAGACAGCCCCAAGTAAAGAAATATTGTTTATGTAACCAAACAACTGACAGCATGAAAAAAGCAACTCAGCTGGAATACTCTGATAGCAAAATGTAAGTTTTGTTACATTGAAGGATATTTTTTGTGGGCAGATTATGTCTAGAAGATAAATGCGTTCAAAATCAAGGACGCTAGCTTGGTACACCGGTCATGTATGGAACTGTGAATCAAAACGAAAGCAAACCATTTACAGTCAATACCTCTTGGTATGTCTAACTTTCTATCTTTGTCCCGCTCCCTCCCGTGACATCAGTCTGAAGTAGGGTCTCGACCCGGAACGTCACCCATTCCTTCTCCCGAGATGCTGCCTGGCCCGCTGAGTTACTCCAACTTTTTTTGTCTACTTCTTGGTATGTCTCCAGTCGAGCACGTTGTCGAAATGAACATTCTGCTTGTGCATTATGCATGTGTTCTTATGCATTTTTTATTCAACAATAACAAAAAAAGTTCTGAAAGTTGTGAGGAAAATAAATGATACCAAATTTTGTTTAGGATCGGACTATATTGTTGAAATATTGGCTTAGCGCACTTAAAAAAGGAGTTTTGAGTACTAAAGTTTTAACATCACATTGGAGGTGGATTTCCGTGGGCATCACTCATTAATTCGCTGTAACTGAAGGAAAAAGATGCAGCTACAAGGACTTATTTTCTCACAGTTCCTCCAGCTCTGTTATGCCTATTCTCATGACAATACTTTCCAATCCAGTGTCTTCCATTATCCTTAATTGCGGATTCCCCTTCATCAAAGTTGACAATGTGTTCTCGGTTCCCTTCACACTCATGACCGTACACCCAAATTTGGCTCTAACTCCATCTACAAGTTTGCGGACTGCACTACCGTGGTGAGCTGAATCACGAAAAATGACAAGATGGAGTACAGGAAGGAGATAGAGAACTTAGTGTTATGGTGCCAGGACAATAATCTCTCCCTCAGCATGAGCAAGCCAAAGAACTTGGTTATTGACTGCAGGAAACATGGTGGAGTACATGCCCCAATCAGCATCAATGATGCGGATGTGGAAGTGGTTGAGAACTTCAAGTTCCTTGGTAGTATCCTTAATAGTATCAATGGTGTGTTGTGTACCAACCACATTGATGCAACAGCCAAGAAAGCATACCAGTGCCTCTATTTCCTGAAGAGAATGAGGAAATTTGGGCATGTCTCCAGTGACTTAAACTTCCAAAGATGCACTGTAGAAAGCACACTGCTGGGCTACACCATAGATTCATTTGGGAACAACTCTGCCTAACACTGCAATAAATTGCAGGGAGTTGTAGATATATCCCAGTCCATCACACAGCCCAGACCTCCCACTATTTACTCCATCTACACTTCACACTACCCCTTTGTGCTCATTTTCCATCCTACCAGCCCTCATACCCAACAGCTCATCCTCCATAATTACCATTGCCTGCACTAAGATGCCGTCACCAGATGCATCTTCTCACATTTCAACTTTCTGGACCATTCACTCCATGACTCTCTGCTTTACTCTTCCATCACCAACGTCTCCTTTCTCATACACCATGTAAAATCGCAGTAGGTGCAACACCCAAACTTTTACCTCCTCCCTTCCCTTCAACCAGGAACTTAAAATCTCATGTGTAGGAAGGAACTGCACATGCTGTTTTACACTAATGACAGACACAAAATGCTGGAGTAACTCAGCGGGACAGGCAGCATCTCTGGAGAGAAGGAATGGGTGACGTTTTGGGTTGAGACACTCCAAAGACGTATAGGTATGTAGGTTAATTGACTGGGTAAAATGTAAAAAAATTGTCCCTAATGTGTGTAGGATAGTGTTAATGTGCGGGGATCGCTGGGTGGCGCGGACTCGGTGGGCCGAAGGGCCTGTTTCCACACTGTATCTCTAAATCTAAATGTATGTCCAAGACACCTCACACCCTTCATTTTTTCAATAACTTCCGCTTTTCGGGCCCCCATTCCCTCACCTTTACCCAAAATCTCATTGCAGGTGTTCAGAGATTCACTTGAATATGCTCACTTTGAACAGAATGTCAGTGGAACAACATCATCCTCCCCAACAGCCTTGAGTGCACCTGTACCCATGGCCACTGTCGCGGAAATCAAATTGGCCTTCCTGCTGAATGCAACAGGCTCAGATGAAGCCCCTGGAGTCCAAAGACTATGAGGCAGCAGTATTTGTAGACATCTTTGACCTCTTCCTACTACATTCAGAGATTCCTACTTGCTTTAAAAAATCACTAACATCCCAGTGCCAAAGAAACCCTGGTGCCTTAATAACTACCCTGTGGCTCTGACATCCACTATCATGAAGTGCTTTGAGTGGCGAGACATGGCACACATGAATTCCAACCTCCCAGGTAGCCTTGAACCATTGCAGTTTGCCGACCCTCTCAACAGGTCCATGGCAGATGCCATCTCCCTGTCCCAACACATTACTGGAATGTCTACATAAAAAGGACACCTAGGTCAGACTCCTATTTATTGAGTATGGCTCTGCCTTCAACATCAATTTTTACAAATGTCCTGTACATAGCATCCTATCAAGATGCATCACTGCTTGGTTTGATAACTGCTCTGCCCAAGACAGCAACAACAAAAAATTCTATCTGCCACTGCTCTGCCCAATTTTCCAACACATCGATGATAACCTTAATCCTTTCAGGCTTTCTTCCCTATTACTGCTCCATCCATTTTCATGTCAGCAGTAAACTGAAAGTATAACCCTCCCTTTGTACCATAACGGTCTACAATTATGTTCTCCAGTCTCTGGAGTCGGACATGAGGCCACAGCCTGTGAATTGAGCCTATCTAAACTATAGTCTTTACTCAAGGACAGAGGGAGAACAGATTAGTCTGTGCTTCCCCTTGCACTTTGTTAATGTTGCTGCTAGAGCACACGGATTTACAGCCCCATGAGTGTTACCCTTTCTATTGTCTCATGCATTACGCCACCAGTCAAATGGATCTATTGGCTGGGACATGTTTTGAACAGTTATTGGGCCAAGCCCAGCAAGTTAAAAAGAATTGTATCCATGCGGTTATGGAATCCAATAAGTTGCACAAAAAAGTTCCTGAAGTATAAACACCACAAATCTGGTGCCAGCAATGTCCTGTCACAAGGAAATGGCTCAACTTCCATTGCTCAATGTCAGTAGAAAGCTGGGAACTAAGATTTCAGCATGGTGGAATAAAAGTCAGACCCTCTTGGCTGGGTAATTATGATGCAGGAGCATAAAGGTAAAGGTTCCTGATAATCAAATGCAGCTTGGCCTTCAGCAAAGAAATAGAGTATGCATGTCATGGAATTCCAAGGCGTATTTTGTGGGGAGCCCATGGAATATCATTAGTACTGAGAAAAATAAGTTACATCGGATGTACGTCACGAGTCAATTGGAGCAGTCTCTTCTAATTAGGGGTTGACTAATTAGTATTGAATATCTTCCGACACTCACATTATCCACGAGGAGAGAAATTTGGCAGCCTTAACTGCTTGCTATTTTGTTCCCATTCAAGTGCTAAATTTTCACCCTACTGCAGTACACATTGTGCATTTCAAAAAGGCGATTAATTCAACCATTCATTCTTCTCAGGACTTTCGTCAACAGTTTAAAAGCACAGACTCTGGGAGACAATTCGCATCTCCAGAAATATTTCTCTCATGGTTTATATATTAGCAAAAAACACAACTCGCTTCTTGTTTATTGCAGTATAGGGAATCCATTCATATTCATAGTGCGGGCTTTGTTCCTGCTAGCTAGATCTGATCCCTGCTGGAGGGTCACTGCAGCTGTTGGAAATGAAAATTCGTCTGACAATCTCCCACACCAATGACCCCCACTTCCGACTTTGAAAAGACAAGTCATTGTTTTACAAGGACCTTTGAAAAGAGCCGTTTTAATGATAAAAGATTTTTTGACTAAAACAAAGGAACACTCACAGCTCCCAAACAAAGACCACATTTTGCTGCATCCCAAGCGATTTGAACTAATTCTTGCCATTGCTACATTACAAATATATCTATTGGTTGCAAATGTTTTTTCCGTGATGTCACTTTTCATTTAAATTACAATGAGATCAAAAGTGAGCTACATAAAATGGGATATATTGTATTATGAACGCAAAGAAACATGATCTTTAACTTGAAATTCTCTAAGCAACTAAACAACATAGGCCATGATAATCTCTGTTCAGATACATGATTTCTGTTGATTTGATCTTATCTAAGTTATGGGCACACAATGTCACAAATAGAAACTGTATTAATTTAGAGATTTTGTTCAGAGTTGCACCCCCTTCGGTCCACCGAGTTTCTGCTGACTATCAATCATCCGTTCACACTAATTCTATGTTATCTCACTTTCTCATCCACTCCTTACACACTAGTGGCAATTTACAAAGACCAATTATCCTACAAACCTGAACGTCTTTGAAATGCATGAGGAAACCAGAGCACACGGAGGAAACCCATGTGGCAAAGAGAAAAGAGTGGCTCAGCTGGTGGAGTTGCTGCCTCAGTGCCAGAGACATTAGGTTCTATCTAAATGGAATTTGCACATTCTCCCTGTGACCACATGAGATTCCTTCAGGTATTCTGATTTTCCCCAAAATGTGTG
The DNA here is from genome assembly GCF_053455715.1 of Rhinoraja longicauda. NCBI lineage: Eukaryota > Metazoa > Chordata > Chondrichthyes > Rajiformes > Arhynchobatidae > Rhinoraja > Rhinoraja longicauda. The sequence goes on along the minus strand of NC_135957.1, from coordinate 40,151,206 downwards.
GATTTGTAGGTAATTGGGTCTCTAAATTTCCCTTAGTATGGATGCAAAAGTAACAGGTGATTGATTGTCAGTGTGGACTCGGTGGGCCGAAGGGCCTGTTTCTATGCTGTATCTCCAAAACTAAAAACTAAAACATGTAAACTGACAGCATCAGAGGTCAGGTCTACCAGCTGTGCCACTGTACCACCCTATAACCTTAATTTTAAATACTTCAGTGCACTTACAAATCACTTTTTTACGTACTGATTAATACGGGTGTCAGAGGTTATGGGGAGAAGGCAGGAGAATGGGGTGAGGAGGGAGAGATAGATCAGCCATGATAGAATGGCAGAATGGACTTGATGAGGCGAATGGCCCAATTCTGCTCCTATCACTTATGAACTATTAATTTTCACATCTCTAACACTTACTGAGAAGCAATGGTCTTTTTTTTCTAATATATACCAATTTCTAAAATATATATCGATACGAAGGGTTTAGAGGGATCTGGGACAAATCAATGGGGCTTGCCCAGAATGCCAACTTGTGCAGCCTGGACGTTGGGCCCGTTTCAATGCTATATTGCTCTTTGACTATCAATACATGACATTAGCTCACATTGTTTGAAGTCAAAGAACTATTACAGCCTAGAACACAAAAGGCATCAGAGATGTACATTCCTTTTAATACAAATTGATGTAAATAAAAACACGTATACATTGTGCACCACATGTGACACAGCTATGTAAAACTGCAAGCAAGATTTTCATTCTACCTGGACCTCACCATACTTGTGCAGGTGAGAATAAACTTGACTTAAATAAAACTAATACTTACATCAAGAATAAAAAAAGTTCAGGTGGATAGTGTGTTAGGGACATTAAAAGATGCATAAAAAATGTGGTTTAGAGTCAACAGCTGTGATCTCCCCATGTCTCTACTTAACTGGTCTGCACCCACTGCTCCAGTGGGGAGTCTCAGGATAAGGGTAGGGAACTGCAGACGCTAGCTTAAACCGGATAGACACAAAAAGCTGGAGTAACTCAGAGGGACAGGCAGAATCTCTGTAGAGAAGGAATGGTTGACGTTTCGGGTTGAGATCCTTCAGAAGGGCCATGACCCAAAACATCACCCATTCCTTCTGTCCAGAAATGCTGCCGATCCTGCTGAGTTATTCCAGCTTTATGTGTCTATCTCAGGATAAGGCTGTTGTGTTATGCAGGAGAAGGCAGGAGAATGGGGTTGAGAGGGAAAGGTAGATCAACTATGCTTGAATGGTGTAGTAGACTGGATTGGCTGAATGACCTAATTCTGCTCCGAGTACTTATGAACTGGTCTCAGTCCGAGTAATGTTGAGGGCACCATGGGAAAGTCCTGACAGCCTTTGGCAGAAGGTAAAGCTGGGGGGGGGGTGATGCTTTGTATCCTATCAAATCTTTAATTGACTTTTAAGGGTTTTTAAATGACATGCAGAGAAATTTAAAAGTTTAATTTTTTTTAAGATATCTTTAAAAACTAAAATGAAGTAAATTACATCATAAACCATGAAGAGATAACTAAAACATTATACAGGTAAAATAACTCAATAAATATAATTTATTTCTCCTTTTTAGTACAGGGTTGGAATTTTCTTTCAAATTAACGGAATCTCAAATTCTGCCACAGGTCTGATATGCAGGATTGGATGTCAAATCCTCAGTCTGAAGAAGGGTCTCGACCCGAAACGTCACCCATTCCTTCTCTCCTAGATGCTCCCTGACCTGCTGAGTTACTCCAGCATTTTGTGATGCAGGATTGGAGTGGCGAATCCAAGGTTCAAGGTTACATCCAAGAACCTTGCTCATGTAATCTCAGCAAGGCTGCCTCCATCTCCATGTGGAGTCCACTGGAGTCCAGTAGTGAAGCATGGTAATAAATATGTTGCCATCTGGCAAATTGTAAGTATCAGATTTGGTTGTTTGGCAGTTATACATGTTATGGGGAGAAGGCAGGAGAATGGGGTTAGGAGTTTGAGATAGATTAGTCATGATTGAATGGCAGAATAGATTTGATGGGCCGAATGGCCTCATTCTGGTTCCATCACTTAAATCAAGAGCTAAGTCAAAAATCAATAGTGTTTAATTGTCATATTGTTAACAGAACAATGAAACTTATTTGTAGCAGCATAGCAGGTCTGTAAACACAATACAAGTTGATACACATGGGGAAGAAGTCTGTGACCTAAGTCTCAATGGGTGAAAAACAAAATGTCTCTTCCACTCAGAACTAACCAACATTATTAGTCTCATTATTATTATTACCTGTATTACAGTTTTGTAAACCATTTCCCATTAATATTTATCCTTGTGAATTGAATTGACAATGGAACAAAAAGTGAACTGAAAAGTGCGGGGTGAGCACAGAGGAATTGGAATAAGAAGTGTTCTGCCTTTCCAAAAAGGTGAGGTGAGATTGAAATGTTGTGAGTGGGTTTTCCACTCCCATAATCATTGCACAAACTCACATTTTATACACTATTTTAAAAAAATTCTGAAAGATCCAAGGACAAGTCAATTGGACATGATTAGAGTACTGTGGGTTGAGATTTCTTTCATCCCACAGAGACCCTAGAGTTGGTAAAAAAACAATCTCTCCCAACATCATTCTAAAATTAGCAGCAGGGAAGGACACCCAAATTGTACAACTCTTGCCAGTTTAATAATCATAACAGGATTGATGAAGAACCAAAATAAATATTTTCCTTTTCGGAACTCAAAAGATGTGTTATTCAGGTGAGTGACACAGGCACGCTCTTTCACAAATTGTACCCATTTGCTTGTACAACTTGTTCCAAAGATTGTGCCAAAACACATCTGGTCTCTTCTGCTGCATCAGCAAGTTCTATTATAGGCAGCTGAATTGAAAACTCACATGAGCATAAAGCATTCATCACAAATCTTTAGACCAGTGCCTGCTGTGAAAACTATTTATGGAAACAATTTTCCGTATTTATCGAGGAATGTGAATTAATTGTTGTTCATATTGAAATACACTATTATGCAAAGTAAATGTCCTCATCTTTAATAAATAGATTTAATCAGCAATATAAACCAGGGTTGGGTGTTCTATTCTGACAAATCTTAACAAACCATTACTGTTATAATATGCATATTTGTTTTCTTACTATTCCTTAGATTGTCAAAGGCTACAGAAAGTTGTGCAATATTAACATGCAGTAAAGTAGAATTTAATGGAATTAACACAATTTTATACAATCCTATCCTTTTTGTTTAAAGGCCAAAGAGTCTTCACTGGAAGCCATGATGGTTATGGGAGATAATGAGAAGAGTTTTGAATGCCAGTGTCTTAGTGGTGGGGTAAGGACACCTGTGCATATTTTTTTTTCAAGAGCTTTGAGCATTGATGCCAATGAGTGATGAGCACAAAAGTTACTGATGTGGAAACAAGGAACTACAGATGCTGGTTTACAATAAAGGACATAAAGTGCTGGAGTAACACAGCTAGTCAGGCAGCATCCCCGGAGAACATGTTTAGGTGATGTTTCTAGTTCGGACCATTCTTCAGACTGATGTGGCACTGCTACTGCACAACCTCATGGCATTTCTTGGGTCAGTCCCATAATATTAATCAGAGCAGCTACTGACTTGGATTCATCCTGCTGTTAGTCCAGCAAAAACAGGTATTGCAGCTGCAACTCTTCAAAAGCAAGAGCTGATATATATATCGGAAATGCTTCATTGTTGCTGAGCAGAAAACCCATGTCTTCTCATTCCTCCTTCTCCTCACTCGGTTTCTCTTTCTTTTGTTTCCTTCCCTCCCCATCCCATTTTACAAGAAGTGTAGTAACAGGCTGAAGGAAACTATTTTCAGTGATTATGTCATCCAGTTTATCAGCAAGTTCTTTTTCGAGAACAGGGTAGGATATCTCCAACAGGTGCATCCTGCAATGGTTGCATTGTCTGAAGCTCATACAATAACAACGGAAGTACATCTGTCAAATATTTGGTTGAGTCAGACTTCCATAAACAATTCCTTACACGGCACAATAATGGTTTATCAGTCAGTTTTGTTTCATTACTTGCTAGCCTCTTGGAATCACATGAAAGAAGAAGCTAAAATAAAGTTTGAGTCCAACTAAGATGCAAAAGGTACTGCAGTGTAAAGTTCAACAGTTTTACATCCCAATTGTCCATTCGGAGATTTTCTGAAGATTAAATTGTTTCTACGTCTTGACATGAAATTGTGCTCCCTTCATCTTGCTTGCAATCATCATGCGGCTAACACGAGGCTACCTCTTTCTATCATGAGATCATTGAATTATACGAGGATGCAGTTCCAAGCAGAATCCAAGACATCAAACTTCAATTATTGAAGTAATTACAATTTTAATCATTACTTTCCTGAGATTATGATTCGTAATGGGTTGTTGATCCAGAAGCGTAGAGACATCTTGGGGTGGCGGGGAGAGGATTGTGTCTAACATACTTTGGGGGTATCTTTGCATGGGAGAATTGGCACATTATCTCAGCATTAATCAGCAGAACCTAAAGCTGTGCCAACCTGATATTCATACCATAATCCCACCTAGCAAAAATTCATGAACTGAGCAGAGACTGAGGCTCAAAATGGAGACCGTGGTTTCATACCTTGCTGTACATTTACCTCAGATCAAGCCGTTTTCCCAACAGCAGTACAGGTGCAGGAACAACCATGATAATGTGTAAGGAATGCCAGAGCTTTTTGTTGTGTGTGCAGAAATCACTCATACGTGCATTTTAGGAAAGTTGTGAAGCCTGCAAACCCGATTTGTATCTGGGTGTGAAATGCTGCTTTTCTTCCCCCACCTAAGATTTTGGCATTTGATTTCAAAGTCTACCCTGACCAAAGTACCATTTACAATGCAAAATCCTTTCAGTGAACAACAAAAAATAGATAGTCAGTCAGTCCCTTTGCATCTACTTCACAACTCCATTGTGCCTTATCTGAACTTTAACTCCATTTATCTGCCCTTTCTCCATATCCTTTCACACAGTCACCCAACAAGGACATCTCAATTTTGGAAAAAAATGCTTGATTCAATACTCTTCACCTATCAGGCAACTGATGATTTCCAGTGCCCTTTATGTGGAAATATTGTGTCCTGATTCACTATGAAACAAAAAGTACAAAACAAACTGCGGGAGAAATTCAGGAGGTCAATTTGTTTTTTTCTTTCAGAGCCCAGCATCTGTAGTTTCTTTTGTCTTTACTTTTTTTTAAAATCTTATCGTTAAGCCATCTTCTCAATGTGTCATGGAACAAGGATAAAGAGGACACAGACTTCTTCTGTAGGCACCCCAATTTCATTAAAAATCCTACAGCTTGGAAATAGGCCATTCAGAGCAACATGTTCGCTCTGATTAGTGGTTACCCTTCTGCATTAACCCCATTGCCCAAACTTGGTCCAAAGCCCTCTATCCCTCAATGATTCAAGTGCTCATCTAGACACTTGACACTGTCTATCACCCAACTTCAACCACACTCCCAGGCAGAGCATTCCAAGTTGGCATTTGCTTCATTTCAATCTCTCACTAGTGGTGGAGTCAACAATTTAAAACTCGGTGTTTACTGAGCAGCAGGATCCTCATTGTCTTATGTGCTTCTGGAATTGAACTCCAAAACATTTTTGGAAATCAAAACAAAAATCTGCAGATGCTGGAAATCTCAAACAAAAAATAGTAGAAAATGCTTACCAGGTCAGGCAACTTCTGTGGAAAGAGAAATACTCAATGCTTTGGTCACTGGGCTGAAACGTTGACTGCCAGAGATGCAGACTGACCAGCTGGGTTTTCTCAACTTTTTCCCTAAAACATCATTTGTTTTAACTGAGGCATGAGTGGATGGGACTTGCATTTAGCATTCACCAGATGAAGACCCTCCACCAGCTTACCCCTGCTGAACTACATTGCCTTCTGACCATAAATGTTCACGGCAAATCTCTGGAAATTGCAGACCACTTTCCACATTTCAATGAATACAGACAGCAACAATGAAATTCCACGTTTCCCCACCCCCCACCCTCTTCCCATTTCCTTCAGTGCACCAAGACAGGGGAAAAGATTTAAGGATGTGTTCAGAGCTCTTCACTTTAGTTATACAGCATGGAAACAGGCCCTAGGCCCAGCGAGTCCACGCTGACCAGCAATACACTTTCCAATCTTTCAATCTTTGGAGTGTGGGAGGAAACCAGGGCACCTGAAAAAACCCCACAAGGTCACAGGGAGAATGTACAAACTCCATATAGACAGCAGGTGTAGTCAGGATCGAACCCGGGTCTCTGGCACTCTAAGGCAGCAACTCAACCACTGCATCACTGTGCCACCCTCTAATTTTAGTATACTCTGTTACAAGTAAAATTATATTATAATAACCTAAATGCCCACATTGGAGCATCAACATAGCTCATTATCCCATCCCATTTTACTCCTTGAAGAAGTGCAACATCCCCATTAACTTCTGGCACATGACTGTTCTTAATGGAGAATGAGCATTGGGGAAGGTATTGAGAGTCTCGAGACCATGCATCATGCACGGAGGGGGTGTGCAGTGAAAGGAGCGCACCTCATCATAATCCATACTCCCTGCTTGCTGCCTTATCAACCACCTGCTTGCCTGTCTGTGAAAGAATTTGCAGTTCCCACTTTTGCCTCAGTGGCCACAAAACCAAGTGAAAGCAAATCATCCATAATCCCGAGGGACCCAGAAGACAATGTCTATAGTTGTATTATATTCTCTGGAGGTTGGCTTTTAAAACTGGAAGCGCGGACTTTTGTGGCTCGGTTCATCTGCATGTCAAGGAATCAGCCACTGGATAATCAAAAGCTCACTGTGATTCATATATATATATATATTATGAATCGTGGTTGATACACTGTTGGATTCTTTCATGGTGTCGAGTTTGAGACAATGATTGCTTGTTATTGCTATTAAATATATGCATTAATAGCAATAACAAGCAAACATTGTCTCAAACGCGACACTATGAAAGAATGCAACGGTTTATCAACCACAAATCGCTACTGAAACAAAAGAAAATTCAATATTTTCCAAATGTTACAGAAAATAGAGCAAAAATGGAGAAGCACATTTTGCTTCAGCTGAACTGTAACTGACCTTACAACTATCACCATTATACTGCCCGTGACTGAGTGGGTCTATAATTAATGGTAACAGCAAGAGATAAATCCTGATAATAATTCTCCAGAGGCTGCAGGCCTAGAGCAAAGCCATCAACCTAGACAAGAAATAATCCTTCAGAAAACACTTCTCTTTAAAAGCCTACAAAGATTAAAATATTGAATTTCAGAATCACAAATTATTATTCTAATTTTATTTAAATTACGCTCTTGTTCATTTGGTTTCCTTATTCGGATTTAAAGCTTTAAAAAAAACAACAAATCAGTTTCTCCACTTAACAAACATTAAGGGGAAATTGCAATGCCCAAAGGAAATCACCAGTTATAGAAAAGGGTATGGCGAGTCTGGAGGCTTGTTCTTTGTTAAAGAAGTTTATTGCGGCAGCAATATTCGATTACAAAGTATAACGAGATTACAGACAAACATTAACTCAAACTGTTCGCTTCGAAGTTCTCTTCCCTCTGACTGGTTTTGGGCGCCAAAACCACCACCTGACCTTGCTGGCCAATCCGAGGGTTCGACTCTCAGGACCAATCCCTATGGTCGCTACTGACCACCCCCCCAGAACCCGAGGTACGGAATCTAGCAGGGAGCTGGATTTTGCGACCAGAACGAGTAAGGAGAGGGGCTGCAGGAACCACAGGAGCAGGGGGTCCCGGATCAGGGGGAATTGCAGGAGGGCGGCCCCGCCGAGGCGGCTGACCGACCAGGACAGGGCGGTCCTGATCCAAGTGTGCAGGTTTGAGCTTGGACACAGAGACGAGCTCACTCCTGCCCCCAACATCTAAGGTGAAGGTGACCGTCCCTTTACGCAACACGCGGAACGGTCCTTCATAGACCCTCTGTAAAGGGGAACGATGGGCATCTCTACGCAGAAACACAAATTCACAGTCCTTCAAGGCAGTCGGTTCATGCACCATGGAACACCCATGACGTGAAGTAGGAACCGGGGCCAGGGAACCCACTCGCGCCCGGAGTGATGCTAAAACCAACGGAACCGAGGGCTGCTGACCAGAGGACTCCGGAAGGAAATCCCCGGGCACTCTGAGTGGCGAGCCATATACCAGTTCCGCGGACGAAGTTCCGAGATCCTGCTTAAGAGCAGTACGGATGCCCAAAAGGACCCAGGGGAGCTGGTCTACCCAGTCAGGGCCGTCCAGCCGTGCACTGAGGGCCGCCTTAAGTTGCCTGTGAAACCTCTCCACGAGCCCATTAGCCTGTGGGTGATACACCGTGGTCTGCTGCAACCGGGAACCGTACAGCTCCGCTAACGTAGCCCAAAGGGTAGAGGTGAACTGGGGCCCCCAGTCGGTGGTAATAATGGACGGAACACTGAAGCGGGCCACCCAATGGAGGGCCAGGACCCGGGCACAAGAGGCGGCGGAGGTGTCAGACAACGGGAAGGCCTCCGGCCAACGGGTAAATCGGTCAACCACCGTGAGTAGGTGAGTGTAGCCCCTGGAGGAAGGCAAGGGTCCAACTAAATCAACGTGAATATGGAAAAAACGGACCGCAGGGACCTCAAACACCTGTACCGGAGGTTGGACATGCCTGTGAACTTTAGCGGTCTGGCAGGGAACACAGGAACGGGCCCAAGCGGCTACCTGCTTGCGCAGGCCATGCCACACAAACCTATCGGCTACCAAGGCAGAGGTGGAGCGGATGGACGGGTGCGCCAGCCCATGAATGGCATCAAACACCCGGCGCTGAAGGGCGGCCGGCACCACCGGCCTAGGGCGGGGAAGGGAAACATCACACCAGACTTTTGTACCCGCAGGCCCGCAAGCCACTTGGGCCAGCTTCAACCCCGAAGTGGTGGACTGGTATGCTGAGGCAGTGTCAGCCAGGCGCTGTGCCTCCACAAGCTCCTGGAAATCCACCTCGCATTCCACCGCTGAAATTGGGGAATGGCTGGCCGGGACAGGGCATCAGCAACGGCATTAAGCTTAGCCGCGACGTGTCGGACATCGGTAGTAAACTCTGAGATGGCAGTCAGGTGCCGCTGCTGGCAGGCCGACCATGGGTCGGACACTTTCGAAAAAGCAAAAGTCAACGGTTTGTGGTCCGTAAAGGCCACAAATGGGCGTCCTTCTAAAAAATACCTAAAGTGGCGGACAGCTAAATAGAGAGCCAGAAGCTCTCGGTCAAAGGCGCTATACTTCAGCTCAGCCGTGTTAAGCTGCCGGCTGAAGTCTCAGGCGGTAGAGCGCTGACCAGGTAATAATACTTCGTCTCATCCACCGAGATGTTTCTTAGGTGGAACTGGACTTCCGCATGGGCTAACCAAAGGTGGGGTTGATGTGCCCAAAACGGAGGAAGATGAACGCTGACCGCGTTTAGCTGCGGTATGCCGGGCACTGGAGCCGCAGGAGGAGCGCCTTGTTCATCCATGGTAGATGATCGGCTAGATCACGTCGGGGTCACCAATATGGCGAGTCTGGAAGCTTATTCTTTGTTAAAGAAGTTTATTGCGGCAGCAATATTCGATTACAAAGTATAACAAACGGATTTACAGACAACCATTAAATCAAATTGTTCGCTTCGAAGTTCTCTTCCCACTGACTGGTTTTGGCACCAAAACCACCACCTGACCTTGCTGGCCAATCCGAGGGTTCGACTCTCAGGACCAATCCCTATGGTCGCTACAAGGGCTCATTTTTGTCAATGTATAGTAGAACTCACTTCACTTAGTTTAGTTTAGGGATACAGCATGGAAACAGGCCCTTTGCCCCACTGAGTCCGCGCCGAGCATTGGTCAACTATTTACACTAGTTCCCACTTTCTCACCCAATGTGTGTGTGTGTCTGTGTGTGTGGTATGGAACAAGTTACCAGGATTGAGGTAGTGGTTAGGTGAGGTATAATAACAATATTTAAAATACTTTTGAACAGGTACATACATAGGAAATGTTTAAAAGGATATGTGCCAAATGCAGGCAAATGGGACAAGCATAGGTGTGCACTTTGGTCAGCATGGACGAGTTAGGCAGAAGGTCTTGTTTCTGTGCTTTGACATGGAATCTAAATACCATCTAGCCCATCTCTATAAAACATTTCAAACCCAATGACAGAATATCATTGGTAGACACAAAATGCTGGAGTAAATCAGCGGGACAAGCAACCTCTCTGGAGAGAAGGAATGGGTGACGTTTCGGGTCGAGACCCTGCTTCAGAATATCATTTTTAATTTTTTGCATATCTTTCTGTTTCCTTTATCATTGTTACTTTTTTTGCAATTCTTTCATTTATTTGTTTTGTATCTCTCCTTTCCCTCGCCCTGAAACGTCACCCATTTCTTCTCTCCAGCGATACTGCCTCAGAGAGTAGTTCCTCCATCATTGTGTCTAATGACAGAATGTGAATCAGCATCAACGTCTGCTCCCAGATCAACTTCTCCTGCACCAGTTCCATTGTGTGGGCCATATTGTCCATATGCCTGACAATGGACTCCCAAAACAAGCACCCTCACAGGAAGAAATTACTGGCTGAACTGAAGAAAAGTTTCCAGGATGTGCTCAAAGCTTCTATAAATAAAAATGGAACATCCTCCTTTCTGGGGAAACCCAGGAATCCCTGGCCAGCAACTTCTCAAAGTGGAAAATCTGCAGCTGCGTTACCTCCAAGAAACAAGAGTCCAATTCATGTGCCTTAATTCTTCCACTTCATGGTCACATCCCTCTTGTCAGAACAAATTTTGAGATTATTTTGCTATTATTTACAGATAATATACACAGGCAGATTATTATTCAACTGTTCAAAATGATTGTACTCATGAATTATGAGAAGATTCATGTTCTAAATCCCGGGTTTGACTGTTAAAAACATGAACACTGTCTATTCTGCCCTACTAGTCATGTTGCCTGTTACAATGTTATCTTTATTTGGAATTTTTTATCACCGACCTGAAGAATGAATGAAGAATAGCATGAATTAGACCTGGCAATAGCATTGTCCTTTTAATACCAAATGCAATCTTCCAGCAAAGATAATATAATTATAAAGATTGCGTAGTAATGACTAAAACTCCATTCTTGTTTGTAAGTATTGTAAGTTTGTAAGTTAATTGATTCAAGCATAGGAAAATATCCTGGTTTTGTTTACATGAGTTTTTATCTGAGGCAGATTAAGACTTGTATTTCAAAACTTTGTGTAACCATGTCTAATTTAATCTATTTTGCTGAACTAATTTGTCTGGTAATGATTTGACTTCAAGAAACAAATACCTACTAACAGCAACAAATTTATTAAATTAATTCAATTACTTAATGGTTTGTCCATTAAAAATAAAGGATCTATTTTCAAAGTGTCATATAAAAATATTAAAAAAGAAATGTCTTCGGGAGATCCTTTCCAGAACTAAAACAAAATCATTAGGAGCTGTTAGCAGACAAGTAACTTTATGTATGATCATACACATTGGTTCTTCCTTTGTCAGATTGAGGAATGTTAATGCAGGAATTGAACTAGTTTCCAATTTGTGTATAGGAAGGAACTGCAGATGCTGGTTTAAACCGAAGAAAGACACAAAAAGCTGGAGTAACTCAGCGGGACAGGCAGCATCTCTGGAGAGAAGGAATGGGTGCCGTTTCAGGTCGAGACCCTTCTTCAGACGTATCCGTGATATCATTAAACAATGGTAGGATCGTGGATAAAACAGGCAGCACAACCGAGATGCATCACTCTTAACTTTAGCCCAACAATTAGTCTGAAATCATCACTCCCCAACTAACCAATGTTCTTTGTTTTTGTTCTTTTCTACACCATCATCTCTGGGTGAGAACGATAAGTCAGAGGCTGTGTTCATCGGGTCAGTGCTAATAAGGTTGATTTCAGAGCTCGTCATGACATTCAATTCTGAGTTTTGCGAAGTTTTAGTGCATGAAAATTATTAATAAACTGGATGAATTGTCACTAATCGAATGGTTTATGACATTGGAATGGCAAGATATTAAGCCAACATTGGTAGAGGAAATAATGTTCTAAGTTTGGTCTGATCTAGTTTGAGCATCTCTGTCCAAGCTAAATTCTTAGGATTCGTGTATTGTCACCATTCCTTGTACACTATTACAAATGGTGCACCAAAGGGAAATACATTCATATAGTGGGTCTGATAGATTGCTTCACATTCATAACAAGGCTCGTAAAGGACATGATGCATACAATAAGATGTCAAGATGCAAAATTGTCACACATTGGTGCTGAAGATCACTAACGGGATCACTAACGGTTCAGTAGTCACCAACATAAAAGTCCCGTACCAAACATAAAGATCCAGGAAAAATCATCAAATTCCTGGCTATTCTTTTGGAAAAAATACATTACTTTCATCTATTTGGCGATTCTTGTAAAACTCAAGATCTCAGGTTATGAAAGTAGGTGACAAAAGTATGATATAAGTGCAGCTTCAACTTGACATAAATTTCGTAACTGCAAAGTTTAACTCCACTAAACGTGTCAAAAAAGCAATGGCCTTAACATACTTCTTTGGATGCCACATTCAATGTGATATTTAAGGTGCTTACAAAAATACATGTCTTTTGCACTATGCCTATCACGATGAGCCCGTATTATGTTCTTGTTTGTATTCGTGTCTTTTGGTGATAGAGGGATTTTGAAAGGGCAGCTCAGGTAGAAGACTTGATTTGAAGGGCCCGAAATGTAGGTCAGGAATTGACGTGAACCTCACTGGAGCAGGAGTCAATTCATAGACCTATGCTTTAGTCAGATAACATTGCCAGTTGAGAAGGAGGGAAGAGAGGATTGCATGACTGCACACAAAGATTATAAATATAAACATCAGCTTTAATGAAAAGGTCTCATCCAAAACAGTAATCTGCCTAACTCCTTAAATACAGGCTGACATTCTGTCTTCAACCTTTTCTATTTACTTTAGTTTGAACAGATGGTTTGATAAATTTATAGTCAATACATCAGCTTGATTCTTCTTCCCAGTTTCTAATCTTTGTCATTTCAGATGCGAGGTGACAATTGCGACATTTTAATTTCAGTACGTACTTTGTTGAAAAACTTATGAATTAGTGTGTTGAAAGCTTATGGAAAATAGAGGCTTGTTATTCCACATTTTATAGAGTAGATTTGGTTATACTTGTGTGTTTTTATACTTGTATGATTTCATTAAGTGAACTTTGTGAAACAAATCCAGCATTTATTTTTGTCCATGCAGAGTACACATCGTTGAAATTTGTCTTGTTTTAATCCAGTAATTAGTTGGGTCCTCTGGGATTCATCTAAAGGTGGTTGGATCAGACCCTGAGTGACAAGATAACATTGCCTGGAGAATCCTGTGAGAAGTGGGAACAATTGGAATGGAGTTTCAACCCCCACACCCTCTTTTCTCATCATCTCTCATCGGGGCGCGTACCATATCACACTTTCTTGCAACAAACCAGCTTATTGAAGGTCAATCGGGCACAAAGTGCTGGAGTAACTTAGTGTGCCAGGCGACAGCTCTGGAGAAAATAGATAGGTGATGAGACCCATTTGTCAGTGCCTGCTAAGTTGGTGATGGACTTTATCTGTGCACCTTCACAAGGACCTCCATGGTTCAGCACCTCTCCAGGTGAGCAGGCCTTGGAGAGGATTGTACTCCCCAACAACGATGTCTGCTACCTTCACTTGTTAGTCGGGAATCAGCAGATGAAAATCCAATTCACCACCCGAGTCGTGTGACCGAAGTACGAGGATTGCTTTATGTGTGTGTATGCAGGTTATGCAATTCCTCAGAAGGGATTAGGGCCTCTGGAAAATTGCTCTTGTTCATGTTTTGTAGCGTAATTTAGTCGTGGCAAAGTTACAAACTTGAAGAGCTATCATCCTGCAGTTTCGGCTTTGCTGAATTGAATTCAGTGGATGGTTATCTGAGATACTTAAATTCTGTTATCAGAATTTTAATAGTTAAAAAAAAAATCAGAATCTTAATAATTGGTAGTCATCATGTCCCTTTATGGCCATGCACAAGATGCATAGTTACAGCATTTAACTCCGCTTAATATCCTCTTCTATGCACATGAACAGCACATTTATGGCTCCCTTCTCCCACATATACCAGAGAAACAGATCTGAGAATGTGTGAATATGCTCGATCCAAACTGAATATTTGGAGCATGTGACAAAGAATCAGATGCCTACAATTGCATAAAGTCTGGTTGATTGCAAGCAGTGGATGGGTAAATAAAGGAGGTTGGGGAGTGGAGGGGGGAGGGGTGGAATATACAGATGTAGCTGAATGTGTTGTGTGATGGAAAGCACTGAGGAAGGCAGCAGGAAGTGGGAGAAGGCAACTAAATTGGCAAAGACACTCCGTTTTTCTGACTTTGTTGGATCATGAAACCAATTTCTTTCTGAAGGTCCAGTCTGAAGAAGGGTCTTGATCTGAAACATCACCCATTCCTTCTCTCCAGAGATGCTGCCTGTCCCGCTGAGTTACTCCAGCTTTTTGTGTCTATCTTCAGTTTAAACCAGCATCTGCAGTTCTTTCCTACACAAACCAATTTCTTCTCTGCTTCCAGAATCTTGTCACCAGACTACTGCTGTTAACTTCCTTAACTATTTCCCACCTCACCTCTTTGCAGACAGCCATGCAATTTTTCCTGCTATCTCATGATAAAAGGAGGCCTCCCCAGCCCCAAAATGCTATGGACAGTAATTCCACCAAGGAATCGTTAAATCTGGATGCTGCTCCTGTTATTGTCCATGAATACCATACATTTTCCTTGGAAGTTTAATTGAGATTGAGTCATATGGCTTGTGAGTAATGCTTGCTGTACAGCCGTGATATACCAACCCCTGAAGTCAAACTTAATTGGTACTTTCACAGATAACAAACTATTTACGTGACTTCAGGGTCCCCTCAAAATGTAAACTTTATTCTAAAAGCAGAGTTTCATTTAATTAAATTAGTCTCTTTACACCATTAGTTGTCTATGCAAGTCTGTTACCACAGTGAACTGACAAAGCGGGTCAATATACAGCTGATGCTAATTGCTCTGAGATTGTGTGGAAGTGTACTGTCAGTACAATATGTAATTATTCCAGCACAACCCCCTATCCCCTTGAAACATATAAGATAATTAGGGGATTGGACACATTAGAGGCAGGAAACATGTTCCCGATGTTGGGGGAGTCCAGAACAAGGGGCCACAGTTTAAGAATAAGGGGTAGGCCATTTAGAACAGAGATGAGGAAGAACTTTTTCAGTCAGAGAGTGGTGAAGGTGTGGAATTCTCTGCCTCAGAAGGCAGTGGAGGCCAGTTCGTTGGATGCTTTCAAGAGAGAGCTGGATAGAGCTCTTAAGGATAGCGGAGTGAGGGGTATGGGGAGAAGGCATGAACGGGGTACTGATTGAGAGTGATCAGCCATGATCGCATTGAATGGCGGTGCTGGCTCGAAGGGCTGAATGGCCTACTCCTGCATCTATTGTCTATTGTCTATTGTTTATTGTCCATCATGCCCAACCCTCAATTCAGAAAAACCCTCAGAAATATTCGGGTCATTATTCTCTTTTTTAATTTTTATTTGAACAATTTTCACCTTCCTCTTAGGAATAAGGCCTACTGTTGACAACTGGAAGGTTTCCTACATTGTGTTAACAATGTTGCCCAAGGCTAATTATGTAAGCTATATGTTGTTTTTCATTGCATGTTCTCTATCACTGTGAACTAACAAGGGCAACTGATGATTTAAAGAGACGAATTAAATTAATTAAACATGTTAGTCTGATGCAATATCTACAGCATAAGTTAGGCTTAGCCTTCAGGAGTGTGGCTGTTGGTTTCAAAGAAACTCTGCAACTCAGGTTAAAATACATTATTTCTGCACAATACCCTATCTTCCTGACTGATTGCTTTACTTCCAATTTCCAGCTCTCCTTCCATTTATCAGTAATGGGTTGATTACATCAACTACTTTAATTTATCTTCTTCGTGAAACCAGTATCTCACTGAGTCAAAGAAACCAGAAGGGTTCAGATTTGATTCTACATTTACTTATTTAAATTCAGCCATATTTAATACAAGGAGAAACAAAGAACTGCAGATGCTAGTCGATACACAAAACTAGCTTGTTTTGGGTCAAGATCATTCTTCAGACTGATTGTGGGGGTGGGGAAGAAACCTGGAATAGGGGTGAGGCAGTTCAAAATGTGGCAGGTAATAGGTGGACGGGGGGAGGGATGGTGGTGGCGGGGTAGGGTTAATAGGCAGATGGTTGGAACAAAGGCCAAGGATAAGAGCAGAAAGTTCATAAGTTTATAGGAGCAAAATTAGACCATTTGGCCCACCGAGTCTACTCTGCCATTCAATCATGGCTGATCTATCTTTCTCTCTCAACCCAACTCTCCTGCTTTCATAAGTTCGTAAGGTGTGAAAAAGCTGTGAAGAGTTGTGGATTGTGAAACCAGAAAGAGGAAAGTAGGTGGGAGCCCATGTGAGAAATAGAGGAAGAAAAGAAAGTGGGGCGACAGGTTAGTTAGAGGTTACCAAAAATTGAGAATTCTATGTTCATACCGTTGGGTTTTAAACTACCCACGCAGAATAGGTGCTGTTCCTTCAATTGACGTGCGGCATCATTCTGACAATGGACAAAGCCGAGAACTGAAAGGTCAGGTGAGGTACATGTAAAATGAAAATACCACTGCCAGCGCTGCCCTCGCAGCTGCGGCTTGCCTGCAGTCCGTTTGTCTTTTGTGTTTTTTGTTGTTTTTATCTGAATTATAGTTTTAATATGGTGTAGTGTTTGTATGTTATGTGGGGGGGGGGGGGGGGGGGGGGGTGGGAGGGAACGGGAACTGGAACTGTAAAAATTCTCTCTCCCGAACGGAGGCGCTGTGGCGAGTCTGGAAGCGGATGCGTGTTGCAGACGGAGTTTATTGCATGGGCAAAACCCCGTGACAATCGCAACACTCAAAACTGTAGACAACCAACAAAACGTCTTCATCATACGGAGTTCAACACTAGGCTGCTTGTCCCTCCCGCGCTGGCACGCCCCGTGACATCGCTAGCCAATCCGAGGGTTCGAACTCTCCCAGCCAATCCCTATGTCCCTACAACGCGACCTTTGTTTCTGTGTCGTGTCTCCGTTTCCGTTGCGGCCTACCACCGGCCATGCACCTGGAGCTGGCGGGCTACGGCTGGGACCACCTGGGCTCTGGTTTGCAGAGCCCGCGGCCCGGACTCACCACCTGCGGCGCTGACTGCCTTCGGAGGCTGCGGGAGCGGCTGCGACTCGTCTCCGGAGGCTCCGGCATGGGCCGCGTGGACGTCGGAAGCCCGCAGGCCCCTGGGTGGGGGCTGACATCGGGAGCTCCGGCAGCGGCAGCGGCAGCGGCAGCGGCAGCGGCAGCGGCAGCGTCTTCGCCCGCCCCGAATCGCGGGGCTTGGGTCGGCCCGCCGCGGACCTTTCACCGTCCGGCGCGGCTTGAAATAGGCCACGGGATTTTCTCCGCCCGATGGGGGCTTAAATGTTGGGGGCCCCGACCGCCCCGACGTGGCAACTTCAACAGCCTGACCGTGGGAGAAGACGGCAGGGGAAGAGAAAAGACATTCTGGCCTTCCATCTCAGTGAGGAGGTGACTGGAGGAGACTCACTGTGATGGATGTTTCATTTGTTTGGTGTTAGTTTATGATTGTATGTGTTATTGCATTTTTATTGATTATTCTTATTGGTCTTATTGTTGAACTGCGGGTAATGTTTCATTTCACTACACATTTATGTGTATGTGACAAATAAACGACTATTGACTATTGAGTGTGGGAGTGAGAAAGGGAGTTAAAATGGTTACCAACCAGAAAATCCATTAGGTCTTGATGGATCGAGCGCAATTCAGCAAAACGGTCACCATGTCTACGTTTGGTCTTAGTGATGTATAGGAGGCCACATTGGGAACACCAGATGCAGTAGATGAGGTTTAGGACTGTAAATAGCAAGGAAAAATAACTCTGTTCATACTCACTGTCCTGTGGCATTGACTGCAAAATAAATGGATGACGATAAAGATCAAGTCCAGCCACAACGACCAATATGCTGAAATAACCACCACACTCATAGCCTGGGTTCACTCAGAAACTCTTGAAACTGGCTTAGACATCACAGATTGGGAATCAGATTTGTAGCCCTTCAGTTCACATGGTTATTTTCACATCAATGTGCCTTCACTCACTGAAACTGATGAGTGCAGTTGTACATATCATTCATGATAATAAATACGCCATCAACTGTTTCCGAAGTAATTGTGATTATATATCGATTTCCCGAAGTTTTGATCAGGTGTGCTTGGATGTAATCCGGCTGCTATAAAGTTGCTACTAAATTACATTATTGCCCCAGAATGAGAACAATCAGTAGCATGCAGCCACTTATTCAATTATTTCGCTCCATAGATGCTGATAGCTCAATACAATTTTAGTTTAGTTTAGAGATACAGCGCGGAAACAAGCCCTTCGGCCCACCGGGTCCGCGCCGACCAGTGATCCCCACACATTAACACTATCCTACACACACTAGGGACAATTTACAATTTTACCAAGCCAATTAACCAACAAACCTGTAGTGTGGGAGTGTGGGAGGAAACCGAAGATCTCGGAGAAAACCCACGCAGGTCACGGGGAGAACTTACAAACTCCGTACAGACAGCATCTGTAGTCAAGTTCGAACCCGGGTCTCTGGCGCTGCATTCGCTGGAAGGCAGCAACTCTACCGCTGCGCCATCGTGCCGCCCAAACAGGGCCTATAATAACGGATCACAGATGCAGTCTGAATTGATGATTACTATTGGCATTTTCTATATCATTAGAATAGAAAATTATGGGTACGGGGTTTTAAAATAGTGGTGGATTAGTCACTTCCAATTAGAAAGAGGAAGCAAGCAACTTGAAAGACATTTAATAGAAAGCTTTTAGAATGAGGATTTGTGAAATTTTTCATATAGAGCCGCTGTCCAATGAAAACACAAGATTCTTCAAGGAATGATACAGAAAAGCTACGATAAAAGATCATCCCAATGAAGAAACCGAAAGAAATTAATAGAAAAGAAAATGCAATCAGGTTATAATGAACCGACATAGTCTCAATATACAAAGGGAAATGCAATAAAATGAAGCAAAGTCAATATACTGAATTTGAAGAGTGAGGGAAATGGAGTTTTTAGTTTATTTAGCTTAGTTTAGAGGTGCAGCATGGAAACAGGTCCTTTTGCTCATTGAGTCCATTCCCCCCAATGATCACCCATTCACAATAGTTCTGTTATCCCACTTTCTGAAATATGAAAACGATGCTTCAAGAAATTATTAACAGGCTTAAGAAAATTGAAGGAGATAACAAATTAATGAGGAGAGATAACAAGAAATTTCGTAAGACTTTGAAAAAAATGGAGGAGAAATTTCAAACAGTGACAAATAAAGTGGATAATATACAAATGGAAAATGAAATGTTAAAATCTAGAGTGGAAAAAAATGAAGACAGTATTACTGCAGCAGCAATTGAAAGCAAAAAGATGGCGGAGAAGTTGGATGCCTTGGAAAACTATAGCAGGAGAAATAATGTTAAAATTGTTGGTTTGCCAGAGGGGGTGGAGGGGGAAGACCCAATTAACTTTTTTCAAGATTGGATAGTGACCACTCTGGGAATAGATAAACAAGGTCGGATGGAAATAGAAAGAGCACATAGGGCTCTAAGACCGAAACCCTTGGCTAATCAAAAGCCAAGATCTGTGTTGATTAAATTTTTAAGATACCAAGATCGAGAATTGGTTTTCAAAACAGTCGGGAATAATATAAGAGAGGGAAAACCAATAGAACATGAAGGCACTAAAATAATCTTTTACCCAGACATCAGTAATGCCTTGTTGAGCAGAAAAAAAGAATTTAATAAGGCCAAAAATATTCTATGGAAGAAAGGCTATAAGTTTACTTTACTGCATCCGGCTACTTTGAAGATTATGATCAACACTGGAGAAAATAAATTTTTTAAAGACTTTGTCAAAGCAGAAGAGTATGCGGAAGAATTGCCATCGAGAAATGCTTAAGAAGATTCATGAATGATTGATTATTAATAATATCTGTATACTATAGAGGGGATTAACTGAATTAAGGATTGTTAATTTTTAGAAGTACTTGATATATCGGGGGGGTTGGAGAATGTGGATGCCCCACCATAATCATGGGCACAAGTGTGGTGCGGACCACACCTCGTATAATAGAGGAGGGTAATGTTGCTAATCTATTTATTAACAACATTAGAGGGAGGGTCTATTTCTCTATCTTTCTTATTTCTTTTCTGTTTTTATACCTGGACTATGGAGGGGAGCACACTGAAATACGGCACAATGTAAATACCGGAAGAGGTATCAAGGTAAGGAAAAAGGAAAAAAAAAAAAAAAGGAATGAATGGATAACACATTAAATTTTTTAAGCTATAATGTGAATGGGTTAAATGGACCGATAAAGAGGAAGAGAATTTTAACACAGATGAAAAAATTGGAAGTAGATATAGCTTTCTTGCAAGAAACACATCTAACGGAAAAAGAGCATCAAAAGTTAAAGAGAGATTGGGTAGGAAGTATGGTCACATCTTCTTTTAACTCAAAAGCAAGAGGGGTTGCTATCCTATTTAAGAAAACGCTACCAATTAAGATACAAAATATTGTAAGTGACCCAGTAGGTAGATTTGTAATGGTACATTGTCAAATTTTCTCAGAATTGTGGACCTTAATGAATATATATGCACCAAATATAGATGATGAGAAGTTTGTGCAGGGTACCTTTTTAAATCTGGCGGAAGCACATGAAAATATATTGATAGGGGGAGATTTCAATTTTTGTTTAGATCCAGTAATGGATAGATCATCAAGGACAACGACAAGGACGATAAGCGAAGACAACCTTGAATTTAATGGAAAATTTAAATTTAATAGATGTTTGGAGGAAAAGCCATCCCAGGGAAAGAGATTACTCCTTTTACTCCAATAGATATGATACATATTCTAGAATAGATCTATTTTTGATTTCAGCTCAATTAAGGGGTAGAATAATACAAATAGATTACAAGGCTAGATTGTTATCGGATCACTCACCATTATTAATGAAAATTACGATGCTAGATAAAGAACAGTCAGTCTATAGATGGAGACTCAACTCTTTACTATTGAAAAGGCAAGACTTTTGTGATTTTATTCGAGGACAAATTGAATTATTTTTGGAAACAAATTTAAATTCAGTTGATGATAAATTTATTGTATGGGATGCAATGAAGGCTTATTTGAGAGGCCAAATTATAAGCTACTCATCTAAGATAAAGAAAGACTATAGGAAGGAATCTGAAAGATTAGAAAAAGAAATCACCATATTAGAAAAAGACTTACAGAAAACTTCTTCAGATACGAAAAAAACACAACTTGCAAATAAAAAATTTCAATACAATACTTTACATACTTACAGAACAGAAAAACTAATATTACGAACTAACCAAAGATATTATGAATTAGGAGAAAGAGCGCACAAGGTATTGGCATGGCAACTGAAAGAAGAACAAATATCAAGAACAATAAATTCAATTAGAACAGATCAAAACATTATTACTTATAAATCTAGAGAAATCAATGAGGTATTTAAGCAATTCTACACTAATCTGTACCATTCTGAATCTGAAAAGGATGAAATTAAGATAAATAATTTTTTATCCAAGATACAATTACCAACAATCTCTAATGAGGAGCAGATGGGACTAAATGCCTCCTTTACTTTGAGAGAAATGGAGGAAGTATTATATTCTTTACCAAGTAATAAATCTCCAGGGGAAGATGGTTTCCCACCTGAGTTCTATAAAAAATTTAAAGATTTGTTGTTACCAGTATTTATGGAAGTGATACATCAAGCGGAAAAAACTTCTACATTACCAGAATCCTTCTCACTGGCAATTATAACCGTAATTCAAAAAAAAGGGAAAGACCCTTTAAATGCATCTTCTTATAGACCAATATCATTGTTGAATGCAGATTATAAAATAGTTGCTAAACTTTTGGCAAGGAGATTGGCAGAATATTTACCGAAGCTGGTTAAGGAGGACCAAACTGGATTTGTCAAAAAAAGGAAAATATCTGATAACGTAGCAAGATTTATAAGTATTTTACATTTAGCACAGAAAAGAAAGGAATTGAGTGTAGCAGTTGCTTTAGATGCTGAAAAGGCGTTTGACAGGTTAGAATGGGATTTTTTATTTAAAGTATTAGAGAAGTACGGATTGGGAAATGTTTTCATTAACTGGGTAAAAGCTCTTTATAAACAACCTAAAGCCAAAGTGGTGACAAATGGCCAATCTTCTCAATCATTTAATTTGGAAAGATCTACTAGACAGGGATGTCCCTTGTCACCGGCTTTATTTGTATTGGCCATTGAACCTCTGGCAGAGCTAATAAGATCAGATTTAGACATTGAAGGATTTAAAGTTAATCAGGAAAATCACAAAATTACTTTATTTGCAGATGATGTTTTAATTTGTCTTACTAGACCATTGGAATCCTTAAGAAAATTATATTTCAGACTGGAAGAATATGGGAAAGTATCAGGATATAAAATTAATAAAGATAAAACTGAAATAATGCCTCTTTCTGAAGGTAATTATGATCAATGTAAAAGAGAAAGTCAGTTTAAATGTCAAAAAGAAGGCATGAAGTACCTAGGGGTTAAAGTAGATAATAAGTTAAATAATCTGTATAAACTAAATTATAAACCACTAATTAAAAAAATTGAGGAGGACTTGAAGAAATGGATGAATCTTCCAATTACATTGCTAGGGAGAGTGAACTGTATTAAGATGAATATTTTTCCGAGGTTACAGTATTTATTCCAAACACTGCCTATACCTTTACCAAATAATTTTTTTCAAGAATTGAATAAAATTGTGAGAAATTTTCTTTGGAAAGGTAAAATGCCAAGAGTGTCTATGGAAAAATTAACATGGAAATTTGAATTAGGTGGACTGCAATTACCAAATTTTAAAAATTACTATCTGGCAGCACAAATGCATTTTATTTCATCCTTTTATCAAGAGGGTGGAAAAACAGCATGGGTTAAAATTGAAATGGATAAAATAAAAGAACTATGCCCAGAAGAATTTATCTATAAATGGGAAGCGAAGCTATTAGTTAAGGATCAAGAGTCACCTTTGCTAAAACATTTAATTAATATATTGTTGAAAACAGTTAAAGCTAATGATAAAAGATTTTTTCTAACAGCTAAAACTCCATTAGTAAAAAATAGATTACTGCCGTTTGCTTGGAATAATCAAATATTGCAAGTCTGGGAACAGAAGGGTATTAAACATATGGGAGATTGCTACGAAGGAAATAAATTTTTGACATTTTCTCAATTGAGAAACAAATATCAAATTCCAGGGAATAGTATTTTTTTCTATTATCAATTACAATCTTTTTTAAGGGAAAAGTTAGGTAATTCAATGTTTTTATTTCAAATGAAAGGAATTGAATCCCTGATTCAGGGCAAGGGAATTAAAAAAATTATATCTTCAATGTATAAATTGTTACAAAAATCTAGTCCAAAGACAGGAATTCAAAAATCAAGACAAAGATGGGAAACAGATCTGAATATTAGCATTGATGAACCAAGTTGGGAAAGATTGTGTTTAGAAAGTATGAAAAATACTATTAATGTGAGATATAGTTTAGTACAATACAATTTTTTACATCAACTATATTTAACTCCGAAAAAATTAAACAATTTAAATCCAAATTTACCTGAAATTTGTTTTAGATGCAACCAGGATGTGGGTACTTTTTTACACTCCACATGGGCATGTCCTAAGGTAACTCCTTTTTGGAAAGACCTAAAAAACTTTTTGGAACAATTGATGAATAAGACCATACCATTGGATTCAAGGTTGTTTTTATTGGGAGATACTAAAGGAATATTACCAAGATTAATTTTAGATAAATATCAGGAAAGATTTCTCAAAATAGCAATAGCAATAGCAAAAAAATGTGTGGCGGTCACTTGGAAAGATCACAATGAAATAAGAATTGCAAGATGGTATGCAGAAATGCGTAGTTGTATCCCATTAGAAAAAGCTGCTTATAATCTGAGAAATAAATATGATTTCTTTTTGAAACTTTGGAACCCATTCACTTTAAAACTAGGATTAAGAATTGGAAATATTTAATTTTAGGATTGTTTTGATACCCCTAAAAAGAATTTAATAAGAAATTAGCCGGAAGTGTTTCCTTCTTGTCTCCAGGTTTCCTTCTTTCTTTCTTTCTTTCCTTTTTTATTTTTATTTCTTTATCTTTCTTCTTCTCCTTTTTCCTCTTTTTTCTAACTGGGGGGTGGGGGGGGGGGGGAGGGGGGTTGTGGGTGGGGAGATAATACAGAACAATACAGGTATAATCGAATTTAAAATGTATAATTGAATTTATAATGTAGGTACCATCGCGTACTATGAGTTCATACATGTATTTGTTTTGTTAAAATTTAAATAAAATTAATTTAAAATGAAGCAAAGTCAATATACTGAATTTGAAGATTGAGGGAAATGGAGTTTTTAGTTTATTTAGCTTAGTTTAGAGGTGCAGCATGGAAACAGGTCCTTTTGCTCATTGAGTCCATTCCCCCCAATGATTACCCATTCACAGTAGTTCTGTTATCCCACTTTCTAAACTATTCCATACACACCAGGGACAATTTTACTGAGGTCAATTAACCTACAGACCTGCATGTTTTGGGGATGTGGGAGGAAACAGAAGCCAAGACATTGGGTTTTTTTCAAGTGGAGATTGACAGGTTCTTGATTAATAAGGGTGTCAATGGTTACAGAGAGAAGGAAGGAGAATGAGGTTGAGACGGAAAGAGAAATCAGCCACGATTGAATGGCAGACTGCACATGATGGTCGGAATGGCCTAATTCTGAATGAATGAACGAATGATACTTTATTATCACGTATGACATGTCACAGAGAGATTCTTTGTTTTGCATACACAAGTATACAAAGAGTCGCCACATATAGGGCGCCGACAGTTACAAAGTGTTCCATGTAGACCACAATGGTCCCCCTTTGTTCTCGATGGCCCCCCAAGCCGGGTCCCTCTTTGTTCTCTGCAGCACGTCTGGCACCCACTGTGGGTCCGTCCGACTGTAGCCTCCTGTACATCGGTAACTCCAAGTGTAAACCCACGGCCATATCTCCATACACTTGTGCTCGGCTTGCAGGAGCTCCCAGTTGCTAACTATTTAATTCCCCTCCCCTTTCCTTTTCTGACCTTTCTGTCCCGGGCCTCCTTCACTGCCAGAGTTAGGCCACACGCAAACTGGAAGAACAGCACTTCATATTCCGTCCGGGTGGCATACAACCCAATGGTTATGAACCATTCTGCTTCTATGACTTATGAAACCGGAACATCCAAAGAAAACCCATGCAGTCACAGGGAGAATGTGCAACCTTCACACGGATCGCATTCAAACCCGGGTCTCTGGCTCTGTGAGCCAGCAGCTCTACATGCTTTGCCACTGTGCTGCCCAAACAGACCAATATTATATAGCAAGCACTCCCAATAAGTGCTAGGTAATTTCTCCAGAAAAATAATGAGTGGAAAGTTGTATTTATGTAAAAAAAAGTTACATTAAGTCAATCTCAGTCACTTTCAGCAGTTTAATCACTTGGCCTCATTTATGGGGGGAAATTACCCAATCAGCTCCAGTACATTTGGAGACACTACTGTCACTATCTGGCACCATCACAAACTTCCAGAGACACACAGAAGATTTGCAGCTTCCAAACAAAGTATAGGCCAACTCCAAAGTCCAGATCGAAGCTTGCCTTCTCCCAAAATGGCAAAACTTATTTTCTAATGAAGAGACATCAAGTTGAAAAAATGTCATGGGGTGCAGTTTTCCTGCAGACTTCCAAGATGATCTGTGCAATTGGGCTCACTGCCCAGAGTTGTTCCTTTAGATATTTACACTGCAATGTGAAGCTGTCAGGGTCATTTTATCCACAGTGCCAACAATTAACACAATGAAGCCATTGGCAGACAGCCGAAAACATTCATCGGGTTCCATGAGCAGAGAGCTAGGTTTCACAATTACTTTTCTGGATCAACGACTTACATTTAGAGTAATCTTACAAAGGTTTCTAAGCTATCTTAAAAGTATTTTTATTTACAGATGTTCATTTCTGTTCCACTCGCACCATGATTTCTCTATCCTCAGCTTTCTAATGAAGCTCACCACAAGTTCAGAGGTCACTTCCACTTCTAATTAAGAACATTACAGTCCTCTAAACTTACTATCAACTTCAATAGTTTCAGATAACTCAGTATTTTCTGGTTGTAGCTCAGGCATGAGCCTCCATGGTCTTTTCCATCAGGAATTTCAGATACCAATTCCATTTATAATCCCTCAAGATCAATCTTCAAATTCTTTACTTGTCTTATTTCAGTTTCTGTTATCATCTCATTTTGTTATTTAATCTCATTTACCTTCCACTTTATTATAGATTTTCCCCATTGTTCTCTCTTCTCACTCTCCTTTCTCTGCATTTTTAAACTCGTTTACCTTCGACTTTCATCACTTCTGTAAAAAAAAAGATCATCAAACTCCCCTCACATGTATCCATCTATCACTTACCAGGATTTGTCTTGCCCTCACTACCCTTTCACAGCTATCTCACCCCCCTCCCCCCCAAACACACCACAATCAGTCTGTAGAAGTGTCCCGACCTGTCCATTTCCTCCACAGATGTGGTGTCCAATCAGGGAATATTGCCAACTGGCTCATTCCCCACTGCAGGAATACGTGCTGAGGGACACTGAAGTTTGGTGTAGCCAATGCCAAGGCTCTGTGGGGGAGGACCACAGTCTAGGGCCATTCTGCTGCTGGACATTGGGGGACACCCCTCAAACAAAGGAAGGGATATCACCCCAGGTGGTCACATGAGTAGCAAGGTTGCTTTGTTTAAAGTTAGGTGCAAAAACTACTGAGTGTGACACTAAGGAAAGTACAGATGCTGAGAATGTCAGAAGAGTTTTTACAGTTTTTGCTTTGTCCATATTTTTTATTCTGACTAAAGTTTATTTTTGGAAAAAAATCCACCACAGATGTTACCTGACCTGCTGAGATCCTCCAGCCCTTTGTGAATGCTGGTGGCTTTCCTGAGGCATCATGTGCTGTAGATGCCCTCCAAGGCTGGTAGCTGTGTTCCGATAATCTTCTGAGCTCTATAGACTACCCACCGAAGAGCTTTCCTCTCTGCCTCCGTGCAGCTGAGGTACCACACAGGGATGCCATGTGTTAGGATGCTCTCTATGGTGCAGCGGTAGAAGGTCGTCAGCAGCTGTTGGGACAGACCAGACTTTTTCAGTGTTCTCAGGTAGAACAGTCATTGCTGTGCCTTCTTGACCAGCGCAGCAGTGTTAGTGGACCATGTTAGGTCCTCCGAAATGTGAGTGCCCAGAAACTTGAACCTGGACACTCTCTCCACATTGTCCCCGTTGATAAAGATCGGAGCGTATTCCCCATTATGTGACCTTCGGAAGTTGATGATCAGCTCCTTGGTCTTGGAGGTGTTTAGGGACAGGTTGTTATCTGAGCACCAGTCCGCCAGGTTCTGGACCTCCACTCCTTAGTGTGTTTCATTACCGTTGGTGATCAGCCCGATCACCGTTGTGTCGTCTGCAAACCTAACAATGGTGTTGGTGTCGAATGCAGGAACACAGTCATGTGTGAATAGGGAGTAGAGCATGGGGCTCAGAACACAGCCCTGTGGTGTGCCGGTACTCAAGGTGATAGTGGAGGACAGGTGCGGGCCCATTCTCACTGCCTGCGGTCGCTCCGTCAAGAAATTCAGGATCCAGTCGCATAACGACGAGCTGAGGCCTAGCTGGTGGAGTTTGGTGATGAGCTTGGTGGGGATGACCGTGTTGAAGGCAGAGCTATAGTCAATGAATAGCATCCTCATGTATGTGCCCTGTCTCTCCAGGTGAGTCAGGACAATGTGAAGAGCCAGAGAGATGGCGTCCTCTGTGGATCTGTTTGCCCTGTATGCAAATTGATGCGAGTCCAGTGAGGCAAGGATGTTGGTTTTGATGTGTGAGAGGACCAGCTTTTCAAAGCACTTCATTATTATAGGAGTTAGGGCAACCGGACGGTAGTCGTTCAGGTTGGTGATTTTTGTTTTTTTCGGCACTGGCACTATAGTAGCCGACTTCAGGCACTTAGGGACCATAGCCAGAGATAACGACAGGTTAAAGATCCTGGTGAATACCTCAGCCAGCTGTTCAGCACAGTCCCTAAGTACCCTTCCTTAAACTCCATCTGGGCCTGCAGCCTTGCGTGGGTTAACCCTTCGCAGAGCGCGCTGTACTTCCTGTGTGCTCAATGTTAAGACCTGTCCCTCCACCTCGGCTGGGGTTCTTCCACTCAAGGTGGTGTTGCCAGTTTCAAAGCGGGCAAAGAAGGTGTTTAGCTCATTGGTTAGTGTGGCATCGCTGTGGAGGCAGGCAGGGCTGCTCTTGCAGTCAGTGATATCCCTGACACCCTGCCACATGCTTCTGGTGTCTGTGGTATTGAAGTGGTCTTCCACCCGTTGTCTGTGGGTGTCTTTGGCCCTTTTTATATCTTTGTTCAGGTTTGACCTGGCAACACTGTATGCTGAAGTGTCACCAGATTTAAAGGCATTGTTGCGTGGTCCTCAACAGATTCTGTACCTCCTTATTCAACCATGGTTTCCGGTTTGGGAACATCTTTGTTTCCTTGGCCACTGTGACATTCTCCACACAGCAGTTGATGTAGGAGAGCACAGTGGATGTGTACTCCTCCAAGTCTACCTCTGAACCACAGTTGGCCTGTTGTGTAAACAGGTCCCAGTCGGTGCGATCAAAGCAGTCCTGGAGTTGTAGGGTGGCATCCTCGGGCCATATTTTGACCGTCTTAATTGTAGGTTTGGTCTTGCGGATGAGGGGTTTGTATGCGGGCAGTAGAAACAGTGAGAGGTGATCGGATTGTCCCAGAGGTGGGCACGGGAGAGCTCTGTAGGCATCCTTTACGTTGGTGTACACTTTATCCAGCGTGTTTGAGCCCCGGTAGGGCACTGCACATGCTGGTGGAATTTGCGGAGCGCAGCTCGTAGGTCGACCTGATTAAAGTCCCCGGCAACAATGAAGGCACTGTCGGGGTGGGCATCCTGCTGCTTGCTGATGGCCGAGTGCAGCTGTGCTAGCGCAAGGTTAGCATTAGCCTGTGGTGGAATGTATGCGGCCATGATGATGACCACAGTAAACTCCCGCGGCAGATAGAATGGCCTACATTTAAGCAGTAGGTACTCCAGGTCTGGGGAACAGTAGCTCTCTATTGCAGTGTGGTTGGTGCACCAGTCATTGTTAATGTAGATACAGAGCCCACCGCCCTTGCTCTTACCGGAGTCCTTTGTTCTATCAGCACGATGTAGTGACCGGTTCGTTAGCTCCACAGCCCCGTCGGGAACCAGTGCGTTGAGCCACGTCTCTGTGAAGATCAGCGCACAGCAGTCTTTCAGGGATTGCTGGGTGTTGATCCATAGCCTTACCTCATCCAGCTTGTTGGAGAGTGACCAGACATTTGCGAGAAAGATGCCTGGTAGGGATGGTCTTTGTGGGGCCCTCCGTAGCCTGGCCTGCACCCCCGCTCTCTGGTCACGTTTTTGCTTCCTCTCCCTGCGCTGGCTCCGTCTCCCTGCGCTGGCTCCGTCTCCCTGCGCTGGCTCCGTCTCCCTGCGCTGGCTCCGTCTCCCTGCGCTGGCTCCGTCTCCCTGCGCTGGCTCCGTCTCCCTGCGCTGGCTCCGTCTCCCTGCGCTGGCTCCGTCTCCCTGCGCTGGCTCCGTCTCCCTGCGCTGGCTCCGTCTCCTTCCCTCCGGTGTGGTGATCGGGGGCTGTTCTGCTTAGCTCCGTCGGGATTTTGGTGAGGGTTTTATAGTATTCACCAGCCAGTCTCTCGCAGCCACGTCCGATGCTGAGCAGCTCCGTGCAGCTCCATGTGCGATCCGCCTTCCGTGAGCTGCAGTGCCTTGGGGGACGCGCTGCCGCTGAGACCGGACTCGCCGCCACGGGCTCCGACTGGATTTTGGTGGAGGTAAGGGGCGCGGATTTTCAATTAAAATTTAGTGAGCTGTTTTTCACGCCGCGTCCGCTGCTGGGCTGCTCCGTGCGGCTCCACGAGCGGCCCGCCTTGCGTGGGCTGTAGCGCTTTGGAGAGCGCGATGTCGCTGTGTCCGGACGTGCTGCAGCCAGCACCGTCGGGATTTCGGTGCCAGTGCTGCATTTCCTCGTACTGTGGGTGAGTTTTAGTGTTTGCCTGAGTTTTTAAAGTTTTATGGGTGTACTTTCCTGGGTTTTTTCGCAGCTGCGTTCGGTGCTGGGCTGCTCCGAGTTGGATCAGTCTGGAGAGCACAAAGCCGCTGCGTCTGGACGCGCCACCATGTTCCAAATCAGAGAGCAGTCCTGAACTACTACCTACCTCGTTGCTGACCCTCGGACTATCCTCGATCGGACTTTGCTGGCTTTACCTTGCACTAAACGTTATTCCCTTATCATGTATCTATACATTGTAAATGGCTCGATGTTGTCTTGCCGCTGACTGGATTGCACACAACCAAACCTTTTTAACTGTACCTCGGTACACGTGACAATAAACTAAATTGTAGAACTGAAGAAGGGTCCCAACCTGAAACATTGCCTTCCCAAGTTCTCCAGGGATGCTGCCTGATCCACTGAGGTGCTCCAACACTATATGTCTTTAATTGGATGTTTTTGTTGCCTTCAGTCACACAGACT
The DNA here is from genome assembly GCF_053455715.1 of Rhinoraja longicauda. Classification (NCBI taxonomy): domain Eukaryota; kingdom Metazoa; phylum Chordata; class Chondrichthyes; order Rajiformes; family Arhynchobatidae; genus Rhinoraja; species Rhinoraja longicauda. The sequence goes on along the minus strand of NC_135957.1, from coordinate 40,120,227 downwards.
TTCAAAGTGTCTCCTTTCCACAGGCACCAACCGTCCTCTGGTACCTTGCCAAGTGAGTAATTTTGTGCAAATCTAAATAACAAATGTCAGCAGATGATTCAAGTATGGGTACATGACGGCTGAACCCAATCTGGTTCCCAGCCAATGTTCTTGTGTGGTATAGGGAGCAGAAGTCATGCACTAATTCTTCTGTCTGACGGAGTCACTTGTGCTCCCACTTCAGCCAACACAATTCAGATCAGGAATCAAACCCTTTGCTACCAACATTTCCTTATTTCCATGCATTGACAAATTGCCCACAGGGGAAAACATTAATGTATATATTTCATGCTCATTTATATTTAACTTTTTATGCAGCCACACATTACTTTCACAATGAGATCATTCATTCTTGTCAGCACATGGTGTTAACAATATGAAGTAGTGTTTGAAAGGTATATTTATGTTCTTGGACCGACATTTCAGTAAAGGTAGGATTCAATAGTGAAAACATACTTGATCCCCAAGTTTATTTCTTCAGTTCTCATTTTCTTTGTGAATTTCTCTTCAAATACCATTCTAAAATTACAATGAATCCAATTAAACAAATGGAGAATACTTCACAAATTCACTAAATTAATTCTGTAGACTTTGTTTTACATGAGAAGACAGAGCTATATTCGAAATATGTAGGAATGAACTGCAGGTGCTGATTTAAACCAAAGATAGATACAAAAAGCTGGAGTAACTCAGCCTGAAGAAGGGTCTCGACCCAGAACGTCACCCATTCCTTCTCTCCAGAGATGTTGCCTGTCCCGCTGAGTTACTCCAGCTTTTTGTGTCTATATTCAAAAGTATTCTTATTCTGCCAAGAATGCATAATAAATTCCAAACAAATTGCAGCAACCTGGAGCTGCAGATGTACATACTTAGATTATTATTGTAGTCAGGTGCCACCTGTTTGACTGCCGCACACCACACCAAAGGAAGCAAACACAAAAGCTTGATCATTGTCAGCTGACTGAACACTTGCAAATAGGACGATCATAGATCCACAAAAATACTAAAAGATTGGAGGCAATTGATAACAAATGAACAGGGCAAGGAATCATATCTACCAAGAATATTTTGTTTATCACAAGGCAAAAAATATCAGATTTTGGTTCTGCATCTGATAGTAAAAAATATTAGATGCAAAAAGATAAAAAGATCAGAGCAAGAAAAGGTCAACAATGATCCTGTCTATGGTACACAATGTTGGCCCCAAATACTAGTCGCGCATGCAGCTCTTACTGGGATTGTTTGGGGAGAGAGGAAGGAATTGTTTGCTTTGTTTTTGAGCTATATGTTTAGAAGTGTATTTCAGGTTCAGATTTTAATTTCAATGAAGCATCAAGCTTCAGTTTCTCTCCATCAGCCCTCCCACTCCCCCCTCCCCCCCCCCCACTCCCCCCTCCCCCCACTCCCCCCTCCCCCCTCCCCCCTCCCCCCCCCCCCACTCCCCCCTCCCCCCTCCCCCCCCCCCACTCCCCCCTCCCCCCCCCCCACTCCCCCCTCCCCCCCCCCCCACTCCCCCCTCCCCCCTCCCCCCTCCCCCCCCCACCGCCCCCACCGCCCCCCTCCCTTGCCCCTCCTCCTCAATCTGTTCAACATTTTCTGAAATAAAAATTGCTTTCTATTCTCGGTCGCTTTACTTTCTGGTGTTCAAGATGGTAATGCGTTAATCAGATTCTTTACACAGACATTACTTACTTCATCTTCAGCACTAGAGTCCTCACCATCTCTCACACAAAATCTTATTTATTCAGTCCTTTTTTAATCAAAGAAATAGCAATTAGGAAACGCCTCCACATGCATTCTGAGTTAAAGTACACCCACTCTGTGTATCCCATTAAACTCAACGTGCCTGAAATTGAACAGTACAGGAAGTGCCCAACTGATTTATGCAGTGAAAAGCAAATCAGACATGCAGCAAATATGAAGGCATTTCAAATACTCAGTGTTATTATCTATATAATTTAAATCTGAAGCTTGCCTTTGCTGCTTTAATTCTGTCTCCCTTTTCCACACAACTCCGTGCTAACACAATATGATGTGCTTCCCTTTCAGCATTTTAAAGGGACTATTCATAAGGATATAAGTGATAGGAATAGAATTAGGCCATTCAGCCCATCAAGCCTACTCCGCCATTCAATCATGGCTGATCTATCTCCTCCTCCTGTCCCCAATCTCCTGCCTTCTCCCCATAACCCCTGACACCCGTACTAATCAAGAATCTATCTATCTCTGCTTTAAAAATACCCATTGACGGCCTCCATAGCCTTCTGTAGCAAAGAATTCCACTGATTCACTACTCTCTGACTAAAGAACTTTCTTCTCATCTCCTTTCTCAAGGAACGTCTTTTAAGCCTGAGGCTATGACCTCTAATCTTCGACTCTCCCACTGGTGGAAACATCCTTTCCACATCCACTCTATGTGACTCCCTGATCCATACTTCTATCTCCACCAACCATTCCCTTTCTTACAGCACCTTTCTATGCAACTGCAATAGTTGCTCTTTTACCTTGTCTCTTCCCACTATCCCAGGAACCCCACCTGTCCTTTTAGTGGAAGCACTTCCTCCAATCTAAAGTATTGCATTTGATGCCGTTGCGATTCTCCAGTTCACTCAAGAAACCAAATCCTGATTGGATGACCATTTTGAGGAGCCTTTGTTCAATCCACTGGGGATTGGTTTTCCTGTCACTTTAAGTTTTCCATCCCACTCCCACCATGTGTCTGTGGCCTTGTTTGCTCTTCCAATGATGCCAAATGTAACCCTGAGGAACAACACTTTATCGTTAAAACCTGCCATCCCAAAGTTGAGTTGAACAATTTTGCTTAACAAAGCGAGTTGGTTAACTCACTTTCTCTGCTTATATCAAAATTGTCCAGTTCCACTACACAATTGTCTATATGTTACATTAATTCAGTTTGACTCGCTCAATAGACAATAGGAGCAGGAGTAGGCCATTCGGCCCTTTGAGCCAGCACCGCCATTCAATATGATCATGGTTGATCATTCTCAATCAGTATCCCGTTCCTGCCTTCTCCCCATACCCCCTGACTCCGCTATCTTTAAGAGTTCTACCTAGCTCTCTCTTGAAAGCATTCAGAGAATTGGCCTCCACTGCCTTCTGAGGCAGAGAATCCCACAGATTTACAACTCACTGACTGAAAAAGTTTTTCCTCATCTCCGTTCTAAATGGCCTACCCCTTATTCTTAAACAGTGGACCCTGGTTCTGGACTCCCCCAACATTGGGAACATGTTTCCTGCCTCTAATGTGTCCATCCCTTAATATTCTTATATGTTTCAATAAACCCCCCCCCTCATCCTTCTAAATTCCAGGGTGTACAAGCCTAGTCGCTCCAGCCTTTCAACATTCGACAGTCCCGCCATTCCGGGAATTAACCTAGTGAACGTACGCTGCATGCCCTCAATAGCATGCCCTCTCCCTAGATACCACCTCATAAACTGTGCATTTCCATTAATCTGAAGAAGGGTCTCGACCCGAAACATCACCCAATTCTTTTGTCCAGTGATGCTGCCCGCCCTGCTGAGTTTCTCCAGCTTTTTGTGTCTATCTTCAGTGTGAACCAGCATTTGCACTTCCATCCTACACATTTCTATTATTTGGCTTTAGTTCTTGGCAATGGCTACGACCAGCATTTTACAGCTTTTATTTGTGTCTTGGTTGATTTTCTCTTTCTCCAAATTTCTGCACTAATCTACCAATGGCTTCGTAATCATATCACCATGGCAACCCTAGCCTCAGCCAGAGATATTTCCTGTGTTTTCTCCATGCCTTCTTCACCTTCTCTGCAACTTAAAACAAACTTGTTTTCCCTCTCTCTCTTTCAAAAGATCTTCATCTTAAAAGTTAAATATTTCTCTTTCCATAGATTCTGCCTGACTGGCTAAATGTTCCAGCATTTTTTAAAATTACATATTAACCTTATCCATTTAATTAGCTGATACAGTTATTGAGCCATATGTTGCCAATTTATAATATTAGAAATAACTAAACACATTCCAACATCTTAAATCTCTTTGGCACCAAAAATGTCATAATGTGCAATATAATTTCTTGTAATTTTTCATATAATGGAACAATTTTGTCCTTTAATGCCAATAAGATTTTGTAGTACCAAAGTAATCTCAATACAGCACGAGCTACTAAAATGTTGACCAAAACTAGTTGATAATTCAATGTACAGTATTCCCTTTGAAAGATCAATTTTAAGAGTAGGGGACAGTAACAAAGTTTAGACTAAACTATTTGTGTGGAGTTTGCACATACACCAAGAATGTCAAGATCAAACCAGGTCGTTGGCATTGTAAGGCAACAGCGCCACTTGGCAGCTTCGATTTAAACAAGAGGGAAATGAGGAAGTGCAGATGCTGGTTTACAAAAAACAGAGTGCTAGAGTAACACAGCAGACCAGGCAGCAACTCAGTGATCATGGATAGGTGTTATTTCTGGTTGGGGCCCTTCTTCAGACTGATTGTGGTTGTGTTGGGATGGGGGGAAGGGGTATTGGAAGAGGAAAGGGGCAGGACAAAGTCTTGCAAGCGATAGGTGAATACAGGTTAAAGGGCCCCCCTTCAATTGCTTCCCCAACCTTTCCATATCCAACCAATATCACACACCCCTGGTATATACTGGAACCCATATCACACACTATCGTACTGTACCAATTGTATACCGGGTTCCGAATGAAACCTATGGTATCAATACCCAGTCCATTAAATTAATGTTTTTGTAGAGTGTGTAACTGCACCAAACCTACCAGGCCACCTCAAAAACATCCACTCTTGTCAACCATTGCAAAATTGTGCAATGAGCATTTTCTGAGTCGAATTAATTTTTTCACTGCTGTTTACCCATGAAGTTTGCGTGGTATTGAAAAGTTGGAACTGGAGAGAAAACAAAGGGTTAAGTTTTCATTCTTTGGAATTGAAGCACTTAGTTTGTAGCCAACGAGACCAAACACCACTTCAAGGATTTTTGTCAATAGCCACACGAGTCACACCAGTAACGGATTTTCTGCTCTGCAGGAGAGAAAAAATAAAAGGTTCTACGTCCTATTTTTCTCTAGGACCATGCATTGCAGACATCCTTAATCCCTCTCATCAAACCAAAACCGGAACAGAATGCTTGGACCAAATCTTTAGTTTGCCAGACTAGCTTTAAAAGGAAGGAACTAATTAGGACAAAGGAAAAGGTCATAACCTCCAAAGATGCGAGAAAAGCTACAAACAGGAAACGGCTGACAAAGATGTAATGTTGCCAGTTCTTGCAGCCACCTAGGGATTTCAGTTTGATTGTTTTGAGTAGGACATTGTGAACCCTGTGGGAATGTGTGAATGCAGGACGATCGGACTGATTACTTTCATCCACACTAATTCGGTTGAATCCCAGAATCTTATTTAACAAAGGAATTGCGACCATTTAACAAACATGCTTACGCCGCCTCATCAATACTGTGGGATTAGTTCAATAATCTGCAGTCTGTTGATGAAAGCTGCAGTTTCCAGCATTGTGTACAACTTGGATGATGTCCAGATTGCAAAGACCGTTTCTGAGCAACCATTGGGGCAGAGTTTATTTCATGTCTGATTAATGTACTAACAAAATGTTAAAAGCTCAGATGGTCATTGGTTTTCAAGAAATTGCAGCCGCAAATATCTGCAGCTGTTCTGGGAACTGTAAACTTCTTGTCTGCTCCATTTGTTTTATGCTGGCCTCTCAAGCAGCCTTTTTACAAGGGTAGCCTCTTCAACTACCTCCCCAATCTTTTCATATCTAAGCCTTACCCCACACCCCTGGCACTTTGGAATGTTAGAACATTTACTGGTGCCTTATGATTGAGGCCTGTAGTATGAAAAATCTCAATTTTAGTTTATTTTCACATTTTCTGAGGTACAGTGAAAAGCTTTTTGTTGTGTTCTATACCAGACAGCAGAATGGCTATATATGATTACAATTAAACCATCCACAGTGCACAGATACAGGATAAAGTGAATAATGTTCAGTGCAAGATAAAGTCTGATTAAAGATCGTCCAAGGGTCTCCAATGAGGAATGTGGGAGGTCAGGCCCGCTCTCTAGTTGGTGATAGGATGGTTCAGTTGCCTGACAAGGAATAGTTAAGGATAAGTTAATGAGTATTCAGTGCATTCATTCATTTATATCTGCCTACTCGTGAAGTTCAATATGAGACACACTCCAGGCAGTACTCCAAGGAACATGCAGGATATTAGTCTGAAATTGGTTGAAAGATACAGCATGGAAACAGGCCCCTCGGCCCACCGAGTCCATGCTGACCATTGATCACATGCTTACTCGAGTTCCATGTTATTCCACTTTCATATCCATTCCCTGCGCACAACAGTCAATTTACAGAGGCCAATTAACCTGAAGAGGGGTATCAACCCGAAATATTATCCATCCATGTGATTTTTTCTATTACAAATCTCAAATTGTGGAGTACAGAGGCAAATAAATAAATGATGGGTCTTTGTCCCAAACATTATGGAGGGCACTGTAATTGTTAAGTCTGAAAAAAGGTCCCCTGTCCTTTCTCTCCGCAGTTGCTGCCTGACCTACTGAGTCCCTCCAGCAATGTGTTTTCTCAGTACATAATTGGGTTTGTTTGCATTTCTGGCTGACCTGATTAAACAATACAATGCTCTATAACTATTTTTCTATTCAATACTTGATTGATTACATCTTCCTTGACTGTCGCGCAAGTCTAGTGCACCTTAATTTAAATGTCAGACACATAGAAACATAGAAACATAGAAAATAGGTGCAGGAGTAGGCCATTCGGCCCTTCGAGCCTGCACCGCCATTCAATATGATCATGGCTGATCATCCAACTCAGTATCCCGTACCTGCCTTCTCTCCATACCCCCTGATCCCTTTAGCCACAAGGGCCACATCTAACTCCCTCTTAAATATAGCCAATGAACTGGCCTCAACTACCTTCTGTGGCAGAGAATTCCACAGATTCACCACTCTCTGTGTGAAAAAAACCGTTCTCATCTCGGTCCTAAAAGACTTCCCCCTTATCCTTAAACTGTGACCCCTTGTTCTGGACTTCCCCAACATCGGGAACAATATTCCTGCATCTAGCCTGTCCAACCCCTTAAGAATTTTGTAAGTTTCTATAAGTTCCCCCCTCAATCTTCTAAACTCCAGCGAGTACAAGCCGAGTCTATCCAGTCTTTCTTCATATGAAAGTCCTGCCATCCCAGGAATCAATCTGGTGAACCTTCTCTGTACTCCCTCTATGGCAAGAATGTCTTTCCTCAGATTAGGAGACCAAAACTGTACGCAATACTCCAGGTGTGGTCTCACCAATGCCCTGTACAACTGCAGCAGAACCTCCCTGCTCCTATACTCAAATTCCCTCGCTATGAATGCCAACATACCATTCGCTTTCTTCACTGCCTGCTGCACCTGCATGCCTACTTTCAATGACTGGTGTACCACGACACCCAGGTCTCGTTGCATCTCCCCATCTCTTAATCGGCCACCATTCAGATAATAAGCATTTTATGCTTCTGCTACAAACAAATGTTTCTTCACATCGAAACCTATAATCCTGATAGGTTTCATCTTTGCTTCCATCTCATTTCTACTTCTGTCTTTTTGAGTCAAGTGAACTAATTATTTATTTTGTCACAACCTAAATGGCCTGTTCCTCTGCTGTGCGGTTCAAAAACTGCAGGTTTGATTTCCAGTAGATAAATAACTTTGTTTCCACCCATTTTACATGGCTATCCAGGATTTCTGGCATCGTCTCTATTTAAAAAAAATTCTTACTGCAATCTTTTACCAAGGCTATTCTTCAACACTCCTTAGCTTCAACCTCCTGAGATATTGTCCATCTTTCATAACAGTGAAATCTTTTCCATTTAGTCATTTTGTGTTACTTTTCTGCTCCTTCCTATTGTTACTGCTTTTTCTCTTTATTGCAGCTAATACTAACTATTTTGTTCTTTCCACATTTACTGATCCCGGCAAATTCATAAAGCAGTTCCCCCCCCCCTCCCTCCAAATTTTGCACATTCACAATCCTTTCCAATGGTCACTTTAATTTCATGTTTCATGTATCTTGTGTTTTATGACTGTTGGCAAATTAATTTCCCTCCTGGGATAAATAAAGTTATATTGTACCGTATCTATCGTAGATACTATTTGGGTTTCAATGGAAAAAAAAGGGTTGGGGCATTTGCTTCATTACATTTTTGGCAGAGTGGGACCACAGGTTTTTTTGAGCCAACATTGCTTCTATTTTTATATAGTTGTTCATTTAATAGTTAATAAATTGGCTTGAAATGCGAGGTTGACTGTTAGAGTCATAGAGTGATACAGTGTGGAAGCAAGCCCTTCGGTCCAACTTGCCCACACCGGCCAACATATCCCAGCTACAATAGTCCCTAGGTACAATTCATATCCCTGTCTAATTGTTTCTTAAACATTGTGAAAGTCCCTGCCTCAACTACCTTCTCTGGCTGCTCATTCCATACATCCACCACCCTTACCACCATACATCAGCCCAAATCATCCACCACCCTTTGTGTGAAAAAGTTACCCCTCAGATTCCCATTAAATCTTTTCACTTTCAACTCCAATCTATGTTCCCTGGTCCTCGATCCTTCTACTCTGGACAAGAGACTCTTACGTCAACCCGACCCATTCCTCTCATGATTTTATACACCTCTAGAAGATCACCCCTCATCCCCCTGGACTCCAAGGAATACAGTCCCAACCTACTCAACCTTTCCCTTTAGCTCAGACCCTATAGTCTCTGTACCATTTCCAGCTTGACAACATCTTTCCAATAAAATGGTGCCCAGCACTGAACACAAATGTGGCCTCACCAACGTCTTATATAACTGCAACATGACCTCCCAACTTCTATACTCAACACTCTGACAGATGATGTTTGGATAAGATTTCTTGAGTGACACTTTACATCATATTTGTAGAAACTTGTAATCTGATTTTCAGAAAATCGTGAATACATCACTCATGGTCTTCCTTTGGCACAAAACAATGAATAGAAATTAATGGTCAGTCCAGTCCTGTTCTCCAATAGGCTAATTCAGTGTTAGTCCAGGACTTTGGAAAAACTTCCTCCCAGGCTAACTTTTAATCTTTATTCTTCTTTCACTTTCAACTCTTTTCAAATCCTCTGAACGTATATTCAAGTCATGGTCATAAAGTCAGAGCTGTACAGCATGGAAGCAAGCCCTTCGGCCCAAGTCATCCACACTGACCTAGTTGCCTAATGGAGCTCGTCCCACTTGCCTATGCCTGGCCAATATCCATCCATACCTTCCCTTTTCTTGTATCTGTCCAAATGTCTTTTGAATGCTGTAATTAAATCAACAGTCAGACCTTTATCCCAGAGTGTAATTTTCACAAATTACAAGGCATGGTTTGAAGGTGAGAGAGGCATGAAGCAGATGTGCAGGGCAAGTTTTTATAAACAAAACAGTGGTGGGTGCCTGGAACACATTGCCAGGAGTGTTGATGGAGGTGGATATGATAGTGGCAATGAAGAGGATTTGAGATAGGCACATGGATGTGCAGGGGATGGGAGGATATAGATTATGTGCAGGCAGATGAGAGTAATTTAACTTGGCATCATGTTTGCCATGGATATTATGGAGTGAAAAACCAGTTCCTGCACTGTATTTATTGTTCAATGTTCTATTATCTGCATATTTTAGCAAGAAAATGTAGGAGATTATAGTGAAGACTAAAATTCCACTCCAACATGTTGAATAGTTACTGCTTTCTAATAGTTTCATTCAACCTATGGATGAGTCCTGAAATATAAATTCCCCTGATCACACTTACATAAACTTGTTGCACTCTCCAACCCCCACATGCCATACCTGCTAACCATACTAAAATGAGTGTTTATTTTCATGTTGGGTAATAAATCTTTTATCAAATACAGATCTAAACATGCAAGCATGTCCAAGGTATTTAAAATACTTGTAAAAACTTGCATGACATGAATGCATTACCATAACTTTGTTTCATTAAATAATATTAGCAGTTAAAATGGTCTTGTTAAAAATAGTTGTCGTGAATTCTTACAGCAGCTTAAATGTGACGATGCAACATTTGGATGTAATTAACTGCGAAGAGTACAAGATGAAATAATTATTAATTTTGTGTTTGAGAAAAGCTGCAGGGAGAAGACTATTTTGTGCATAAAAATTATTGGTTTTCATGGTAGATAAATATGGAGCAAATGATTACAGCACAATTCACTCTGGGAACGTAAATAATAGTAATGTTGCCTACAGCCATTGCCAGCTGTATTTCAGCGTAGATTGTATTGTTTAAATTTTTACCACAGCCTCTTTACAAGGCACTGAGATTCACTCAGTTTTGTCAGATCACAAGGTAATTGCAGCGGGAAAGGCATTCAAACAAAAAAACCGATGTAAATTGATTCATAAATGATTCTAGAGTTTGCATCTCCACAATGATACTTGGAAACCAATCCTTGAATTATATAACCATCCAGACCAACAAAGATTATTTCCGCTACTCGCTGTACCTCAGAACCATCCCTGTTTGGAATCCTTTGCCACCGCATATAAAATCTGCTGCTGATAGTAAGTCCTTTAAACTGTTGCTTGCAAAACACCAAATTTTAAATCTGCAACTGCATATACGAGGGACTGCACGTTTATAGCTCAACAGCGGTGGTTGATGCAGTATCAACAAGACAAGACAAGAGAACCATACATATAATTTACAACTCTGTGGAATAAAAGGGATGATTGTGTAGCAGAAGTGGGTGTTGAGCGAGTTAAGAATCCAACTAATATCTTAGCAGCAATAAAAATAAGTATAAGGAGTGCCATAATACAGTCAGTTTACAATTAATTGGTCGTCATTGGTTACTGTGGTACAGCTGGTAGAGTTGCCGCCTCAAAATGCCAGGGACCCCAGTACGATCCATTCCTTTGGTGCTATATGCGTGTAGTTTTCACGTTTTTGCTGTGACCATGTGGGCTCCTCCAGGTGCTCCAGTTTCTTTCCACATTCCGAAGATGTGTAGGTTTATAGATTTATTCACAAAATGCTGGAGTAACTCAGCAGGTCGGGCAGCATCTCGGGAGAGAAGGAATGGGTGACGTTTCGGGTCGAGACCCTTCTTCAGACTGATGTCAGGGGGGTGGGACAAAGGGGTTTGTAGATTAGTAGATTTGTAGATTAATTTTGTAAATTTGTAGGTTTGTAGATTAATTGGCCTCTGTATATTGCCTCTAATGTGTAGGGAGTGGATGTGAAAGTGGGATTACATAGAACTGATGTGTGCAGGTGATTGATTGCCTGCATGGACTCGGTGCCAAGGGCCCGTTTACATGCTGCTTCTCTAAATTTGTTTAAATTACATCACAGTTAGTCATTTTTATAATTTTTGAGTGCTTTGAGGCAGAAGTTTGATTTTTAAAAAAAACATATTTCACATTATCACACATCTACCAGGCCAGTCCAACATCATAAAGTTTATATCCAAGCAATCTGGGATTCACCAACACCAAAATAAGGGAATTAATGTTACTGCCAAAAAACAACTATCCATATTCCCTCCTCCAACAAATCTGTGCACCAATATAAATATTATTGTTCCCAAGTACAGGCCAGCTATTAAGTTTACTGCCTGATTGATATCATACACCATTGCTTTTATAAAAATACTAACTAATGGCTACCTCGTGAGAGGTATTAAGTGTAGAAGTGAAATTTGTCTTCAATTAAGCCCAGTTCAATATATACCCCAAAATGTTGCTGTTTACTTATAACAATCCAATCAACGTTAAGTTACCATGTAGAAATAATTCCTGACACAAGAACTTTATTCCACGTTTGCTCTGACTATCATAGCAACTTCATGGAAAATTTTAAAGCCTGTATCACTTATTAAATCAGAGGCCTTATTTCTCATAAATCTAGTTTATTATGTGGGGATAGAGTAGAAGCACTAATCTGCCTTGAGATATACCCTGCTCTAGAAGGTCAACATCTACTTTCCCAACTAGTATACAAGGTCACAACATTCTATCATACAGAAACCATCAACCCAGGATTCATATGCTGTACTTTCTGATAATGTTATAAAAGCATTGATATGCTGCTACAGCAAAATGTGGCTTTAATAATGAGGGGGTAAAATTAGTAAGAAGGGCAAAATTCCATATCCTAGTCTTAAGGTCATAAGTAATAAGAGCAGAATTAGGCCATTCTGCCCATCAAGTCTACTCTGCCATTCAATCATAGCTGATCTATCTCTCCCTCCATTCTCCTGCCTTCTCCCCATAACCTCTGACTCCTGTACTAATCAATTGGTCTTCTGGTGGACTTCTCACTGGATGAATAAACCTAGAGTCCCCATCAATCATTGTCTACAACTTCTTCATATAGATTTTGGAGGCCCAGACCATGCCCTTTGCTTGAACAACAATGTGGTCACATATAAATTCTGTGCATAAAATCATATGGCGTCAGGCAGTGTGGTTGCCAAGGGTTGCTATGGAAATAACCATTTTTATCCATTCTATCTGCAGTATTGGCACCATGTTGATGCAAACATGAACATGGAAGACTCTTGCAATAATTCAAAGCCATGGTACAATGCAGCTTTGCACAATTTGCACACCAATTCTTGGTCTGTTGCAGCAGGAGAGAATTTTCCACTGAACACTAGTTGCATCTCCCATTAATTACAACATTTTGTAGATTATTTTTCCTTCCATTGCATGTCTGTGTATTCTTCTCACTAGATCACCACGCGCTTCACAACCTTGCTCACAACCTTGCTCTTTTTAGACACACAAAGCTGGAGTAACTCAGCAGGACAGGTAGCATCTCTGCAGAGAAGGAATGGGTGATGTTTCAGGTCGAGACCCTTCTTCAGAGGAAGGGCCTCGACCCGAAACGTCACCCATTCCATCTCTCCAGAGATGCTGTCTGTCCCGCTGAGTTACTCCAGCTTTTTGTGTCTATCTTTGGTTTAAACCTCCCTACACATACTCTTTACTCTTTTTGCTACACTTCATCAACTCATTTCCTGTCCTCCCCATGTTTTCAATTATGTTCCTTCCTCCCCCTCCTTCCTTTTCATCTCTCTATCCACTCCTCCTCCCACTTTGATTTGAACAATCAATGAAAGGCAAGAGACTTTACCATGTTACCATCAGAGAATTTAGCTGATCCTACAATAGGTAAGAATACATACAGTGATGGAGGCCAGGGTCTCTGTTTGCTTTGTTATGCAACAGCCTAATTGATATTCAAACACTCAAATATTCGCAGCGAGCAATTTTTTTGGAGCTGTACTTGCAAGGCACAAAAGCTCTGGGAAGAAATGAACCCAGAAAACACTTCTTTTCATTCAGATATCAACAAAATTGCATTCTGTTAATATTTTGGTTTTTTAAGTTTAGTTAGAGATACAGCACGGAAACAGGCCCTTCGGCCCACCGAGTCCGCACCGACCAGCGGTCCCCACACATTAACACTTTCCTACACAGACTAGGGACAATTTACATTTATACCAAGCCAATTAACCTACAAGCATGCAAGTCTTTGGTATGTGTGAGGAAACCGAAGATCTCTGAGAAAACCTATGCAGGTCATGGGGAGAACGTACCAGCTCTGTACAGGCAAGCACCCATAGTCAGGATCGAACCCGGGTCTCTGGTGCTTCGCCACTGTGCTGTGCTGCCCTATTTCCTCAAATGCATAACAATTTCCCTTCTTTAGTGTACATCACCAGCCATCTGTGGCTGAGGTAGTGGGGAAGGTGATCAAAGTGATAGCTCCCACTACACCTGTGAAACCTGGAAATTTGGAATACTGGGGCATGACCTTCTTTAGTGGAACACCTATTGTGCCTTATCTCATGCTGAAGCATTATGCAGACAAGGATAAACATTCCACATCTCTTTAAGCGTTATCTTAAATGGTAAACAGCAACATTTGATTGCAGTAAGGCAGTTGCATAAATAACTAATCCTGGTGCATTTAAACAATAATGGCTTTAGGTAATTTATAGCTTTCCCACAATTTGAATTAGCTTTAGAAAAAGAAATCAGGGACATACACAAGGCAACAAAAAATAATCCTTGAAAAAAGCATGCATAATCACCTGTGATGGATTTGGATAGTTGCCTAAAGGGCGATTTCTTGGGAAAATGTCAAAATCTACTTAAAATGTGGTTTTAGATTGAAAACCCAGCACACAAAAATGAAATTCAGCTGTTGAATTGGATACTTTTAGTGAGGCCAAGCTTATCACCACTTCAAATTGTGCAAAAGCCAAAGCAATTAAAACCAGAATTAGGTTAATTGCAGCAGGATGACATGTGCTTATAAAACTAGTGCTACCATGACAGAAATGTTTCAGCTTCCATGTTTAAAATAACACTTGAGGGATCAACATTCCACATCTCTCAATTAGCATAACACTCAAGAACCACAAGATGAAACAATAGATGTTCTATCAAATAGAGTATCGCCTTGGGTAATTCATAGTTTTAGGATTTCCAAAGATATACTTGAATGAGGGACATTACAACACCGTGCACCAAAACACCAGCCTTGAAGAACTCCAGTAGATAGCAGGTGTTGACCAGCAGTTCATGATCAAAGAGTCTTGTGCTTTCTTCTCATATAACACACTACATATCCAAACAACATGCAGTTATGCATCTTTTTGATCATTTGTTATTCAGACAACCAGATGATTTCTATTCACATCTCATAAATGTTAATGTATAAAATTGATGTAGAAGCCATCACAAAATAATGTTACCAGACCAATATTTCAAACACCTGGATAATGGATTCTGTGACACAAGCTCAAATGCTTCAACAGCAACTAGGTACATAAAATAACCAAGATTTTAAAAAAAATCTTACCAATTATCATCATAAAACTACTGGGGTTGTTGTAAAACATACTCTGCAAGAAAAAAAATGTGTGTACCTGTCTGATATCTGTGCTCTGGAGCCACTGCTTGGTTGTCGATTCATGACTGCCATCTTAAAAGCCATTTAGTTTTTCTACTTCAAACAAAAAATAAGAATACTAAATCAGAGGGAGCAAGGTACTCCCATCACAGCCAATTCTCAGGCAAAAACAGGGTCAGATGTTAAGAATCGTCATAGTTACAGCAAAGGCTGTAGGAACAACAATCTCCCAGCTGCATTGATCAATGGTCATTAACTAGAAATGTCAGCTCTAAATGTTTCTCCACAGATATCTGGCCTGTTGAGTAATTCCACTACTTGTTTTATTTGTCTTCTCAATCATGTTGTTGGAGAGTTGCACAGCAGTTATTATTAATAACCTCTGAAAGAGAGAAGTACATTTATAACACTGCCATCCGCCCACTAATATGAGAAATTGTCCCATTTGTTTGGTTCTCAATAGGAAAGCTCATCCAATCTACCTCATCACTGCTTCCGTGGCCTATTTTCAACCATCGTCCAGATTAATGCAGAAATCTTCAACAGTGCTATCAAGCATCACCTACACATCAGTTACCTGCTTCAAAGTTCAGATTGGGCTTCACCAAGATCTTTTGAATATCCACTTCAAGGCAGAATTAAATGCTCCAGAAGGTTTCAAATGCAAGGTGAAAGTGTCCTTAATATCAAGCTAGCATTTTACCTAATGTACATAATAATAATAATAATAATGCATTACATTTATATAGCGCTTTTCAAACACTCAAAGACGCTTTACAGGGATTACTAGAACATAGAGAAGAAAATAAATAGATAAATAAGTAAACGAACAGAAAAAGGAGACAGAAAGTGAGGTACAGTCAGTGGTTGAAGGCAGTGCTGAACAGGTGAGACTTCAGTGATGTTTTGAATGTGGTGAGTGAGGAGGAGTCTCTGACGGTTTGGGGTAGTGAGTTCCAGAGGGTGGGAGCAGCGATGGAGAAAGCCCTGTCCCCCCAGGATCTGAGTTTGGTCCGGATGGGGGGGGGGGACAGGAGGTTGGCAGCAGCAGAGCGGAGGGTGCAGGTGGGAGTGTGTCTGTGGAGGAGGTCAGTCAGGTAGGATGGGGCCAGGTTATGGAGGGCTTTGTAGGTCATGAGGAGGATTTTGTACTGGATTCTCTGGGGGATGGGGAGCCAAACACTAGTAAATTAAAGTCAAGTGAAGGGGGAGGGGAGGGGGGGATTTTGCATTAACTAGAGTCATACCTTTCTTTCTCTCCAGAGAAGTTGCCTGATCTGCTGAATTACTCCAACACTTGCATTCTATTCAAGTTTTGACATTTACAGTTCCTTATATCCCCGACTTACACAAAAGAACATGGTTATGTCATTAGATATGTATCAAGTCAGCCTTAGAAGGGTCTCGACTCAAAACATCTCCATTCCTTTCCTCCAGAGATGCTGACTGCCCCGTTGAGTTACTCCAGCATTTTGTGTCCATCTTCTGCCTAAGGAAATCATTGCAGGAGATCCTCTGAGATCTTCCTTAATTATTCTAACAATATTAATTTGGGGGGATTACTATTATACATTTCTCAGCAATATCACAAGCAACATCCTAAATCTTTGGGATCTCCCTCAATCAATTTAGTATCAGTGCTGGCTTTTAATCCCTTGATCTTTAAACTTGTTAGCGTCCATAATGTGGTACTTTATCAATTGTCTAATGTCCATGTATACAACTTCAACTGCATTACCTTCTCTAATCCTCTTGGTTACATCATAAAATAATTCAATTATGCTAATCAAATTCAATTAATCTGTACCAGTTGTTAGATATTCACCATTTTTTAAAATTGTCACAGACCCAGAGCCTCTGTTATTTTAACCCTTTGTTCTGTTGGCAATGTATCCCATCCAAAAGAAACACTTTTATACTTGGAATATAATCACAATCCATATTTCCACCACCTTCATTGCCATGTGTCATTTGCCTAGTGAAAATAGATCCACAAGTACTTTTTACTATTTCAGCCTTGCCTTCCATTTCAAAAAGGAACCCCCGATTTTGTATTTTAATATCCCTCCCCTTCTTTCACAATCCTTTTTGTATTAGATGTTTATCACAGAGTTTTGGCTCCTTCTCATATTACCTATTAATTTATTCTCATTCTCCCTCGCTTACTTTTTTTATCAGTTATTTTTATCGCCATCTTCACCTTGTTTCTCTGCATAACCGTGAGCTTGATATTTATTAAAGCCCCTTCCTCCTGTCTTATTTCAACTCGATATCTCATTTTTTGCCCTTGTGGGGACGTCTCCCAAACTAGTTTCTCTTTTTAAATTTTTTAATTATTTTTATTTTAGAGATACAGTGCGGAAACAGGCCCTTCGGCCCACCGAGTCCATGCTGACCAGTGATCCCCGCACACTAACACTATCCTACACACACTAGGGACAATTTATATTTATACCAAAACAATAAATCTACAAACTTGTACGTCTTTGGAGTGTGGGAAGAAACCGAAGATCTCTGAGAAAACCCATGCGGTCACGGGGAGAACGCACAAACCCTGCCACCTCTTTAAAGGACTCTCACAGGTTATCTAGTGTCTTACTTCCAAACATATCGGTGAATGAAAACGTTTCAGCTCTCTGAAGTTAGCTCCTCTCTGCCTGACTATATCCATACAGTGATTTTTTTCAAATTGAAATTGGAAGTTAATAACTTTAATGTAGGTTTAAAAATAGAAGAGAATAAAAAGCTACCACATTTATGGACTGAATAACCTGGAAATCACTGAACAGAAGTTGATGATCTGAAGAATCATCCTGGTCACATAATTCAATGGCACCAAAAGAATGGAGAAATAGCTGCAACAGCAAGATGGTACAGGGGAATCCTGAAATAAGAACAGAACGTGCTGGAAGCACTCGCTGGGTCAGACACATTTGTGGAAGCTATAGTTAACTCTGTTCTTTTTTCCACATGTTCTGCCTGACTGACTGAGAGTTTCCGGCATTTTTTAATGTTATTTTCATGCATCGTTGTTGCGTATCTCTTCTGATAACTACTCTAAGCCTTAGGGAGGATACATTAATCATGGACGAGCTTGTGACATGCATCTGCCAGGAAATATTCACCAGGCCATATTCACCTTGGACTTCAAGGAAGGGAGACTGAACAAACAAAGTTGTAAATTGCTTAAATTTAGAAGGTTACAGTCTACTTTGATGAAGATTTTCATCATAATGTGGGGAATTGAAAAGGGGTAGAGAATATTGATTTTCACTGATTGGCAGTGATAAGTACTTTGGCAACGCATCTGCAGTAATGTGCACAAGCTCTTCAGCATCCATTCTGCACCAATTCTGTGGCAACTCATAGTTCTGAATGAGTGATTGCAGAAAGTAGAGTCAAGAACACCCTGTCCTTAAGAAAGGCACTGATCCAAGTACCACAGCAATAACAATTTACAGTTACAGTGCCTTTCATGGATGACGAGCAACAGCAAGATTGAGAAACATTTGTTCGGAGGTATAGGATGTTAGGGTGGAAAAGAAAATGAAGGGAAATCTGGAATGTCGGATTTGGGGAGCTAAACGGAGGGAAAAGGGAGAAAATTGAATATTCTAGCAAGGTTTGTTCAGCTGAAACAAATAGCAAGAGGAGAGACTTAAAGTGATTTAAATACGAGGATGCACAATGAGAATAGTTTTGTAAATTATGAACTAGTTAAAAGCACAGCTTATTTTAGTTGTAATGAAAATAGAAAATGGTGGAAATACTCAGCAAGTCAGGAAATGTCTGTGCATAGAGAAACAAAGGCAATTCATCAGCTCAAAGACCCAGCTGTATTATTTGTAATGGACTTGTGTTTTCTCTGTTGTCAAAGCACTGGTGAGATGGGGCCATGTGTAACAGAACACGATAACAAACACACACAAACACACATACATCTTCTTCCTCAGCTCCCCTACCTCATCCCAAATCAATCTATTTCCCCTCATCATCAGTCCGCACATCTCCAATCACCTGACTCAGTCACCTTCAGAACTTTCCACTTCATTCACCCCTTTCCTCATAATGTCTGTTGGACTTCCCTTTTCCTTTACTTCTCTGTCTCTTTCCCACACTCCTCCAGACCCCTGCCCCCCCCTCCCCACCCTACCTTTTCCTGTATCCCTGCTCTGCGACTGCTGGCTGGCAGCTTGGCCTTCCCTAGTGCGAGACAGCCTTCCCCCTGCCACCACCATTCCTCCTCTCCAGGGTCACTCTAAGAGATAATGACCACCCACCATAGCCATGCTACTTTGAGATTAGTCCAGATTAACCATTCCCACTCGCGACCCCCAATTATCTTCTCACAGGAAAGCATGTGAGAAACTGTAGCCACCCACTTAATGTGTAGGAAGGAACTGCAGATGCTGGTTTTACACCGAAGATAGACACACAATGGTGGAGGAACTCAGCAGGACAGGAAGCATCTCTGGAGAGAAGGAATGGGTGACGTTTCGGGTCGAAGGGTTACTCCAGCATTGTGGTCACCAACTTAATGCTGCATAAAAGACAACCAGTTGAGCCAGCCAGTACTTTGGTTGGACCAGATGCACAATTCTCTAACTGACAGAGACAGTTTTGTCCCGTTGCCACCATGGCAATTTTGCTGATTTCTAGCTTAGCCTGCTTGGTTAACAATGGAAAAATTACCTTTGTAGAAAGAGTTTATTTCATAATAGAAATCTCATTCATGCAGAATTATGATATATTTCTTCAAATATTCTTCATAGTTCATCCACTGATTAACCTTTTTAATTTTGTAGCCCAATTTATGCAATTAACCTCTCAAATCTACTGGGCTTATTTAAATACTAGACTTTAGATTGGGTTGAAACTGCCTCTCAAAATGAATACAAAAGTCAACAATGTTTTCATCCTTTATTTTCTAGCATCCTTTATTATGAGATTACTAATTAACACTACATGCATGATAAGGTCTCAGTTAACCTTTTTTTCCAGATGATATATTTCTGGAAAACTGTCTTCCAAAAATGTATCTTCCTTCTTAATCCAACATGCCCAGTAGCAGTGATGACTGAAGTTCACCCTGACTGTTATGTTGATGAATTGTTTCTCTAACAATGAGCCGGTTGTTAGGTAGTCAATAGACCCATCTCAGCTGTGGGTTTTTTTTGTCTTTTGTTATCTCTTATCTCCACTATTACCAATTCTACTTCTTGTGCTGTTCATTTGTCAGTCGTTGGTATCAACTCTCCCTGTTGATTTTCCCTCCTACACCCTTCTCCAAATTTGACCTTGTTAATTAAGTACCCTGAAATCAATAATTCTCCACTTTGGCTACCATGCAGCTGAGTCTTTGTGATGGCTGTCAGGTAAACACACTTAGACAATAGGTGCAGGAGTAGGCCATTTGGCCCTTCGAGCCATTCAATGTGATCATGGCTGAGCATCCACAATCAGTACCCCGTTCCTGCCCTCTCCCCATACCCCCTGACCGCTATCATTAAGAGCTCTATCTAACTCTCTCTTGAAAGCATCCAGAGTATTGGCCTTCTGAGGCAGAGAATTCCACAGATTTACATTTCTGAGTTTTATTTTCCATTGTGTCATTACTTTCAGTTTGTTGCAGTTGCTTCATGTGTTTGGATATAACAACATTGTTTTTTTACCATTTTAGAATGTTTTTGACTTTGTTCACTGATGCATAATTACAATTAATCTCATCATCCTTTCCTGTCACACTCAGTTTATTATTCCTCAAATTGCAACATTGTTTTTTTATACTTGATCTTTCCCTTTAAATCTGTAACCATACAACCTGTCCAGTACCCCCTCATCTCTTTCTGAAGCCTTCTTCCTCCCCCCCCCCCCCCATTTGAGAGCACAAAAAGGTGATCTTTGAAAATGATGAACAAACACTGATCAATGATGACAGACAGCCTATGATCAAACTATCCATGTTACCTTTGCTCAACCTGATGTGCCATGGGTTTTGTTTTGTAAGATACGTTTCCAGGTTTATCCATTAAACAAAATCTTCCCTCTCTGTTCAGAAACTTAATCTTGTGATTCATTTATACCAGAAGCACCGTGAAAGGGTTTGTTTCGTTTGTTACATACTTACTCTCCTGAGTAACAGTAATTATGCAGTAGATTACATTTGGACTCGAGTCAATGCACAACCGAGAGTGAATGAAATTGAATTAAACCTCCCTGAAAATTGGATTACCAATTGTTGTATACCAACAGCTTGTCCTCATTGCAGATAGAATGGTTCAGATGAAATCCCCTGTGCACAGCCTCTATTTGTTGATACTTTCTAGCCTCATCAATCAATTGATTCAAATGCAGCCAGTGTCAGTGCTGCAGAATTGACCGATTTGTCTTTTAAGTCTTTGCTGGAGGTCTGTTTCTCTCTTTGCACTCAATACATTACAAATATGTAGGTATGTAGATACCAGAATCATTACAGGTATGTAGGTTAATTGGCTGGGTAAATGTAAAAATTGTCCCTAGTGGGTGTAGGATAGTGTTAATGTACGGGGACCACTGGGCGGCACGGACTTGGAGGGCCGAAAAGGCCTGTTTCCGGCTGTATATATATGATATGATATGATATGATCATATTCCAGTTCGTCAAGCTCAGACCACTTGCCTGAAACCAGTGTTTCAAAGACCCAATTGCATGCAAACTCAATTAACTGCCTGGTTGGACAACAGCACTCTGCAGCTTCATTGCTTGCCCTACACAGACCTCATGCTTGATATTCAGTTGTCTTTACAAGTTCAGCATTATTTTTGCACTCATTTCTGTAGCCCATATATTTTACTGTTTTATTTAAGCTTGGAAGTCATAATTTGACAGGAAATTGTGCAGATGCTGCTGGAGCTACTAGTTTCTTGCTGCTGGATCCATCCTCTTTCGCTCCACTAGCCCTGCCGCAAGGCTGCATTCCCATTGCTTTCAGAATCTGGATTCTTGCTCCCCACCAACAAATAAAATCTGTGCATCAAGTTGCACGAATGAAGATAGATGTATTGATAGATATAACAAAGGTTCAGCCGACTCTGGACATGCAAGTCAGAATCATTTCAAATTCGTTGACTGAAAGCTGGAGTTTAAATTGCTTAAATGAAGTTTAACTTGAGTTAATTAACTACATACCACCACTCTCTTTACCTACAGAAGCTGTTCATCAGTGAGACAGTCTTCACTGAGATTAGTGACCTGTTTTGACACCACTCAAAGGGCCAGACTGCTGTCTCAATCACTGTCATGGATCACTGAAGAAGGGTCCTGACCTGAAATGTCACCTTTCCGTTCTCCATGAATGATTTCTGACCTGCTGAGTTACTCCGGCACTTTGTGTCTTTTTGTTTACTGTCCAGGTCACCATCAGTATTGCTGGCGTCGTGATCATTCCAGACCTCTGCTACGACCCTATGTCATATCTCCACACCTCACAGCTCGCTGCTCACTGGGAAGGTCATTAAGACCTACACTCCAAGAGATAACTCCATCTATTTTTCCTGCAGTCCAGAAGATGAGACAAACTGGGCACAAAGTTTGGAGAGACAGGAAATTTAGGATGCTGGAATTTCGAGCAAAAGACAAAGTGCTGGAGAAACACAGTGGGTCAGGCACCATCTGCGGAGGGAATTAATTGATGACAGAAGGCTTTCCATCGCTAGCCTTTGTCACTGACTCCACCAAAATGCCAATCACTCTCCTCACCTATCACTATCCAGACTTTGCTGCACACCCACCTCCCCCCTACTTCAAAAGCCTTGTCCAAGTTGTCATCTGTCCATTCGCTCCATGGCCTGACTAATTGGGCTCCTCCAGCGTTTTGTTTTTGGGCACAAAGGCTTGCTGGCAATGCAGATATTCCCATTGTTCAGGTATTCATTCTTTATACAAAGATAAACATTTTCCCTGGCAGAGATGTTGTAAGGACATGCTTGCTGAGAGAGCCTAGCTGTGGCCCGAGGCGGTATCTGTGGCCATCCCCCACATAGTCCATCTCTCGGCCTGCTTATCTCCATTATCTCAGTGAGTCGTGAAATATGACACTCTCCCTTCTTCTTGATCAGCTGCATTCATTTGTCACACAGCATCATTCATACAACTAACAGAAGTGGTCGACACAAAAAGCTGGAGTAACTCAGCAGGTCACACAGCATCTCTGGAGACAAGGAATAGGTGACGTTTTGGGTCGAGACCCTTCTTCAGACTGAGAGTCAGGGAAAAGGGAAACAAGAGAAATAGACGGTGATATAGAAAGATATAGAACAAATGAAAGATATACAAAAAGTGACAATGATAAAGGAAACAGGTCATTGTAAGCTGCAGGCTAGGCAAAAATGAATCACAGACAATGAGACTCAACAAGACGACTTTGAAGCTAGTACAATTACTTGGGTGTGGGAGGGATGGAGAGAGAGGGGATGCAAGGGTTACTTGAAGTTAGGGAAATCAATAGTCATACTGCTGGGTTGTAAACTGCCCAAACAAAATATGAGATGTTCCTCCAATTTGCGCATGGCCTCACTCTGAAGAGGTGGCTCTTTCAGGACTGAATTCCAAGATTGCAGCTGTTTACATAAGTGCTGCCAATTGCACGACATTAACATGACATTTAAGTGTCCCAATGGAACAGGACATCCCTTTGGTCTCGACCCGAAACGTCACCTATTCCTTCTCTCCAGAGATGCTGCCTGACCCGCTGTGTTACTCCAGCATTTTGTGTCTCTCATCCCTTTAACCATCACTGACACTTAAAGAAAGGACAAGATTGGGTGCAGAAGCGAAGGTTAATTGTGATGAATCGACAACCGTATTAGGACATGAGGATTTACAACGCATTACATTAGATGACCAGAAGTCAATGTTGATTAGACAGGTCAGGAATGATGGATAGAAAGAACCGAGCATGATTAATAGAAAGGCATTATTTACTAAAGTTGCCATTTTGCAACAAATTTTCTCTCAACAACTTGGTTATTTTTGGTATCGTAATTAAAATGTGTAAACTTTGATACTGATAGCCTGAATATAATTAATTTAAAAACTGCTAAGGTAGCAACTTCAGTCAACTCATTGACATTCCACTTAGATTAACATGCCTTAAATTTTAGGATTAATTAATAATAATGTTTAAACATATTACAGATTATTGAAAGATCAGAGCAATGCACTATTTGATGGTGATGGTGATTTCCATGGAATTTAGTTCCATTAATTCTCTAGACTTTCCAGCTACCTTTTCCTGTTTACCCTTCACTCCCTCCTTCACTAATCCACAGTGACAACTTGTCCACCAGTGCAGTGAATTACAAGGCCTCATGTCCTTTTATTTGTGGTCTTGTCCCAACTGACTGAACTACTTCATTGAATCTTGTCCCATTCTTCAAATGTCTGGTCTGCTACTCTTTGTATATCCCTTGTGATTGCATATTTGGAAACCTTGCTCTTCTTGGTTTCATGCTATATAATCCTTAAATACTCATGAAATGATCATTCTCTGAACTGTATTATCCGGTCTGCTCCAAGCGGTTTTCTTTATAAAAGTTTTCATTACAAATATTTATATAGTTTCCTGCAAGAGCAATTCTGAATTCTTTTTTCACCACATATTTCAGCGGGGCATTCCATGTGCCAATACCATATCTCTGCTTCTTGTCTTCTGTTCACTTCTTTGTTGCTTTAATAATTTTTAACGTCATCCAGCAGTCACATACCTAAGATCTCGCAAATTTGAGTAAGTCTCTTCTTGTGGTTCCTTCATAAAAATACATTGTGGAATTTCCTTCCATTGGCTTTTATGCTGACAAATGTTAGATGGAAATTTCCAGGAACACAATCTGTGATTTTTATCCAAATGTTGAAGGTGCATCTACAATTTTATGATCGTCCGTTAGAAGAGGCTCTGCCATCGCACAATTTCTCTGATATTTTTTCTTTCGTTTTCTATTATGTTCTTATGAACTATTGAAATAGATTTAACTTTTACTCTATGTTTATTGTATTCTATAAATCTCATAATAAAATAAAAATCTGAAATATTTTCAATATTATCAGTGTTCTCCTCCTTCTTTGAAATATATTTTTGAAGATAGCACAGTAGCTGCTGCCTCACAACGCAGGAGACTGGGTTTGATTCTGACTTTTGGTGCTGTCCTTGTGGAGCTTGCATGTTCTCCCTGTGACCATGTGAGTTTCCTCCGGGTGCTCGGATTTCTTCTCACATCCGAACGATGTGTGAGTTTGCACGTTAATTGGCCTCTGTAAAATTGCTCCTAGTGTGTAGGGAGTGAATGCGTAAGTGGGATAACATAGAACCAATGTGAATGGGTGATCGATAGTTGACGTGCACTCGGTAGGCCAAAGGGCCCATTTCCATGCTTTGTCTTTCAATCAATTAATTTGCACCTGAACCGCTCAATGTTGTTATTGTTCCATTCCTTTTAATCTTTTGCCATTGGCATGCTATTCTACAGTTGATCACTATTAGCATTTGTTTTTTTCATTTCACGTTGAATGATCTCGTATCTAGATTCTCTGAAGTTAAATATTTGGACAATGCACTTGATAATTCTTTCAAAAATAATAATTCACTGCCACACACGCAAACACATGAAGACTGTGGGTCAGGCAAAATCCTTATCGTGACAGAAATATATTGTTGCAGCATTCATTCAGATGGAATAATGACAGTGATTTAAATGCTCAGACTGTGTAGAAATCTCCACGTTGTACCTGCTCGTTATACTACAGCAGGTACAGATGCATCAATTCTCTTTTCAGAGTTTTATGTTCTGCTCTTTCTTTTGTGCAATACTTTCATTATATGTTGCTAATATATAATTAACCAAAATAAAACAATATTTTTTCATATGGCAGCAAAACATCTCCCCTGTTGCTTCACAGGCACAATTCCTGAAATAAATGTGATAGTCTCACGAGATGATACTATATGGCCAAATAGTTAGCCAGGCAGATGGGTTTAATGAGTTCCTTAAAAGAAAAAAAAAAAGATTCAGAGAAATGCAGGGGTTCTGGGAAGGAATCGAAACCTGAGAGGCTTGGTCGGTGGTGGCACGGACAACACCGGTGAAGTGATGAGAACCGACATTGGAAAGATGCAGGTATCTGACAGAATGGAAGTAACAAAGGGAGGGAAGAGCAAGACAATGTGAAAACAAGGATGATTTCTAAAACACAGAAATATTGCCCAGCTGTGGGTCAGCTAGCACATGGGCGTAGAGGACTCCATACAAGTTAAGACAGGGGCAGCAACCTTTTGGATGGTTCCAAGCTTGAACAGTAAAATGCTAGAGGCATTTAAGTGCCATTGGAATAACTAAGTCTGGAGTTACCCTGCTCTGGGGAAGAGTGACCATAACATGATAGAACTCTTCATTAAGAAAGGATGCGAATTGAATTGAATTAAATAAATGTTATTTGCCAAGTATGTGTACATACAAGGAATGTGCCTTGGTGCTTTGCCCGCAAGTAACAACACGACATACAGTAAACAATTAAGAATAAAACATAAAATATTAAAACATTGAGAATAAAACATTGGAGGGAAGGAACAAAGTAGGACACAGCGTGGGGGGGTGGCCATAAGGAAGAGGGGAAGAACAATGGACAATGGGGACCCGGCGTGGGGGGACCGCCGTGAGGAAGCGGGGTGGGGGTGAAGAACAAAGGGGGAACTGGCGCGGGGGGGGGGGGGAGGAATCTGTAAAGTTGTAAGCGCCCTTTATGGGTGACTATTGCATACCTTGGCAAGGTATGCAAGCAAAGAATTTCACTGTGACTTGTCACATGTGACAATAAAGTTTTCTATTCTCAATGCTGCCATGGGGAAGGAGGTACAGAAGCCAGGTTCAGGAACAACTACTATCTTGTAACCTGCACACCCCTAATCCTACCTCAGCAACTGAACACTATAGACCTTGTTTTGCACTACCATTGTCTTGGTTCAAATTGTGTCTGGTCACCTTTTTCTATTCACTGTCTTGTATAATTTATGCTCAGTGTGCTGTCTATGTGCATGTAATGCTACTGGAAGCAAATGTTCTATTGTACCTGTACCTCACCGCACTTATGGATAAGACAGTAAACTGAACTTGACTTGGGGAAAAAAAGACTAAGGACCGAGGGCAGAAATTTAAAGTCAGTTCTAACTGGTACCCTACAAATCTACTGTTCACCCTACAAAGCAGGAAACATCTATTCTAGGTCCGTTTTTCATTCTCCTAACTTTTGTTGATAATCTCTTCACGATACCCCTGGAAATGTCCAGTTTCCTTTCACCCTCCACCACTTATTAATTAATGCTGATATGCCAATTCTGCCCCCTCTTCAGCAATTGGTGGTACACTTATTCCAAAATATCAGTGATTTCGGATACAAAAGCTAAACGTTGGAATGACAGAAATCTGAAATAAAATTAGAAAATACAGAAAATATTCTGCAAACTATTCATGCTCTTTTGCCTTTTGTCCTTTCCCTTCACATAATTTGGCATTTTTTTCTCTATCCCTTTCCTGCCTCCGAACTTGTTAAGAATTCTGCATCTATTTTTCCTGGCCATAAATTTGAAATATTAACCTTGTTTCACTCTCCAAGGATGCTACCCAATCTGTTCACCATTTATCAATATTAATTTTAGGAAATAGTATCCCAACGTTTCTTCATCACGACTCCAAACTGAACCTGTTTCTGTCTATTGCTTTATCACCTTCTCCACGAACATTCCTTGAAGTCCTATTTTCTGCTGCAGTTATTGTGGTTTTAGTTATGCAACATGTTGATAAAAATTCCTGACCCATAGCGGGAATCAGTTCAGAAAGCAGGAAACATAGGTCAGAGCCCAGAGCTGGGCTGAGAGAGCTGACTGATTCCGCTGATTGCTAGATGCCAATGTAAGCACAAAGTGACGGCCTTGAGAAAACCGTCCATCTTCTCAAAGATTGAAGCGCTAGTTAATTATCCAAATATTAACACATAGCCAGGATCTTGTTAGTATTTGGACTGTGTGCCGAGTTCAGACACATTACTGCCAGGTAATGAACAGTTCGTCTGAGCACGTGCACTTTGTACAATAAAAGAAAGATTATTTAAGACAGCACGTAAACAAAACAGGAAGATATGTGACCAGACGATATTTTTTTCTACTAACCCATTCCTTTGAAGGAAGTGATTCATATGTACGTCGATGTTGACAACCAATATTATCTCATCTCTGTGGCTACTTTTCATCTGCACGTCTAGACAAAATAACAGATAATTGTTCCACAGGGTTATCCCAAGACAGCAAGAATAAAAAGAGGGACCCTGCTGGTTTTCTTGGCTCAGTGCCTCATTCTACAGTGGTTTTATTTACCACGTCACTATAGTGATTACTGGGCAGCAAAGTGGCGCTGTTGCTAAAGCTACCGCCTTCCTGCCCCAGTGGCCCCAGGTTCATTGTTGACGTCTTCGAAGTGGTGTCTGTGACTGGGTGGGATTCCCCTGGGTGCTCTAGTTTTTGCAGACATGTAGATAAAGAGTTTATAAATTGCCCGAACTGTGTAAGTGAGTGGAAGAATCTCCGGGGAGTTGGGAATGGGTGGGAGGGGAAGAGTAAAAATGGGATCTGTGTTAGGATCAGTGTAAATGGATGCCACGATGGTCAGTACCACTCAATGGGCCGAAGGGATTGATACTGTGCTGTATGACTCTATGATATACTGCACCTCAGTAGCAATCTGCACAAATTGCCTATCTGGCCCCAGCTTCCATGAATGAGACAGGAGGGGAACCCTACAATGGCATCAATAAGATATGCTAAGAATGGAGATTTTTCCACATTCGCCTCTGACAAGAATCATGCTGCAGATAATGCAGCTGTTTCACATCTCCAGAGACCTGGGTTCTATTTTAACCTTCAGAGAAGTTGGAGGAAACCCTCATGGTCACAAGAAGAACACATGTGGAGATTGCATGTTCCTCCTGAGACCATGTGGGTCTCTTCTGCGTGCTCTGCTTTCCTCCCACATCCAAAGACAATCTGAATCTTAAGCTAATTAGCTATTGTGCATTACCTGAGGATTTGGGGGATGGGTGAGTTTTAAGAAGCATGTTTTAGAGAATAAGTAACAGGGAAAAAGGAGAGTTCTGGAATAGTCATCTCACAACTACAATCTGGTGGTAAACTGTAGTTCAAAGTTTTTGTTCCAGAAAGCAAAAACAAATATAATTTTTCTTGGTTAGAGGACAGCTTTCTTAAAAATTGCTTCTTACTTGACAGGGCTAGCCTGCCCTCCTGTGAGAGAAAAAAAGTGGAACATCCAACAGTTGCATTTATATCCATCCTCTGGCAATTTACATCACAGAAAAGGCGTTCGCTGGCCTATCACCATATTTGTAATCCATGTTTACTTCCTATGTCCCCGTCTCCAAAGCCTTCAGATCCTTTCTCTCTTACGAACTTACTAGAGTCAACCATTCCGCATGGAGACGAGGAACGGCAGATACTGGAACCTTGCGTAGAACACAAAGTGCTGGAATAACTCAGTAGGTCAAGCAGCATCTCCTGATGACGTGTATAAGTGACGTTTCATGTCCCCATGGAGCTAAGCTTCACATTCTCACCAGTTTCTGAGTTGCCCTTGAGAAAGAAAACAAAAGCAGGCAGCCAAGTGAGAGTGTGCATTTATTGCATGTCACTGTGCACCAACGGAAATATGAAAAGATTGCAACTGTGCCAAACTTTGGCTTGCTTTTCTCTTCCCTGAAAGAAACATGACTCATACTTTATTGCCCCCACTTTGATATATTTTTACAAAAAGCATATTGATTCTTACACTGTGTGCTTTACAAATCGAAGATTTACTTTTTTATGCATATTTTCATTTCATTGCAGCTGATCCTATTCAACTTATTAACTGCAACAATGTTCTTTGGTACTAGATTCATATTATAAATATGCAATGTTTCATTCTTGGTTATATTTCAAAGGTTCTTAATTGGCAGCAAGGTACTTTAGAACAGAAGGGATGTGGAACATTGTATGATGACAAGTTTTCTTTGCTTTTTATCAATGTTTTAATAAAAAATAGACCAAGTGGACCAGTTGGGCCCAAACCTCTCCTGCATTGGTGCAGCACCCTCCCCCCCCCTTCCTGCCCCCCTCCCTCCCTCCTCCCCCTCCCTTCCCCTCCCTCCTCCTCCCCTCCCTCCTCCCCTCCCCCTCCCTTCCCCTCCCTCCTCCCCTCCCCTCCCCCTCCTCCCCCTCCCTGCTCCCCTCCCCGCTGCCCCCTCCCTCCTCCCCCTCCCCCTCCCCCCCTCCTTCCATCCTCCCCCTCCCCCCTCCCTCCACCCCCTCCCCTCTTCCCCCCCTCCCTCCCTTTGTCGCGCGATCGTGTACTGTTTTGGCTCTAGTTCAGGAACAAACAAACAAACAAACGAGAGATTTAGTATATAGATGATGCTATAACAATGATGTTTGAACATGGGTGCCTGAATATACATCATCAAAATAAATGATATCTTACCAAGCATCATTATTTGCAAGCCATCTGATGGAATCCTGCATGTTTACCCAGATGAAATATTGTCAGATCGTATTTGGATTTTCACTGGTTCAATGATTAATTTGTTGAAAGCTAAAATGAAATGTTGTGACACTGGAAAATTGGGTTTATCCAATTTATGTTTCAACTGTCCATTTTTCTCATTTATTGCTTTTTGGAGCATCACAGATTTGGACCTAACACAAGAAACAAACAACTCCAACACTAACCAACCAGCAGTGGCTTATGCAGCAATTCTGAAACCCAAGTGCAATTCTTGAAAGTAATATCAAATACTTTGTATCTCTCCCAAATTGATTATTCAGTAATTTATGCTCCTTTCACACGTCCTTGCATTACAAAATATTTGTATTTGAAGATAGCTAGATATTGCGAATAATAGACACCCAGTCTGAAGAAGGGTCTCAACCCAAAACGTCACCTATTCCTTTTCTCCAGAGATGCTGTCTGACCCGCTGAGTTACTCCAGATTTTTGGGTCTATCTTTAATATGGCAGTTTACTAGAATCATTCAACAAAATGATTCGCAAGAGTTTAAATACTCTGAGCTTCCACAAATAATTGTGTTCAATTCAAAATCTTTGAAATTATAATTCTTAAGGCAGATGGGGTGCAGCCTGCCGTGTGTTAACCCAATGGCATCAACCTTCACTGTTAACGGAATTACTCAGCAACAGGCAAAGTGGCTTCCCATCATCTGATAGTATTATATCCGGGGAGAGAGCAACGTTTCCATTTGACCTATATTGTTGTTCTTGCTTAAGTTCACAAAGACATTGAATTAAAGGGACAAATGCACAGCATTAGTAAGTGGGGCCACATTCTGCCAAGGTTACCTGTTTCTGAATTGGCGGGATGCACAGCTCAAATTGTAATAAAATACATGCAACTTATTTAATGGAAGGAGTGAAGCAAGTGAAAGGAAAGGGCAAGCAAGACATTCCATCGGCAGTTCTGATATTAATGGTGCTGAGAGCTGACATTCTTCCCGCTGCAAAGCACCGTATGCACACAACATACAGCCATTTGCAACTTTTCTATTGTCCACTTGCATTTTTTTCTTTCAAAAACTCATGCAATGTTGCCAACAATTTTTCTTAATTATAAAAGTAATTGATTGAACAAAACAGGAATCACGTCAGATATAATGTAAAATGGATATGTTTCCTGAGTCCACCATTGATAATTATGTTTCCTGGCAGGGTTTTGTCATAGCCACAACAATTTCACAAATGTCTGGAATTCCAGGCTACGTTAACAAAAGACAAATGGTTCAGATTTTGTATAGCTAACCTTTAACCCCTTTCTCCTTCTGGTTATTTTGGGCATACGTCTTTCAACACCAGAGGAATTCCTGTTGGATAATTGCACCTTGAAAGAATGTACGTGCCATAGTCTCACTGAAATTATGTTGATGCAGAAGCAGAATATTTTGAACACTCGACATCAGAAATAAATTCAGAAAATACTGGAATTTCTCAGCAGACTGGGCAATATCAGAGAGGGAGACAAATTTATTTTTCAAGACCAACAGCCTTTCATGAGAGCTACATAAAATTTGACATGGAACAAGATTTCAGCAATGCATTGGTTGCAAATGGAAAAAGGGAATGAAAGAATAAATGTCAAGGTCTGTGATAAGGTGGAAGACAAGAGAGAGGTTAAAGAGTTGATGGCACAGAGCAAAATAGGACAGAAAACTACCATTGCACTCACCTTTCTTGATTTGTCACCTGAACAATGTATGGGTTTGTAGGTTGGCCTCTGTAAATTGTCCCTAGTTGTGAAAGAGGGGTACCATAGAACTAGTGTGAATAGATGATCATTGGTTGGTGTGTATTCGGTGGGCTGAAAAGCTTGTTTCCATGCTGCATCTTTCAATCAATTTCAGGAGCATATTTCAGATGCTGTCTTCAGCCATGATATTTTAGTCTCACCGTCAGGTTCCGACAAGTCAACAAGATAAACACTGTTATCGGAACTCAGCGGGTGAAGCAGCCACTGTGCAGGGAAATGTTGCTTGCCCATTTTCCTCCACTGAGTTCCTCCAGCAGTTTGATTTTGCTCCAAGTTCTAGAATTGGCAGTCTTTAGTGCCTCCAAGACTAACACCAGCATCATTTCAGATGAAGCATCGCTCAAGTGAGAGTTGCCTTGACATGCTTAGATAAATCTCCTGGGCCTGATCAGATAGATCTAGGAGAGAGGAAATTGCAGGGGTCCGGATTGAGATACATAAATCATTATTAGCCATGGGTGGTGTCAGAAGACTGGAGGGTGGCTAATGTTGTGCCTCTATTTAAGAATGTAAACCAAGTATGTAATGTGAGGCTTGAAAGGGCACTGGCCAGAATGTTTTTGTAATATTTTTGGCAGTTTTGGGCCCCATTTTTGAGGAAATATGTGCTGGCATTGGAGAGGGTTATGATCATAAGATCATTAGCCCGACGAGCAGAATTAGGCAATTCAGCCCTTTGTGTCTGCTTCGCCTTGGCTGATCTATTTTTCCTCTTAACCCCATTCTCCTGCCTTCTCCCCATAATCTTTGATACCTTTACTAACCAAGACATATCACTCCCTGCTTTAAAAATATCCAGTGACTTGGCCTCCACTGCTGTCTGTGGCACTGAATTTCACATATTTGCTACCCTCTGACTACAGAAATTCAACCTCACCATTCTGAAGGTAGTCCTTTCATTCTGAGGCTATGTCCTCTGATCCTAGACTCTCCCACTACTGGAAACATCATCTCCACATCCATTCTATCTATGGCTGAGGAGGTTTTATGAAAATGATCCCAGGGATGATTGGATTAACACATGAGGAGAGCATGATGGCTCTGGTCTTGTACTCACTGGAGTTTAGAAGGATGAGGGGGGGAATTATATTGAAACCGACCAAATAATGAAAGGCCTAGATAGAATGGGTGTGGAGAGGATGTTTCCACTAGTGGGAGAGTATTTTGTAAACACATTTCATACTGAAACTGATCATCGAGGCTGGTTCCCGTCCTGCAGCTGGTTGAATACTTTGCACTTCGCCACTTCTCCTCGTGCAATAAGTTGCTGCTTTGACCGTCTAGTTTTTGGTTTAGAGTACGAATATTCCCATTCAATGAAAAATAATGCATCAAGTGAAGTCATCAGCAATGTTTAAATTGTGAAAAGATAGCACTAGACCGCCAGCTCATTTTATAAAAATAAAATTCCAAGACATTTGTACTTCTGAATGTCTAATTGCAGGGAAAAAGCTCTTACTATAGGGATAAAGACAAACAAATAGGGAGCAGCATGATACAATATCCAGCAAATTAAGATACCCAGGACAATCCAGAACAGCCCTAGCTTACTTTAATTCCTGAAATTGAACACAAGACTAGTCAGCATGGCTTTGTGCGTGGGAAGTCATGTCTCACAAATTTGATTGAGTTATTTTGAAGAGGTAGCGAAGAGATAAAACAAGGACATGACAGTAGACATTGTCAATAGTGACTTTAACATTCCCTTTCAGTAGATCTTGCATGGTAGATATTTGCTGGACAAAGAACAAAGCTCTCCAATTGAAGTCCCTTCCTGCTCTCCTTATTTGGTAACATATCCTTAGCTCTCATCAGTTGGATGTGGACTAGAGCCAATACCAACAGTTTGTCCTCGCTCAGCCTTCTGTTATTGACTTTTTAATGCACAGTCGGCACAAAACGAGCCCATAGATCCTGTGGATTTTAGGCTCTGTCTTAGCCAACAGACCGCTGAAGGTATCTCAGATAGTGTAAGAAAATAACTGCAGATGTTGGTACAAATCGAAGGTATTTATTCACAAAATGCAGGGAGCCGCAGGAAAACACAGGTCAAATTCTATAAAATTACTGGATTAAGCTGAGCAGTTTCACCAACAAATCTCTCTGATATTATGAGAAATAAGATCTTCCAAGGCTGTTAACAGCACAGAGTCTGCCTTGTTGAAGGTACACAACGACCTGCTTCTCGCCATCGACACCGGCGACTGTGCAATCCTGCTCCTTCTCGACCTCAGCGCAGCGTTCGATACAGTGGACCACACCATCCTTATTGACCGTCTCCGGTACGCGGTTGGCATTGATGGCACTGCCCTGAGCTGGTTCGCTTCGTACCTCAAAGATAGGAGTTTCGCCATCAACATAGGCAGTTATTCCTCTGCTCCAGCTAGCCTCTCCTGCGGAGTTCCACAAGGCTCCATCCTAGGCCCCATTCTCTTCTCTCTATACATGCTCCCCCTTGGCCAAATCATTCAAAGGCACGGCATTTCTTTCCACTGCTATGCCGATGACACTCAGCTTTACACTGCCTTGAGGACATAAAATGTTGGATGGCACAGAACTTCCTCCAATTAAATGAGAGCAAGTCTGAGGTCATCCTATTCGGCCCCCCCGACTCCATCAAATCGATAACAGGCAGTCTTGGAAGTCTATCCTGCCTAGTCAAACCGCATGTCAAAAACCTCGGCATGATATTTGACTCTGCATTAAAATTTGATAAGCAAGTCAACGCTGTGGTAAAAGCTAGCTT
This sequence comes from Rhinoraja longicauda, assembly GCF_053455715.1. Lineage (NCBI taxonomy): Eukaryota > Metazoa > Chordata > Chondrichthyes > Rajiformes > Arhynchobatidae > Rhinoraja > Rhinoraja longicauda. The sequence goes on along the minus strand of NC_135957.1, from coordinate 40,085,057 downwards.
CTTCCAACTTCGAACCATAGCTAAAATCAAACCTTTCCTCCAATTCGACGACACAGAAAAAATAATTCACGCTTTCATTTCCTCCCGCCTAGACTACTGCAACTCCCTATACACTGGGATCAGCCAATCTTCCCTGTCCCGCCTGCAACTGGTCCAAAACGCCGCAGCGAGACTCCTGATGGGTACCCATAAAAGGGACCACATCACCCCGATTCTGGCCTCTCTCCACTGGCTCCCTGTACGGTACAGAATCAACTTCAAGCTCCTCCTATTCACGTATAAAGCCCTAAATGGACATTCCCCCCCCTACATCAAAAATCTTCTAACCCCCCTCTCTAACTCCAGGTCCCTCAGGTCGGCCGACTTGGGGCTACTCACTATCCCGCGGTCTAGGCTTAAGCTCAGGGGTGACCGCGCTTTTGCGGTTGCAGCTCCTAGACTGTGGAACAGCATCCCTCTCCCCATCAGAACTGCCCCCTCCATCGACTTCTTTAAGTCCAGGCTCAAAACCTATTTCTACTCCCTAGCGTTTGAGGCTCATTGAGGAGGCGCTGTGAACTGTTTGCGTGCTACTGTATGTTTTCATTTTTTTTTTTCATTCAGATGTACAGCACTTTGGTCAACGTGGGTTGTTTTTAAATGTGCTATACAAATAAAATTGACTTGACTTGACTTGACTTGACTTAACGCAGCAGAGCAAATCAAGTTTTTCCCAAAAAATCACAACTTTTGCAGTCATAATGTGTCAGAAAGAACAGGAGATGTTGGTTTACACCGAAGATAGACACAAAATGCTAGAGTAACTCAGCAGGTCAGGCAGCATCTCTGGAGAAAAGGAATAGGTGACATTTCGGGTCTGAAGAAGGGTCTCAACCCAAAACGTCACCAATTCCTTTTCTTCAGAGATGCTGCCTGACCTACTGAGTTACTCCAGCATTTTGTGTCTATGTAGAACTTTTGCAGTAATTTCTTTTCCAGATGCAAGCCAACAAATTGAATTCAATTGCTCAATTTACCACAGCAGGATTTAAGAATTGACAACCCTGGGATTACAACTCGAGAACACTTTGGATCCTGTCCAATTCCACTTAAAGGGTGTGATAGCTACAGTAAAAGGGGTGAGAGTGGGACTTTGCTGGAAATCACTGCCAGCATCTCTAGCAGAGAGATATTAAACTCAGGACTCAACTTGCAAAAAGCTGCAAAATACTAATCATGCTGGAATTTTCGCCTTTTTGTTACCCTGCTCTTACATTCCAGCTATTGGAAACAAATACAAACCGCTGAAGGAACTCAGTGGGTTGAGCAGCATCTGTGGGGTGGGGGTGAGGGTGAAGGAAATATTGTCATTTTGTGCTGCTGTTTTATTCATATCACTAGACAACTGTTAAAACCGAGCACAGGGCTTGGGCATCCTTGTTCGGATGCAAAAAGAGGCCATTCAGCCCGTCTATTCTAAGCCAGCTCCCAGCAGAGCAAGTCCAGCAATTCAATTTTGCCCTCTTCTTATTCTCCTGCAGTACCTTCTCGCACTTGCCTGCCAACTTCCCCTTTTATGAGTCATTTGTCTCGTGTGTACATTCAAAGGAATTATAAAGTAGCCAATTAATCTACCATTAAACCTTTGTCAAGAGTCAAGAGAGTATTTACTTGTCATATGTCTGGACAAAAAAACCCCAATAACATTCTTACTTGCTGCAGCTGAATAGGCCTGTAAATGCAATAACACACACATAATATAACAATAAAAAATACAATTACTTCATACCATAATATTAGGCAGCTTGGGATGTGGGAAGAAACTAAACTTTAGGGGCAGCACAGTGGCACAGCTTGTAGAGCTGCTGCCTCACTGTGGCAGAGACCTGGATTCAATCCTGACCTCGGGTGCATCTGAGATGTTCTCATTCTTTAGGGAACGGGGGTTCCTCTCTTCCATTACATGGGTCTCCTCAGTATCTCGCAGCTCCCCTTTTGCTCCTCCTCCCACCAATTGCAACAGGGACAGCGATTCACTACTTCTCACCTTTCACCCCAGCAGCCGGCACATGCAGCTGCAACATTTTTGTCACATGTCACATGCAACATTTTTGCCACCTATTACTATTGTCAAGTAAGATAAAACATGGGTTTGGTACATAATATAAAATCTACCACAGGAAGCCAGATAACTGGCTTCAAAGAGTTGAGTTATTATTTAATTAGCTTTATCTTTTTAAGACTGCACTTTAAAAAAATGTCAAGTCAGGCTCGATGAGATCACTGCACCGTGACAATTTGTTATTCTAGATCATTTAGCCCTGTGTGGGAATGCTGTAAACCAATTCTCATATTTGGACACGTTGCCAAGAGTACAATGTTATCATCTGCAAATACTGCAGAAGTTTGGAGTTAATGTTCAATTAAATGACTCAGACTCAAAGATCAGTTCACTTATACTCAGGAAAATAACCAATATGAAAAGAGTCCTTTACAGAGTACGGCTAGATTTAACTGAAGTTAAAATAACAATGAAGAAAAGTAGCAAAAATGCTTGGAACTGGCGCAAGACTGTTTATTTACAGAAAATGAATCGATCGCCTCATGGCAACTTTGCTTAACCAATTGGATTTTCATGAAAGAATGACTTAAATTCCACATTCATTCAATTTGTATCCGAGAATTTGTGGCACACAGCATTCTGCAATTCAGAATATTTTTCTGGGTTTTTATTACTTTCTTGTAATACAAGAAGGGACTACCATTTGTGTTGTATAATGTATAATATCTCCATGCCATTAAAGATCTATTTAAAAAACACTATTTTAGATCTGCAAGATTAGGGGGATTAATTATACAAAAATTATGAATTTGATCTTAATGATTTTCCTCCTTCCTCTTGGATTAACCTTGACTAGGTTTGGATTTAGCTCAGCCATGTCCTGAAGGTGAAGACTGGTGTTCGGCGATCGTAAGATGCCGTGTAGAACAGAATTCAAATGGAAACTTTGATTCATATATTGGTCTCCCCTACTTCCTTTAATTATTACTCCTCTTCCTAAGCTAAAACCATTTTACCTCATTTTGTATCATTTTATTTTATTTTGTGGATCCTTGATATTATCCCGGTAAGAGCCCATTTAACCATATGCCGCCTATCAAAGGCAGAGATCCATTTTAATTAAGTTAGTTAGTTAGTTAACCTCCATGATTGCCTTTTTCTCTATGAAGGACAAAGAAGAAAATATTCCATGTAAAATAAATTCAATGCCTGTCTTTGAAGCTGTAGCTAATTTACAAAACAATTGATAGATATTGTTGAACTGACAGGAGTGATATCTCACGCACAGACACATGGTTGCAGTTGATGGAAGCCAATCAACCTAACTTCAGGTTTTTTTCTGGTCTGAAAACAGGTCTGAGGAGGGGTCTCAACCCAAAACTTCACCTATTCCTTTTCTCCAGAGATGCTGCCTGACCTCTTGTGTTACTCCAGCATTTTTTGTCTACCTTCAGGACTTCAGAGCATGAGTTCATTGGGGCTCTGTCCCAGGTCAAATCAGCTGCTTCATGGATGAGCTTCCTTCCATCAGAAGGTGTGTGTAGGAAGGAACTGCAGATGCTGGTTTAAATCAAAGACAGACACAAAAAGCTGGAGTAACTCAGTGGGACAGGCAGCATCTCTGGAGAGAAGGAATAGGCGACATTTCAGGTCGAGACCCTTCTTCAGACTGAAGGGAAGGAATGGGTGATGTTTCGGTCTGAAGAAGGGTCTCGACCCGAAATGTCACCCAATCCTTCTCTACAGAGATGTTGCCTGACCCGCTGAGGTACTCCAGCATTTTGTGTCTACATTCTCTGAACTGTATTATCCTGTCTGCTCCAAGCGGCTTTCTTTATAAATGTTTTCATTACAAATGATTATATACTTTCCTGTAAGAGCAATTCTGAATTATTTTTGCACCACACATTTCAGTGGGGCATTCCATGTGCCAATACCATATCTCTGCTTCTTGGCTTCTATTCACTTCTTTGTTGCTTTAATAATTTTAAACATCATCCAGCAGTCACATACCTAAGATCTCCCAAATTTGAGTAAGTCTCTTCTTGTCGTTCCTTGATGGCCAAACTTCATAAAAATACATTGTGGAATTTCCTTCAATTGGCTTTTATGCGGATAAATGCTAAATGGAAATTTCCAGGGACACAATCTGTGATCTTTATTCAAATGTTGAAGGCACATCTGCAATTTTATGATCATCCATGGCAAGAGGCTCTGCCATCACACAATCTCTGATATTTTTTTCTTTAGTTTTCTATTATGTTCTTATGAACTAAAATAGATTTAACTTTTACTCTATGTTTATTGTATTCTATAAATTTTATCTAATAATAAAATAAAAATCTTAACTATTTTCAATATTATCAGTGTTCTCCTTCTTTGAAATATATATTTGAAGATAGCACAGTAGTGCCCCTGGTAGAGCCGCTGCCTCTCAGTGGGGTTTGCACGTTCTCCCTGTGACCATGTGAGTTTCCTCCGGGTGCTCCGATTTCCTCTCACATCCTAAAGATGTGTGAGTTTGCAGGTTAATTGGCCTCTGTAAAATTGCCCCCAGTGCGTAGGGAGTGGATGCGTAAGTGAGATAACAGAAACAGTGCGATCATTAAGCAATGTTCAATTTCATTCTTCAGAAAATGAAGCAGTCTGCACTCGCATGCAGATAAACCTCAACAACGTTCAGTCACGGGTGAATGGACGTACCTGTGTGTCAAACAATGGCCATCTCCAGAGAAAGCACAGACACTTGAAAGCACTTGATTAGTAGTACAGGTGTCAGTGGTTATGGGGAGAAGGCAGGAGAATGGGTTTAGGAGGGAGAGATAGATCAGCCATGATTGAATGACGGGTAGACTTGATGGGCCGAATGGCCTAATTCTGCTCCTACCACTTATAATCTTATGTGTAAGAAAATAATTGCAGATGCTGGAACAAATCGAAGGTATTTATTCACAAAATGCTGGAGTAACTCAGCAGGTCAGGCAGCATCTCAGGAGAGAAGGAATGGGTGACGTTTCGGGTCGAGACCCTTCTTCAGACATAATCTTATGATCTTATGATCTTATGATACCAACCCATGACATTCTGTGGTCTCATCAACACTGAATCCTGCATCATCAACATATAAAGATCATCACTGACAGAAATGAAATTACATCACCCACTTAAATGTAGACGCAAAACCAAGTCAGAGCCTACAGCAAATGACTCACCTAAGATCTTTGCATCAAAAAAGACAGTCTTACTCTCATCTTGCTTTGATAATTGCAGCTCCAACAAAACTAAAGAAGCTCAACACGATGAAGGAGAAATAATCCCAATGATTGGCATCCTATCACTACTTAAAATTTCATTCACTCCTTTACTTGAAATTCATGGCCAAGAAAGCATTAGAAAGCACAACAATAATTTTACTTTCCCAGCAGGCCAAAAATATTTGGCATATCTTCAATGACTATGACCAATTAATACAGATGCACCATAGATAACATTCTATCCAGATGCATCACAGCTAGGTATGGCAACTGCTCTGCCAAAGAAATTGCAGAGTTGTGAACACAGGCCAGTCCATCACATAGGCAAATCTACCAACCCCACCATGCACCCTACTCCCCTCCCATTCCACGTTGACTCCATCTACACTTTATGCTGTCTCTGGAAAACAGCCAACATAGTCAAGGACCACTTGCCTCTCTCGCTGGGCAGAAGATACAACTACCCACTCCAGAGAACCACTGTTTGTGGTGATGCCAATTGGAAAGATCCATATTGTTACCAAATCCAACAGACCCAGTATAGAACTACCATAACCCAGTAACTGAATCTCGTTTCTCCCATGTTCCAGCATTAATGGCCAGTGCTGCAAATTCCAAGACTGTCCCCCCAACCCGTTGCTGAGACAAATCTATCTCATATCACATCTCTGCTGTGTTGAAGCAATAAGTAAAATTGAAAGGAACAAAAATGAGCTGTTATTAGAAATCAGGCAAAAGGGTAGTTCTGCATCCCTAGTTGTCAAGAGCTGACAACTAGATACCAACTGAAAAAATTCCAAAGCAAAAGAAAGAATTTTAGAACTAAACAATAACTGTAAATATGCATGTTTGATAACTGAAAACACAAGTTGTGCCAATGTTATCATATCATATCATATATATACAGCCGGAAACAGGCCTTTTCGGCCCTCCAAGTCCGTGCCGCCCAGTGATCCCCGTACATTAACACTATCCTACACCCACTAGGGACAATTTTTTACATCTACCCAGCCAATTAACCTACATACCTACATACCTGTACGTCTTTGTTAACATAAGATCACCTACAACATTTATCGACCGCACTATTTGTAACAAAGTATTTTAGGATATTTGTTAAAATATTGTGTAGGAACATTAAAAGGTGTGCCTGGTGAATTTGCCAGCAGTACTTTCTTGGCATAAATCAAACGATATCAGTTTCACTCTTTAGAGATGATTTGGGAATTAATTTTGAGATACTACTTGTTTGTCCCCCAAAGATCTACATGTATCTGGGAAAGAGGGGGCTGAGCATCGAAAAGTTCCTGCATGGAGAGGAAAGGTTTAGAGGAATATGGGCCAAATGTGAGCAAATGGGAGTAGCGTAGACAGGACATCTTTGATGGCATGGGAGTGGTGGGCTGAAGGGACTGTTTCCATGCTGCGTGACTCTATGATTATTTGACCCTATTTAAGTTCTTCAGTTAAGTTATGACAAAAAAAAATCAGTACTTATTTTCCAGGAAGGACACTGCCTATAGACAATAGACAATAGACAATAGGTGCAGGAGTAGGCCATTCAGCCCTTCGAGCCAGCACCGCCATTCAATGCGATCATGGCTGATCACTCTCAATCAGTACCCCGTTCCTGCCTTCTCCCCATACCCCTCACTCCGCTATCCTTAAGAGCTCTATCCAGCTCTCTCTTGAAAGCATCCAACGAACTGGCCTCCACTGCCTTCTGAGGCAGAGAATTCCACACCTTCACCACTCTCTGACTGAAAAAGTTCTTCCTCATCTCCGTTCTAAATGGCCTACCCCTTATTCTTAAACTGTGGCCCCTTGTTCTGGACTCCCCCAACATTGGGAACATGTTTCCTGCCTCTAATGTGTCCAATCCCCTAATTATCTTATATGTTTCAATAAGATCCCCCCTCATCCTTCTAAATTCCAGTGTATACAAGCCCAATCGCTCCAGCCTTTCAACATACGACAGTCCCGCCATTCCGGGAATTAACCTAGTGAACCTACGCTGCACGCCCTCCATAGCAAGAATATTTTTAAAATGCTGGCAAGTGGAAAACTATTAGATCAATGCAGAACTTTGACTTTGACACTTTTAGGAGTCTATTTCCAAGTTGCAAGGTACCGTAAAACCATTTTCTTGGATAAACGGAAGTAAATTTATATCAGCCAATTAATTGGTCATCCAGGATCCCTGCTCCTAATGATTATTTTAGAACCCATGATGGGAGATGTTCTTGTATCAGCTGATGAAAACTTTGGATTGGGCTGATCCATCTACCAATAATGTTTGTCTTGACTCCCTCATAAATAACAGTCACAATGATTAAGAGTTCAATTTTCCACAGCTAACAATGGATCACAATAGAACCTCATTGAATATGTATTAAACAGAAGATGAAGATTAAATCTAGGTGCTTCATTGTCTGTGTGGTTTTAGTGGACAAAGCTGCTAAACCATCGACACAGCTCTGCTAATTCAATGGCTGACAACATAGAGAAAATATTTTGCTTATATGAGTGAAGATAACAGGTCTCCACAGAAAGGGGCGGCACGGTGGCGCAGCGGTAGAGTTGCTGCCTTACAGCGAATGCAGCGCCGGAGCCTCAGGTTCGATCCTGACTACGGGCGCCGTCTGTATGGAGTTTGTACGTTCTCCCCGTGACCTGCGTGGGTTTTCTCCGAGATCTTCGGTTTCCTCCCACACTCCAAAGATGTACAGGTATGTAGGTTAATTGACTGGGTAAAATGTAAAAATTGTCCCTAGTGTGTGTAGGATAGTGTTAATGTGCGGGGATCGCTGGGCGGCGCGGACTTGGTGGGCTAAAGGGGCCTGTTTCCGCGCTGTATCTCTAAATCTAAAAAAAATCTAAATTTTTTTTTAAAAATCCCAACTTTGCTTACTATTGAATTTGAACTACACCTCAGGATATACACAATCAAAAGAATTAGTGTCCCAAAGCATTCTCAACCATCTGTCAAGACAAGACAAAACCATGTAAATGGGAAAATAAGGTATCCATCATGGAGATAACCCCTTATCTGCTTGGAAAGTTACTAACATGCTCACTCTGAACTGTTTCATTCCCATTGTCAAGCTGAAGTGGCACAGAGCTACATCACTACATCTGATAACAGGTTGCGACCTGAGGATGTATTTGCGTGTGTTACGGCCAAATTATTGAATGAGGCAGCACACAACTCTGTTATTATTGCAGTTCAGCTTCTGATTCAGTGAATCACTTCTCACCGTGGGCTATGACTTAAACTATTCTGTTTTGGCAACTCACTCTTCAGTGTTCCTTTTTTTCAATAAAGGGTAGTTTTTATAAAGATCTCCCAGTGTGACAAAGACAAGTGAATTTGGTTGTTGTAATTTTTTAGCTGAACTTTCATCGCCTCTGTGGCTACACTATATAATGTAACACTAAGTCACATCGATTGAGATGCCCCATGGATGGATGGATGGATGATATTCATGCTTCACTCTCTGTTGAAAATCCTATCTTAAGAGTTGGGAAATTACAATTGGATTCAGTGCCAATGGCTTTGGTGTGTGATTAGGATCAGGCTCAGCAATAATGGCCTTCATGAGTGAACAGTCTGGTGATATCCACAGCTTTGGCTGAAATATAGACCTGCAAATTGATGGGTGGCTGGTTCAGCTCATCATGTTTCCACTCCTTTCAGAAGTAAAGGAATAAACTTAGGTAAAATAAATTATCTAAGTTTATTTTACTTAGGGCTGCTGCTGTCTTTAAAAATAGCAGGTAGGAACTTGTCAAAATGTCTGTTAATAACTTCTAAACTTAATTCAGAAAATATAATTTTCTCCATGTGGAGATTTTTCTCGATAAACAGCTGACAAAATACTGGCGCTGAACAAAACCTAAAAGCCAGAAATATCACAAATAGAGTTTTAGCCAGGGGTTACTTTTTGGATAAACACCTGAAAGGTCATTTCATCTCACCTAATTATTTTAAAAACATTTTAACTTAATTTTTGGTCAATGTTAATATATCCTTTCATTTATTTTCTCTTTCTCTTCCGTAGGTTTCACCTTAATTACTGTCTCGGCCCATACACTCTTCTTATTTAGTTCAATCATCTCTTTTGATATCCAGATATCTGGTTACCTGATCTAAAGTCTGTTTCACAAATTGGGTGATTCAGATCAAGAACTTCAAACCATTTGGTTTCAATTTTCCACATGTGGAAGTATTTGAGAGAGTAGCAGATGGTCTGATACAATCTGAAGTTAGCCAGCCGACACTCTAAAAAAAAATTGACCTAATTTGTGCACTTTCAATGGTACAGACAGATTTCTTCAACACATGGGATGAATGGTACATGTTGGTACTAAGTAAAACCAAACCCAGATTTCTGTTCAAAATTCAGGTCTACGCCTTGTCAAAGCTAATTAGACAACTATGGTGATTATGTCCAAAATATTTCCAGTAACCTCTGCAGGTAAATAGATAACCGAAAAGTAACTTGGTTAGAGAAATGCTAACGGTTATAACTTTTAAAAATGTAATGCTGAATGTATGAATTCCTAGTTAAGTTTTGCTACATTACTTTAATATAATGGCAAATTAAAAGAACAAATCTATAAATACAAATTGTGATCAAAAGACAGAAAAAGAATGGCTGAACTGATTAATATCCCCCACCCTATCAGCAACAAATTTATCTTTTAGGAGAGACCAAAAAAAGTTTTAAAATTCCAGGCTATACAGGGAAGAAAGGATTCTCAGGAATTTCTATCTGTTTCTTGTAGGCAATCGGAAAAGAATTTCAGAAGCTGACAAGGATTACAAAATAATGATTTTTTTTTCTCTCTCTCTCTCTCTCTCTCTCTCTCTCTCTCTCTCTCTCTCTCTCTCTCTCTCTCTCTCTCTCTCTTCTCTCTCTCTCTCTCTCTCTCTCTCTCTCTCTCTCTCTCTCCTCTCTCTCTCTCTCTCTCTCTCTCTCTCTCTCTCTCTCTCTCTCTCTCTCTCTCTCTCTCTCTCTCTCTCTCTCTCTCTCTCTCTCTCTCTCTCTCTCTCTCTCTCTCTCTCTCTCTCTCTCTCTCTCTCTCTCTCTCAAGACTCTGACACTGATTCTCTCTCTCAAGACTCTGACACTGATCATTACATCATCTGTGAACATTCAAACTTTACCTCAAATGACATTAACTGGGCCACTGGTGTAAACTGTGAAAAGTAGCTGCTCTAATTCTAATCGATAGGGTCTTCATTTGTAACCAGTTATCATATCACTATTAAAAACAATACCTTGCCCCAGCTAACCCTTTTTCCGATTCCTCAGTCACTATGAGAACGAATAATAACATTCTGCTGCTTTTTTAAAAAAAGACATAATTACAGTGCCTTAAAATTAAACTGATTGAATATTTGAAAAATAATGCTTGCATTGTTTGGATGAAACGTTTTGGAGAAAATAACCTTTTTTTAAATAAATTGAGGATTGAATAACATTCTTTATTATTGCAATGACCTGGATGTTAGGACACACAATCTCTATGGTACATATTTATAAACATGGCACCATGACAAATCTGAGGTACAGAAAATTGAAATAGTCTTTATCGTTTGGCAGAATTCAAGAAAAGTGCATAGGCAGAAGAATGTAGAACCATCTTGTCTCAGATTTGATACAATTAAAGTGATAAGTCTGTATTGTCTAGTCTTCAGAAATTTCTACACGCAAGAATTGTGCAAATGATTCATGAAACATGTTGTTGCAGCTGAAACTAACTTTGATATTCGGTCTGTCTGGTTGTCTGGTACACAAGATTGTCTGAATTCCTCAGGGTCTTTTGCAGAAGAATTTCAGCACATTATTATTCCTGTCTTCAAGGTATTGGATATTCAGGACTGCTGATTTTATCTGTAATTATGGTCAACATTTTCCATTCCTCCATACACAATGATTTACCAGGCAGTGATATACGATGCAGTAGAATTTTCTCCCATTTTCTGAAAACACAATAAATTTTACAATGTGTTCAATAAGAAAGTAATTCTTCTGTTGTAGGTTTATGATCTTTAGTTTTAGTTCCAAACGTTATGAAAGGAAAAATAAATTGTTTTTAAATGGCAAATACCTTATGCTTCTAAAAGTATTCAGGGATGGGCTGAAAATTTAAGAAAACAATGGATTTGGCAGGTGTTCCCTTGCGACGATTTATTCCCCTCTATTAACTAATTTTCATACCGAGATCTTCCTCAGTTCAGGACATTAATGGAGTTGGGGGAAACATGTTTTAGCTAAATTGATTTTGATATTTCACAGCCACACCAAGATAGATTAACCTTTTCTTTAAAAAAAGTAGTCGTATCTTAATGCTAACCTGAGATTCTTTAGAAGTAGGCATCAAAAAAACATGAAAAGCATTCCATAGAAACATAGAAACATAGAAAATAGGTGTAGGAGGAGGCCATTTGGCCCTTCAAGCCAGCACCGCCATTCATTGTGATCATGGCTGATCATCCACCATTAGTAACCTGTGCCTGCCTTCTCCCGATATCCCTTGATTCCGCTAGCCCCTAGAACTCTATCTAACTCTCTTTTAAATTCATCCAGTTAATTGGCTTCTACTACCATCTGTGGCAGAGAATTCCACAAATTCACAACTCTCTGGGTGAAAAAGTTTTTTCTCCTTTCAGTTTTAAATGGCTTCCCCTTTATTGTTAGACTATGGCCCCTGGGTCTGGACTCTCCCAACATTGGGAACATTTTTTCTGCATCCAGCTTGTCCAGTCCTTTTATAATTGTATATGTTTCGATAAGATTCCCTCTCATCCTTCTAAATTCTAGGGAATATAAGCCCAGTCTTTGCAATCTTTTCTCATATGACAGTCCCGCCATCCCGGGGATTAACCTAGCAAACCTACGCTGCACTGCCTCAATAGCAAGGATGTCCTTCCTCAAATTAGGAGACCAAAACTGCACACAATACTCCACATGTGGTCTCATCAGGGCCTTGTACAACTGCAGAAGGACCTCTTTACTCCTATACTGAAATAAATTTAATACTCCTATTTACAAAATTAATTCTTTGCTCTCTCTGTCTGAAAAATAGCACTCAACTTTGCTTATTGCCGTCCCAGTGAACCAGTGAGAAATAGAAACAAAATAGAGTTTGCATGTATCCACAGGCAATTGGCATTTTATCTCTGTTTGCTTTGTTATTACCTTCTCCCAGCTAACAATGATCTATGCTACATTTTTCTTGATCTCCATCCCCTTTGTCTCATTGTCACACCTTACACTTCCTTATGTCTGTATCTCCCTCTCCACTGACTCAGTCTGAAGAAGGGTCTCAATCAGAAACGTCACCCATTCCTTCTCTCCAGAGATGCTGCCTGTCCCACTCAGTTACTCCAGCATTTTGCGTCTATCTTCGGTAATTGGCACATGTCAGGTGCTGTATTGCTGCAGTCAGTCAAGACAGGACATCAACCAACACTCATGGCATTTCTCCGTTTTGCCTTCGTCATCCCCAGACGACGACACAGGATCTGGACACAAATACAATCTTCATATCTAGAAATGATTAACGTGGGGATTTTGTATTATGATTCCCCTGCCAGAGCAACTAAGATATTATTGGTCATGGCTTGGGTTGGAAATACTGATGCCTTGAAAAATGTTAAGCCGCTGTTATTTTTATATTTTTCTGGCAAATATGTTAATTTTCTTCCCTGAATAGTTTCTGGAAATAACATTCTGAACTCATTTTACAGAGACCAATGTACTCTGAGTGAGGGAATTTTGCTTAAATGGTTTTCACAGATATTTCATAGGAAACCGATATCAGGGTCAGTCTGGTTGAAGTCTGCATTTCATTGATTCAATTAATCTCTTGAAAATTGTGAATTCCTTCTTTTAATGGATCTCACTGGGAGAAGCAAAGTCGTTTTCAATCATAAATGTGAGGTTATCCACTTTGGCAGCAAGAACAGGAAAGCAGAGTATTACCTGAATGGTGTCCAATTAGGAAAAGGGGAGATGCAACGTGACCTGCGTGTCATGGTGTACCAGTCATTAAAAGCAAGCTTGTAGGTGCAGCAGGCAGTGAAGAAAGCGAATGGTATGTTAGCATTCATAGCAAGAGGATTTGAGTATAGGAGCAGGGAGGTTCTGCTGCAGTTGTACAGGGCCTTGGTGAGACCACACCTGGAGTATTGTGTACAGTTTTGGTCTCCTAATCTGAGGAAAGACATACTAGCCTTAGAGGGAGTATAGAGAAGGTTCACCAGATTGATCCCTGGGATGGCAGGACTTTCATATGAAGAAAGACTGGATAGACTAGGCTTATACTCGCTGGAATTTAGAAGACTGAGGGGGGATCTTATTGAAACATATAAAATTCTTAAGGGGTTGGAGAGGCTAGATGCGGGAAGATTGTTCCCGATGTTGGGGAAGTCCAGAACCAGGGGTCACAGCTTAAGGATAAGGGGGAAGTCTTTTAGGACCGAGACGAGAAAACATTTCTTCACACAGAGAGTGGTGAGTCTGTGGAATTCTCTGCCACAGAAGGTGGTTGAGGCCAGTTCATTGGCTATATTTAAGAGGGAGTTAGATGTGGCCCTTGTGGCTAAAGGGATCAGGGGGTATGGAGAGAAGGCAGGTACAGGTTACTGAGCTGGATGATCAGCCATGATCATATTGAATGGCGGTGCAGGCTCGAAGGGCTGAATGGCCTACTCCTGCACCTATTTTCTATGTCTATGTTTCTTTGTTCTGAAGTAATGTAATGCACGTGCTCCTATACTGTTTTGACTGTGAATACTTGTATTACAATGAAATGTACTTGCCAGGGATTAAGCTTGACTACTTTATAAATGGGGAAAAGATTCAGAAATCAGAGATGCAAAGGGATCTGGGAGTGCTGGTGCAGGATTCCCAAAAAGTTAATTTGCAGTTGGAGTTGGAGGTAAGAAGGCAAGTGTAATGCCAGCATACTTTGAGGGCACGGTGGCGCAGTGGTCGAGTTGCTGCCTCACAGCGCCAGAGACCTGGGTTCGATCCTGTCTATGGGTGTTGTCTGTACGGAGTTTATACATTCTCCCCGTGACTTGCGTGTGTTTTCTCCGGGATCTCCGGTTTCCTCCCATGCTCCAAAGACATTGGGAACATTTTTCCTGCACCTAGCTTGTCTAGTCCTTTTATGATATTATACGTCTCGATGAGAGGGGATCTTATAGAGATGTATGAAATCATAAAATGACTAGACAAGCTAGATGCAGGAAAAATGTTCCCAATGTTGGGGGTGTCCAGAACCAGGGTACACAGTCTACGACTAAAGGGGAAGCCATTTAAAACTGAGGTGAGAAGAATTTTTTTCACCCAGAGTTGTGAATTGTTGAATTCTCTGCCACAGAAAGCAGTGGAGGCCAATTCACTGGATGATTTTAAAAGAGAGTTAGATAGAGCTCTACGGGCTAGTGGGAATAAGGAATATGGGAAGAAGGCAGGCACAGGTTACTGATTGTGGATGATCAGCCATGATCACAATGAATGGTGGTGCTGGCTCGAAGGGCCAAATGGCCTCTTCCTGCACCTATTTTCTATGTTTCTATGTACAGGTTTATAGGTTAATTGGCTTGCAATAATTGTAAATTGTCCCTATCGTGTGTAAGATACGTTAGTGTGTGAGGATCACTGGTCGGCGCGGACCCGATGGGCCAAAGGGCCGGTCTCCTTGCTATATCTCGAAACTAAACTAAACTAAACTACGACTAGAATATAAAAGCAAGGATGTAATGCTGAGGCTTTATCAGGCACTGGTGAGGACACATTTGGAATATTGTGAGCAGTTATATCTGAGGAAGGATATACTAGCATTGGAGAGGTTCCAGAGGAGATTGCCAAGAACGATCCTGGGAATGATTGGATTAACATATGAGGAGCATTTGATGGCACTGGGCATGTACTCGCTGGAGTTTAGAAGGATGAGGGCGTATCTCATTGAAACCCGTAGGAAAGAACTGCAGATGCTGGTTTAAATCGAAGATAGACACAAAATGCTGGAGTAACTCAGTGGGACAGGCAGCATCTCTGGAGAGACAGAATGGGTGACGTTTTGAGTCAAGATTATTAAGGGGTTGGACACGTTAGAGGCAGGAAACATGTTCCCAATGTTGGGGAAGTCCAGAACCAGGGGCCACAGTTTAAGAATAAGGGGTAGGCCATTTAGAACTGAGATGAGGAAAAACCTTTTCAGTCAGAGAGTTGTGAATCTGTGGAATTCTCTGCCTCAGAAGGCAGTGGAGGCCAATTCTCTGAATGCATTCAAGAGAGAGCTGGATAGAGCTCTTAAGGATAGCAGAGTCAAGGGGTATGGGGAGAAGGCAGGAATGGGGTACTGATTGAGAATGATCAGCCATGATCACATTGAATGGCGGTGCTGGCTCGAAGGGCCAAATGGCCTCCTCCTGCACCTATTGTCTATTGTCGAGACCCTTCTTCAGACTGATGACAGGGGTGTGGGCGGGACAGAGATAGAATGTTGTCGGAGACAGTAAGACCGGTGGGAGAACTGGGGAGAGGGAGGGGATGGAGAGAGAGGGAAAGCAAGGGCTATTTGAAGTTATAGAAGTTAATGTTCATACCGCTGGGGTGTAAGCTACCCAAGCGAAATATGAGATGCTGTTCCTCCAATTTGCGCTGGGCCTCACTCTGACAATGGAGGCCCAGGTCAGAAAGGTCAGATTGGGAATGGGAGGGGATGTTAAAGTGCTGAGCAACAGGGAGATCAGGTAGGTTAAGGCGGACTGAGCGGAGGTATTCAGCAACACGATCGCTGTGGCTGCGCTTGGTCTCGTCGATGTATAGGAGTTGACACCTGGAACAGCGGATACAATAGATGAGGTTGGAGGAGGTGCAAGTGAACCTCTGCCTCACTTGCAAAGACTGTCGGAGTCCTTGGATGGAGTCGAGGGGGGGAGAAACCTATTGGATAAGAAAAGCCTGGATTGAGTGGATGTGAAAAGGATGTTTCCAGTAATGGGAGAGTCCCGAAATGAAGGGCACAACATCAGAATAAAAGGATGTACCTTTAGAATGGAGAAGAGGAGGAATTTCTTTAGTCAGATGCTGGTGAACCTATGGAGTTCATTGCCACAGACGGCTGTGGAGGTCAAGTTAATGGATATTTTTAAGGTGGATATTGATAGGTATTTCATTAGTAAGGGTGTCAGAGGTTACAGGGAGAAGCAGGAGAATGGGGTTGAGAGGGAAAAAAAAAATCAGCCAAGATTGAATGGCAGATTTGACTTGATGGGCTGAATGGCCTAATTCTGCTCCTATGTCTTATAATCTTGAATTAACTGTTCTGAATATGTTCCTTTCTTGTGATAATGACTTTGGATGGTCTAAGATAGACACAAAATGCTGGAGTACTGTAACTCAGCGGGACAGGCAGCATCTCTGGAGAGAAGGACTGGGTGGCATTTCGGGTCCAGACCCTTCTTCAGACTTTGGATGTGTCTGTTGTCTTGTGCATTGGAGCATCCTGTTGACAATTTAACTGTTTACATTTGGCTGAGTTCTTGGTGGAAACTTCTGCCTGCACCATCCGGGGAGACCCGAGTCATAACTTTAAATATTGCAGACTTCCGTTGCAAGCCATGAAAGGTCTGTCCTTCTGTCATGGCTATTTTTACATTCTTTTGTAGGCGTGAGAAAGAAAATGAATTGAAATGTGAATCGAACTGGACCAATACTTAAAAAAATAAACATGAGCCACTTAGGAGGATGTGCATCAATTTTGAATGTTGAATACCAGCAGTTAGAAAAACTAAGCCTGCTGTTGCTGGGAAATCAAATTCGAAAGGAGAAAGATTATGCATCCCTTCTCCAGGACTTTAGTGAGATCATATCCTGAGTACTGTGTACAATGTTATCTTCTTATTTGAGAAAGATATAAATACATTGGAAGCAATTCAGAGAAGATTTACCAGACATGCTGGTTACAGGGGAATTATTGAGGAAAAGTTGGGCAGACTAGGTTATTTCTACTATAGCTTAAAAGAATGAAAAGAGATAGACACAAAAAGCTGGAGTAACTCAGCGGGTCAGACAGCATCTCTGGAAAAAAAAGTAATAGGTGATGTTTCAGGTCGAGACTCTTCTTCCATCCGAAGAATGGTGTCGACCAGAAACTTCACCTATTCCTTTTGTCCAGAGATGCTACCAGTCCCGTTGAGTTACTCCAGCTTTTTGTGTCTATCTTCAGTTCAAACCAGCATATGCAGTTCCTTCTGACACAAGAATGAAAGGAGATTTGATTGAAACATAAGAATTAAGGGACTTGGAGGTTATTTTCTTTTGCAGAAGAATATAGAAGAAGTTGTCACTATTTAAAAATAAGGAAGATCACCAATTTAAAGCAGAGATGAGATGTTTTTCTCTCAGAGGTTCATCCATCTTTGGAATTCTTTGTTCCAGAAAGGATAGTGGAAAGAGTCCTTGAAAAGAACAAAAGAATCGTAAAATAGAACATACAAACTTACAGCATAGAAACAGACCCTTCAGTCAACAAAGTCTATGCCAAACATAATGCCAAGACCAACTCTTATCTGCTTGCACATCTATACATCAGGAGGTGCAGATCAAGAGCAAGCAAGATTATGGGGGACCCCTACCACCCCAGCAGCAGACTGTTCCAGCTGCTATGGTCAGGCAAACTCCCCCGCTGTCATGCTGTGAAAACGGAGAGGATGAGACGGAGTTTCTTCCAACAGGCCATCAGGACTGTTAACTATTATATCTCCAGGGACTAAAATTTTTTCTGTATTAATTTTAATTTTTATGCTGTAATTGTAATTTTTTGCACAATCCGCAGGCACTGCACATCTTGTACGTGTATGTGACAAATAAACTTGACTTGATATGATCCATGTTCCTCCATTCCATGCATATCTTTAGGCTTTAGACATACAGCGCAGAAACAGGCCCTTCAGCCCACTGAGTCGGCGCTGATCAGTGATCCCTGTACACTAACACGATCCTACACACTAGGGACAATTGACTTATTTTATCAAAGTCAAATTAACCTACAAACCTGTGCGTCTTTGGAGTGTAGGAGGAAACCAGAGCACCCGGAGAAACCCCACATGGTCACAAGGAGAACGTAGAAACTCTGTACAGTTAGCACCCATAGTCAGAATGGGACCTGGGTCTTTGGCGCTGAAAGGCAGCAGCTCTACCGATGCACCACTGCATCTAAAAGTCCATTAATTAATTAATTAATTAATTCATTCATTCATTCTTAAATGACGCTATCGTATCTGCCTCCACCACCACCAATGGCAGGGCATTGCAGGCTTTCCATCTCTGTGTAAAAAAACTTGCCCCTCTCACCTTAAAGCTTAAAGAGGCAGTAAAATGGTGCATGTTGGTTAATTGGCTTCTGTAAATTGGCCCAGTGTGAAGGATAGAACTAGTGTACGTATGATTGCTTCCACATCTTTCCTGTAATTGAGCAACCAGAATTCAATTGAATTGAATTGAATTGAATAAGTTTATTGGCCAAGTATGTGTGCATACAAGGAATTTGCCTTGTTGCTCCGCTCGCAAGTAACAACACGACATACAGTAAACAATTAATTAAGAATAAAACATTATAGCTTAAACATGCGAATGAAATAAAATACCAGCGCAAAAGGAGACTACAGACTTTTGGTTGTTGAGTAGAGCTACTGCTCGTTGCAAAAAGCTGTTTTTATGTCTGGCTGTGGCTGCTTTGACAGTCTGGAGTTGCCTTCCAGAGGGAAGTGCTTCAAAGAGTTTGTGGCCAGGGTGAGAGGGGTCAGAGATTATCTTACCTGCTCGTTTCCTGGCCCTTGCAGTGTACAGTTCATCAATGGGGGGGGGGGAGATTGCAACCAACAACCTTCTCAGCTGATAAAGAAGTGCATGTAATACTCCCAGTTGTGCCCAACCAAAGTCCTATAAGACATAGACATAGAAAATAGGTGCAGGAGGAGGCCATTCGGCCCTTCGAGCCAGCACCGCCATTCATTGTGATCATGGCTGATCATCCCCAATCAATAACCCGTGCCTGCCTTCTCCCCATATCCCTTGATTCCACTAGCCCCTAGAGCTCTATCTAACTCTCTCTTAAATCCATCCAGTGATTTAGCTTCCACTGCCCTCTGTGGTAGAGAATTCCACAAATTCACAACTCTCTGGATGAAAACGTTTTTTCTCACAGTTTTAAATGGTCTCCCCTATAAAGCTGCATCATGTCTTCTTTGGCTCGAAGCCCCTTTTGCAAGCTTACCATTTGCCTTCTTTACCATTCTATCTACATGTGTTGACAATTCTGTGGCGCTACCGACTTGGACCCCAAGATCCCTCTGTGTATCAATGCTGTTAAGGATCATGCTATTAATTGTATATTTATCTCTAATATTCAACCTCCCAAAGTACAACACCTCACACTTACTCGGATTAAACTTACTCCACTTACTCGACCTAACCTTTATCTTCCCATCACTCCTTCCAACTTCTGACATAAAACTCTGGTTCCCACCCTGGCTCTCTAGTTTAAACACACCCAAGAAGCATTAGTGAACCTTCCTGCAAGGATTTTATTTCCCCTCCAATAGCTTCAAAAGTAAGATGGTGCAGATGAAGTCTGAAATAAAATAGAAGGTGCTGGATATATTTAGCAAATCAGGTAGCACCTGTGGTGAAACTGAATTTAACACTTTAGTTGGATGATCTTTATTAATTAGTTGATTGATTGAAAGATTCAGCATGGAAACAGGCCCTTGGATCTACAGAGTCCAAAACTAATCATCAATCACACATTCACACTATATTTATGTTATCCTACTTTCTCATCCATTTCCTATACACTAGGGGTAATTTACAAAAGCCAATTCACTGACCAACTCGCATGTCTTTGGGATATGGGAGGAAACCAGAGGACCTGGAGGAATTCCATACAGTCATAGGACGAATGTGCAAACTCCACCCAGACACCACCCAAGGTCAAGATTGAATCTAAGTCTCTGATGCTGTGAGGCAGCTTCTCTACCAGCTGTGCCATTGTGCCACTGTATTCTGTATCAGGAACATGTTGATGAAAGATCAATGACCTGAAAGTTAATGATATTCTTCGTTCTACAGGTGCTACCTGACGTACTGAATATGTCCAACATTATTTTAAAAAATAGCCGACCACGGAAAAATCCACACAAGGAAAATGTAAAAACCTTCAGGCTTCTGATATAAATCCTTCATCAAGTTCTGGCAGAGGATGAAGGCCACATCTGTTTTTTTTTGTTCAGAAGTATAGGTTTACTTCATGCTTTTCGCATTGTCCTCATTGCGCTATATTTCTAGATGATTGCCAGAAACCTTCAGAAGTGGAAGTTTCTGATGATTGTAAGTCGGATTGTGATCTTCTGACTGTGAGTTTCCATCAATGGTTTGAGGCCATGGAAAGCCTTCAACTGTGCCTTAGTTTCAACGGTTCAATGGGTTCATTATTGTCACGTGTACAGATATGGTGAAAAGCTTATTCTGCATCCTATCCAGTCAAATCATACTATACATAAGTGTAATAGATATTCACGAACAGCACACAGAGAAACGCCTTGTTCCACTGGGATCTTCCAACTTCCAAGTCTCTGAAAGCTCGATCTTGACCAAAGGAGATATCCAATTAATTTTATCTTTCCCTTTAATGGAGGAGGACCACGACAGAAATGGGGGGAAAAGGCCAGTGTGGGAATGAGAAAGGGAGTAAAATAGTGAGCAACTGAGAGAGTCAGCAGGCTTAGGTGGATCGAGCACCAGTGTCTTGCAAGTCTTGGCTGACTGAGCATATGTCCATTTTAACTCCCCTTCTCATCCCCATACAGATCTTGTGTGTAGGAAGGACCTGCAGATCCTGGTTTAAACCAAAGATAGACACAAAAACAGCAGGAGTAACTCAGCGGGACAGGCAGCATCTCTGGAGAGAAGGAATGGGTTACATTTTGGGTCTGAAGAAGGGTCTCCACCCGAAATGTCACCCATTCCTTGTCTCTAGAGAAGCTGCCTGCCCCGCTGAGTCTCTCCAGCTTTTTGTGTCTATCTCCCATGCAGACCTTTCCATCCTGGGCCTCTTCCATTGCCATTGTGTGGCCAAAGGCAAACTGGATGAACAGCACTTCATATTCAACTTGGGTAGCTGACAACCTAACAGTATGAATATTAAATCATCCAATTTTAAATAACTACTTGCAAACAGCCCTCTCCCACCCCCCCCCCCCCTCCCTTTTCCCCCTCTCTTCACCTGGATGCGCATCAATTTCTCTCTTTCCCTATCCCCCACGCCCCCATCCCCTTCCACCTATATTCACAATTCACATCTCTTCTATCCTTATCTCCCAAGAGCAGATTAAGTGAGCATCTGGAAAAGGCATCTTAGACCACATTGTTGGTGCATGGGAATAAGTAGCAGCATTGGCATCGGTGGCATAAGGTATCTCTTGTCCCTGGTTTTAGTTGGGAACACCAAACCCAGGAAATGATTCCCTCAACAGAAAAGCAGCTGAGTTATAAAATCAATGATAGCCAAATATGATGTACAGGCATTTCATTTCTCCACCACTGCAACCTTGTCTCTGTGCAGCATAAGAAGTGTGATAATGAGATTCAATTAGTACACATTTAACACCAGTATTGCATAAAGAACAGAAATTAAATGAACTAAAAGAGGGTAGTTAATCTTATGACTGAACCTCCTGCTGCATTTTTAAGGTTAATTCCTTTTCCAGCTCATCCATCTGAAAATACCCATGGAGAATTCCTATCCTATCCTTTATGGACTGATTCCTTCTCTCCAGAGATGCTGCCTGTCCTGCTGAGTTACTCCAGCATTTTGTGTCTACCTATCCTTTATGGATTTTTCTTATCCAAACCATCGGAAGAAGTATTTTTTAAAATCAAAGGAGATTTACAATAAAATGTTGGTAATCATACAGTATACGCACAGTTACCTTCACCATTGGAGAGCAGTTAGAAATTCCCTATGCACAAGTGTTCCTTGTGTGACAATTGAAGATACATTTTGATCAGATTGGAATGGATTGGAATGGAATGGAATACTTTATTGTCACATGCGACTCGGCACAGCAAAATTCTTTGCTTGCATACCCAATGTATACAAATTGAAATAGCCTGGTGCAGCAAATTTTCAAACCCTCTATCATATGAGGATCAGTTTAGGTAAGTTGCATTCTACATTAAGAAAAGAGAGGCCAGATAGTAACACAGATGCAAAATACTGTGGATGCTGTAAATTGGAAATAAAACCTATGTGTGCTGGAAATGCAAAACATCAGAAGTAATCAAAAACAGATTAATAGAAATACCCAGAAAAACCGTATAACAGAGTTAAAGTATCAGCAGTTCTGATCGATTATTATTACTGAACCACTCACTTTGTTACTCTTTCTCAACAGATATTAATAGCTTGCTGATTACTTCAATCATTTCCCATTCATTTTAGTTTAGTTTCGAGATACAGCCCTTTGGCCCACTGAGTCTGCACCGATCAGCGGTCCCCATACACCAACCTACAGAAAATTTACATTTATACCAAGTCAATTACACTACAAACCTGTATGTCTTTGGAGTGTGGGAGGAAACCGAAGATCCCAGAGAAAACCCACGCCGTCACGGGGAGAACGTACAAACTCCATACAGACAAGGACCCACAGTCAGGATCGAACCCGGGTTGCTGCCCCTGCAAATGAAGTTTGCCTTTTTTAAGAAGCCAACAGCTGGAGGAACTCAGTGGGTCAGGTGGCATTTGTGGAGGGAATGGACAGTCAGGTTGAGGCCCTTTCTGTGGAGTTTTTGGTCCTGATGAAGGATCTTGATCCAAAACATGGACGGTTCATTTCCATCTCCACAGATGTTGCCTGACACGCTGAGGTCCTCCGTCTGTTTGCTTTCTTGTTCCAGTCTCCAGCCTCTACAAGCTCTTGTGCTCTCTGTGTCCTTATTAAGTTTGTTGATGCAATGTTAACTTGAACATAGAAAAATAGATGATATTTACCTAAGTTAGGCATTATAGTTTTAAGTAATCAAATAGAAGTCATAACCAGACCAGCACAGAAAGCACTGGATTAATAATCCTCACTGTACCATTTAAAAGTAGACTATACAGACACAAATATTTTACATTCCATCAATCTTTTTGATTCCATAATAAAATCCTGCAGATTGACCACCTGGAGGATGACACCAATGAACATCTCTGAGATGAAGTTTCCATTTCATGACGCATATGTCAATGCCTCAGTCACTTGCACAGCAGTGATCATCATTCAAAACTAATGAAGCTGACATGGTGTTATAGTCGCAGCACCTCAGTGACATACATGTGTAGTGATGAGCTTCAAATGATGAACCATCTTTTCTGCCGCCCAGTTCTTTTATTTACAAGTGCAGACTTTTCTAAATGCGGTGATAATGTGATGATTGATGACAATGTCAAGGCCAATGCATCTTAATATCCCTACAGGCAAGTGGTACAGATGTTTGAAAACGTGTACCTCCAGATTCAGGCACAGTTTCTTGCCAGTTGTAATCAGGCACCTGAACATCAGCTAGAGCGCGGTCCTGGCCTCCCATCTACCTCATTGAAGACCTTTGAACTATCTTTAATCTGACTTTATCTTGCACTAAATGTTGTACCCTTTATCATTTATTTGTGCACTGCAGATGGCTTAATTGTGTTCATGTACAGTCTTTTCTTTGACTGGATAGCACGCAAACAAAAACTTTTCACTGATAAAATAAACTAAACTAATTTAAATTAAAGACGGATTCTGTGCGGAGGATTTAGTTCCACATTTTTTAGGCTAATTTTAGATGGCAAGAGTGCATCTTTAAATTGTCCCCCGTCATTCAAATGTGAATGTAAAGCCTTGTGATGCAAGTTCAATATTCAAGCCATTTGAAACTCGAAGCATCTTTTGGTAAATGAGTCAGCTTTTCTCCGAAACTGTTGGTTAGCTCTTTTCTACTTTTGTACATCTAATTTAAACCTTTGTTACTCATACAAAACACACTTTCCAGAATGGAAAGTAAACAAGAGTGGAAATCCTCTTCGGTATTAATGAAGTCAATGTATTCTGCACCCGGTGATGCTTTAAGAAATCCTACCATCAATCACAGCTTATGAAACGCAGTGCTGGCGTTCCCTAGGCAACAAGACTGGGCTCCAAATTCAGAAAAATCTCTGTCTATGCTCATTAGCATTTTCTTTCTTAGCATTTCTTTACATGGATTTACGGTCCAGAAGAAACATTTTAGTTTTGGCTCATGTTCATTGGCTCAATATAAAGACAAGATGGGTTCTTTTTTGCATGATTATGAAGAACAAGATTCTTGGTAACTGTCACAATTACATCTGGATATGAATACGAGTGTACAGCATTGGAGCAAACAACATTGTGAGCTCTAATCTGAGGATTTCATGAAAAAGGCAAGGAACAGAATGACAGGATAAAATGTAGAAACAAAGAACTGCAGATGCTGGTTAACACACAAAATGACACAAAGTGCTGGAGTAACTCAATGGGTCAGACAGCATCACTGGAGAAAGTGGATAGACGATGTTTCAGTCTCAATCCGAATCGTCATCTATCCACGGTCTCCAGAGATGCTGCTTATCCTGCTGAGTTACTCCAGTAATTTGCATTGTTTCAGGATAAAATGTTGGTCAAAACGCTGGGACAATATAGAACATAGAAAAGCAGTCTGAAGAAGTGTCTCGAGCCGAAACATCACCCATTCCTTCTCTCCAGAGATACTGCCTGTCCCGCTGAGTTAGTCCAGCATTTTGTGTCCATCCATAGAAAAGTACAGTACAGGAACAGACACTTTGGCCCACAATGTCTGTGCCAGCATGATGCTAAAATAAGCTCATCTCATCTGCCTGCACGTGATACATATCCCTCCATTCCTTACACATCCCTACATTCCTCACATTTTCATTCATTACAAAGTTCATTTTTAAAGAACTAATGATGGGTGTGGAAATTCAATAATAACTCTGACATGTGTGGATGCTGTATGGTCATGATACCCACTGGCTCATCCCCTGCTGAGAGCTATGAATGAAGGAGAGATTTTCAATGAAGTAAAATGACATGGAATGGCATAACGCAGTCACAGTCCTGTGCTAACCCAGCATAGTTACACCTTCAACAAACATTATTGGATTAACTACGAAACAAGTGGCAACTCCAGCATGATGCAGTCAGTCCTGCCTTCCTTTCTCACACTGCGTAATTCATTCCTTGCTCTCCTGGGCTTTAACTTTGCTAAGATTGGCATAGATGTGAATGTCCAATTCTGCCAAAATCTTGCAACATTATTGCCCCTGTTGCTAGAGGGAGGAGATTCAGTTAATGATATCTTATCACACTGTTCATTATCTGCAGTGGTATGATGCATTCATCACCGAACAGTTGAATGACTCTAATTTATTTTTGATTTATTTGAAGAAGCTAATAAAACTACAGATTCTGCCATCAGTCCTTTATGAAAGAAACATTACATTCTTGTAATCCTTCAATTATATCGTTAATGACTTCGTTTAGGCTTATTCAATGACAGAACTAGGAAGTAGATTTCAAAACTGGTGCAACTTTGTTGAATTAAACACTGCTAAAGAAAAAGATGCAACAAACTATGGAATAGCAGTGCATTTTTCCAAAATGTTTACATTGCATCTGTACTTTTATAGGAAGGCAAACTTGAATGTTTATAACATTTTAGTTTCTGTTCCTGTTTAAGCTCTAATAATATAATTTGTTAGATTGTTCCTCCACTCTCAGACTAAAATGATTGCTTAATAAATCTCAAGAATCTAGAATAAATCACATACAGATTAAATGAAAAGCTTCTCATAAAAAAACCATTGTAATTAGCACTAGCTAGTTTGTTATTGACGCCTTTACCTTGGCAGAACCTATTCTCCAATGATATCCATCTATTTCAATTGTTTAAATGTGTTGCTGCATCATAAAGTCACATCATTACAATGAGGGTAAAAAAATTGCCTTTGAAAAACCACACTTCTGTCAATGATGTTAAAACCTCCATTTTATTCATAAAATCCAATGACAACAAAAGTAGCTGTGTTGACATTTCACGAAGGGCGTCATCTTTCTTCAAACAAACATATTGTTAGAGTTTATCTATCCCTCAGATCAAGCTGAACCACAGCCACAGAGGCAATAAATAATTTATTTAATGAATGTATTATATTTGTTTCAACTGAATAAAATATAGCAACAAATCATTTCATTTTATTCTTACTGTCATTTTATCTACAATCAGTTATTTGTCTTAATGTGCATATGTACAGCGACAGTAACAAAAGTAAATTATTACAGCAGAGTTTTCTTGAACCCTTGATGTATCAATTGCTTTATAAATTAACCATAAATTGCTAAGGCATTTTTACTATTTCTTTCAAATTTGGAAATTTACAATTCATTTAGTTGTGAGGGATATTTGTTACTTTTCATGTCCTTCAGGGATTTCTTGTAAATCAGACTATGATGTGAATGCTTAAGCAATGACAAGCAGCAGAATCAATATAACAGAATAGACCTTGAGAAATCAAGAACTGAGTTGCAACGTGGACAATATTAGAGTTGCACTCTGTTGCAACATGAGCATATCAGTGCTGGCAGTGAGAAAGGGCTGTCTCGCCAGCTATTTCACAGGGCTAATGGAAAATGGGAGCTAGTCCAGAGTGCTTTTAACAGGGTGGAGAGAGGGTTTCTCAATGCAGTAGCTGGCCTTCCTATATTCAGAATATTATAGTTGAAGCTACAGGGATGCAAAAGTTTAGCTGGGCGAACTGGCCCTTTTCAGGAGGGAGCATTGCAGTTTAAATACCAGTAAAGGCGGTATTCTTCAATGCAGGGAAAGCAGAGCGATTTGGAAAATAGTAGGAGATGATCTTAGACACACAGAAATAAAAGCCAAAACAAATAGCAAGCTCTTTTTTTGATGGATGGACTTGTCTGCTTTCTTTACCGCTGGCTGTCCTACCATTTGTTTCAAGCATTTGCTGTTTTGGTTCTGTGTCAGAAGCGTCAAATTGCAAATAAGGGAAACGCACCCACTTTTTTCAAACTCTGTGGTCCTTTCCCATTAATACAGCGACTGGTCAAACATGGAACAGGAAGGTGAAAAATGCTGGTTCCTCACAGGCATAGCAAGCAAATATTCAATAAAGAAAGCTTGATCTTTTCTATTTGCCTGCAGAGAAATTTGAAGGCCTGATTTAAACAAGGGCTACAATCAGCTGCCAAGTCACAGGTAAAAGTTAAAACACTGTTTGCCTCTAGATCCTACGTTTCCATAGTTTTAGATCCTATTCATATGCAGCCATTTTGCTGGATGCTTTGTTACTTTGCAACATTGATGTGCCTTATCTGCACTCAGACTCTCATTAATAAATGGACTCGCCATACATTGAGACACTCCGTGACAACCCAACAAGAACGGAGACGCGGCAAGCCGCCGGTGGGCAAGGGCTCAGCGAGCCGCTGCCTGCAGGGGGAAGCTCAGAAGCCTTGAAGACTGGAAAGTTGAGGAGGGAGCCGCCGATGGCGGCAGATGCAAGGAGAGGGATTGGGGTACTGCCTCCAGCGACTTCAAGGTTGGCTGCAGAGGCGTCTCCTGGGACAGAGGCGGCCAGGCGAGGAAAGGGATGTTGGGTTTTGGACATGCAGCAGCCTGGGGCTTACCTGAATATGCTCCAATACTTCCAACGTGTGGATTGGGCTTTGTAAACGGCGCCAAAATGTGGTGATTGCTCATTTGTGAGTTGTGGAAAAGAATTTCATTGTGCTGTTTTGATACAAATATTGCCCTTGCTCTTCTTCAAAATTGTGCCACCAGTTCTTTAGTCAGAGAGTAGTTAATCTGTGGAACACCTTGCCACAGAGTACTGTGGAGGCCAAGTCAGTGGATATTTTTAAGGCAGAGATAGACAAATTCTTGATTAGAATGGGTGTCAAGGGTTCTGGGGAGAAAGCAGGAAAATGGGATTAGGAGGCAGAACAGCCATGATTGAATGGTGGAGCAGACTCAATGGGCTGAATGGTCTAATTCTACTCCTATAACTTGTGAACTTATGAACGTGAACTTTTGTATCGAGTTGAAAAAATAGGTGGGTTAGTGTTATCACCTCGCCCATTAGTACAAGCACGGTGGCGCAGCGGTAGAGTTGCTGCCTTACAGCGAATGCAGCGCCGGAGACTCAGGTTCGATCCTGACTATGGGCGCCGTCTGTACGGAGTTTGTACGTTCTTCCCGTGACCTGCGTGGGTTTTCTCCGAGATCTTCGGTTTCCTCCCACATTCCAAAGACGTACAGGTATGTAGGTTAATTGGCTGGGCAAATGTAAAAATTGTCCCTACTGGGTGTAGGATAGTGTTAGTGTGCGGGGATCGCTGGGCGGTGCGGACCCGGTGGGCCAAAGGGCCTGTTTCTACGCTGTATCTCTAAACCTAAATCTAAAAAATCCTTCAGCACTCCACTGGAGTGACAGCCTAAACTTGTTTTCCCACTTGAGAGTGAAACTTAAAATCATATCCTTCTGAATCACTACAAACACATTGCTAACTAGTTCTCTGTGAATATATGCATGGTTGTGAGGAAATAAAAAAATTCAGGAAAAAACTGATTCAAAATGTATCCAGCACCCATGCAAGGGTTATTGTTTAAAATACTGACAGTGTGGCGGTGCCCGGTGGCTAGGCCACTCCCTTGGTCATTCCCCTCGGCACTGAGTGGACATGGGGGATTAGGTCACTCCCTGGTTCATTCCCCTGGGGTCAGGTGGTCTGGTGCTACGGGGTTTGCCTTAAGGGGTTTTAGTGTTTTGACTCGTGGCGATGACTGTGGAGTATATGTTCGTTACGGATTAAAGTTGTTGTTACTACTTACCCGGCGTCTGGCCTGATTTCTGTGGCGTCCAGACCCACAACAACAGTATAGATTCGGGAGATAGTGTAATGAGCACATAAACATACTGTATATTGCTCATTATGGCAATGAATATACAATGGTGTTGGGTAAACGAAGCTTGGCCAGGCATCTTCATGAAGGAAGATCCCAGGAATGTACAAACAAAGGAATAATAGTGGACCATTTGGCTTCTCTGCTTCAAAATTTAATTAAACCACAGACGATCGGTATTCCAATTCCAAGAAGCAACTCTTTCCATAAATGTTATTTACGAAGTAAAAAGCTCTCACTCTCAGATTAAAAAATATCAATTCATAAATTCATAAGTGATAGGAGCAGAATTAGGCCATTCGGCCCACCAGGTCTGCTCCGCAATTCAATAATGGCTAATCCACCTCTCCCTCCGAACCCTATTCTCCTGCCTTCCCCCCATTACCTCTGGCACCCATTCTTATCAAGAATCCATCTATCTCTGCCTTAAAAATATCCATTTGATTGTCTTCCACAGCCTTCAGTGGGAATGAATTCCACAGATTCACCACCCTCTACTAAAGATATTTCTCTTCATCTCCTTCTGAAGAGAATGTCTAATTCTGAGGCTATGAACTCTAGTCCTAGACTCTCCCACTAGTGGAAGTATCCTCTCCACATCCACTTTATCCAGGCCTATCACTATTCTGTATGTTTCAACGAGGTCCCCCTTCATTCTTCTAAACTCCAGCAAGTAAAGGCCCAGTGCCGTCAAACGCTCATCATATGTGAACCCATTTATTCCTGGGGAACATTCTCATAAACCTCCTCTTGACCCTCTCCAGTGCCAGCACATCCTTCCTCAGATATGGGGCCCAAAATTGCTCACAATACTCCAAACGTGGCCTGACCAGTGCCTTTTAGGGCCTCAGCATTACATGTGTAGGAAGGAACTGTAGATGCTTGTTTAAACCGAAGGTAGACACAAAAACCTGGAGTAACTCAGCGGGATAGGCAGCATCTCTGGGGAGAAGGAATGGGTGACATTTCAAGTCAGACCCTTCTGCAGCATTACATCTCTGTTTTTGTATTCAACCCTCTTGAAATAAATGCTAGCATTGAGTTTGCTTTCCTTAATAACAATTCGACTTGCAAATTAACTCCTTGGGAATTCTGCACCAGCACTCCCAAGTCCCTTTGCACATCTGATTTCTGGATTCTCTCCCCATTTAGAAAATAGTCTATGCCTTTATTCCTACTACCAAAATGCATGACTCCACACATTACTATGCTGTATTCCATCTGCACTTCTCTGCCCACTCTCCCAACCTGTCCAAGTTCTTCTGCAGAATTGACACAGGATGAATTCTGTATCCAGAAGAGAGCTCCAGAATTACACCCAGGCCCTGCGAGAAGCGTCCACTCACTTCACTGTTGAAAGGTTTGGCTTTAATTCTCTAACTATGATCCCTAATCCTGGAATTTCAGCAATTTAGCTCTATCTAATCTTCCAATTCCACCTAATATCTTGCAAAGATCATCAAATCACCCCCCCCCCCCCCCCGAATCCACTAAACTCCAGAAAGTAAACTAGCAGCTAGTGTAATGTTTCTGCACATTTGTACGTATTATTTTGAACATTGTTATGTCTTTCTGAATACATTCAGACACAATGTACGAGTTTTTATTTGATAAAACTGCAATAAAATTCTTATAATTTGGCAAACCTGGTACTTTGGTAATGCTGGATTTTCAGGGAACAGTACATTACTCCTTTGAACAACATATGCATTTTTAATTTCATTTTATTTATTTGTCACAGAGCAGTATAATACATTTTCCAGTGAACCCGATGAGTTTAACATACCACATAGAAATAGGCCATTCAGCCACCAAGTCCATGACGTCCATTGATCACCCAGTCACACTAGTTCTATGTTTTCCCTCTTTCTCAACCACTCCCTACACATTTTGGGCAAATTACAGAGTCCAATTAAACTACAAATCTGCACATCTTTGGGATGTGGGAGGAGACTGGAGCACCCAGAGAAAACCTATGCAACCACAGAGGGAACATGCAAACATCACTCAGACACTCACAATGTGAGGCAGGGTCGAACGCAGTTCTCTTGGTTCTGCGCGGCAACAGATTATTAGCTGCGCCACTGTGCTGCCCCAAGGGAGCAAGAAATATTCAAGCATTCTGGACTCTGGCACCAGGCACAAATATACCAACATTCCCAAAACCTGGATCCAGTCCCCATTCCTGGCTCTGGCCACCCACCGTGAAGGCCTTTCACTGTACCTTGGTACATGTAACAATAAACTAAATTAAATTATACAGATGGAGTTTGTACGTTCTCCCCATGACCTGCACGGGTTTTCTCCAGGATCTCCGGTTTCCTCATTCTAAAGACGAACAGGTTTGTAGGTTAATTGGCTTTGGTAAAATAGTAAATTGTGCCTAGTGTGTGTAGGATAGTGCTAGCGAACGGGGATCGCTGGTCGGCGGGGACTCAATGGGCCGAAGGGCCTGTTTCCTCACTATCTCTAAACAAAACTAAACCACCAGCCCACAATCCGTACCCTGACCCCTGGTCATGCTCTGAATCCCCACCTTTCGCCAAGCATCCTGCTCGCACTCTGCATCGTCTCACTTCCCAGACTAATGAGTGAGCCAGATGCCAAATCATTAGGTTTTCCGCACAAGTAGTATTTTCACAGCATTTATATGTTTGAGCCTTTACCGTATCGGTGCAAACTATATATTGCACTCTGCCTGTGACAATGTTATTTTGCTTCAATGCAGGAACATCATATGACTCTCCTGTCCAACAGGATCATACTATGAACCCGTTATATTCTTTGCTAGAAAATACATTCTGACATATCGAATCTCCTTCTGCCAAGTGGAGGTGGCACGGTGGTGCAGCGGTAGAGTTGCTGCCTTACAACACCAGAGACCGGGGTTCGATCCTGACTATGGATGCTGTCTGTAAGGAGTTTGGACATTCTTCCCGTCATTAGGTTTTCCCCGGGCGGTCCGGTTTCCTCCCAAACTCCAAAGATGTACGGGGCTGTATGTTAATTGGCTTGGTATAAGTAAATTGTCCCTAGTATGTGTAGGATAGCATTAACATGTGAGGATCGCTGGTCAGTGTGGCCCGTTTATATGCTGTATCTCTAAACTAAACTAAACTAAACTATAGACGTACAGGTTTGTAGGTTATCGGTAAAAATTGTCCCTAGTGTGAAGGATAGTGCTAGTGTGTGGGGGTCGCTGATCAGCGTAGACTCAGTGGGCCGAAGGGCCTGTTTCCACGCTGTATCTCTAAACTAAACTAAGTAAAGCTACTACAAGTAGCGTCTTCACATATCAAGTAGGACTATCTTCCGCTCCCTTCTTCAAAAAATTTAAGGAGATGTGAAACATAGTAATTCTTCCATGTGCTAAGTTAATTGTTCTTGCAAAGCTAATTTTTAACTAATTTCTCATTTTATGATTTTGCTGCAGGCATTTGATTCTTGGGGCATTTAGTTCTGGATATCCTGTCCTATAAACACTGAACTCCAACATCAGGTTTGGTCGATGCCAGACACTTACTGGCAGTACTAAATTTCAGCCCACTCTCAACGTTTCTGTGGTATCAGTGTTTTGTTGGACCCAGCAGCTGTGAAATCTGTTGTGCAAAGATTGGAAAGTCTTCAATCACAAACTTTAGACATTACAGTTTCTGCTCTGCCAGCTCCTGCAGCTGTTGTTACATTTCTATGCAAGCTTTCCCATGAACATATTACCAGATCGTCTTTGGCCTTTCATCTCACTTATCCTTGCAGACATCTAATCTTGACTCATCACTTCCTGTGGATTTGGTTTTTAACCATCTTGTATATATGCCTTGCATCTGCAACAAACGTCCATCAACTACATTTTTGCCTTCATTTCTTTTCCTTGACCATTGAATCCCTTCAAAATTCTTCACCCGTGAGCACAGACTACGAATATGAACAAAGCAGAGAATATTTCAACCCAATGAAGAAGACACAAGGAACTGCAGATGCTGGTTTGCTGCCAAGTATCTTTTGCAACCCTTTAAAATTGATGGGGACTTGCCTGGAATTGGAAGATGCCCTCTTGTTTAACCACATTTGGAGAGCAGCGATTTAACTTTCTACGAAGGCGCCATAAATAATAAAACATCCCCATACAGAAGGAGGCTCTGTTATCTGCTGCGCCTGTACTGGGAAAGAGGTCTATCTACGCTAATCCCACCTCCCCCATGGGGTCCACAGTCCCGTAATTTACAGCTCCAACTGCACATCCTGCGACCTTCTTAAATGTGAAGAGGATGTCGACCTCTTTTAGCTTCTCAGGCAGATCCACACCACCAGTTAAAAAAGATTTGGGGATGGCGGGACTGACATATGAAAGAATGGGTCGACTGGGCTTGTATCATATCATATCATATCATATATATACAGCTGGAAACAGGCCTTTTCGGCCCTCCAAGTCCGTGCCGCCCAGCGATCCCCGTACATTAACACTATCCTACACCCACTAGGGACAATTTTTACATTTACCCAGCCAATTAACCTACATACCTGTACGTCTTTGGAGTGTGGGAGGAAACCGAAGATCACGGAGAAAACCCACGCAGGTCACGGGGAGAACGTACAAACTCCTTACAGTGCAGCACCCGTAGTCAGGATCGAACCTGAGTCTCTGGCGCTGCATTCGCTGTAAAGCAGCAACTCTACCGCTGCGCTACCGTATTCACTGGAATTTAGAAGGATGAGAGGGGATCTTATAAAAACATATAAAACTATTAAGCAGTTGGACAGGCTAAATGCAGGAAATTGTTCCCGGTGTTGGGGGAATCCAGAACCAAGGGTCACAGTTTAAGAATAAGGGGTAGGCCATTTAGGACTGAGATGAGGAAAAACCTTTTCACCCAGAGAGTTGTGAATCTGTGGAATTCTCTGCCACAGAAGGCAGTGGAGGCCAATTCACTGGATTTTTCCAAGAGAGAGCTCGATATAGCTCTTAGGGCTAACGGAATCAAGAGATATGGGGAAAAAGCAGGAACGAGGTACTGATTTTGGCTCACAAAATGCTGGAGTAAGTCAGCAGGTCAGGCAGCATCTCAGGAGAGATGGAATGGGTGACGTTTCAGATCGAGATCCTTCTTCAGACTGATGCCAGGGGGGGGCGGGACAAAGGAAGGATATAGGTGGAGACAAGAAGATAGGGGGAGAACTGGGAGAACACTTTTGAGCATTCTAAGGAGAGGCTAACAAGTCAGTCATTAACAAAGGGAGTTTCAACTGCTTTTCAATAAGGGTCGTGAGGGACTGCCTCGCAGTTTGAGATTAATTATTTCCTAGTGCTGCATTAATTTTAAGGGAATTTCCTTTGCATATTCTAAATCACTATAAGTCTGAAGAAGGGTCTCGACCCGAAACGTCACCCATTCCTTCTCTCCTGAGATGCTGCCTGACCTGCTGAGTTACTCCAGCATTTTGTGAATAAACACCTTCGATTTGTACCAGCATCTGCAGTTATTTTCTTACACTACTGATTTTGGCTGATCATCCATGATAATATTGAATGGCGGTGCTGGCTCGAAGGGTTAAACGGCCTACTCCTGCACCTATTTTCTATGTTTCTATGTTTATATTAAAGTATTTTTTAATACACAGAGTGGTGGGTGCCTGGATCGTGCTGCCAGGGTTGGTGGGGTTGCAGATATGATCGTGGCATTTAAAAGGCTTTGAGATAGGCACAAGGACATGGGGGGATATGTTTGGCACAGACATTGTGGGCCAAATGGGCTAATCCTGTGCTGTACTGTTCTATGTATGTTCTCCATCTCCTCCTAGTCTCCTCTCTTAAAAATACATTCCTCTATGTAGAATCTCCTCCTACCAATTATAACGGGAGTAAGTGGTGTCCTCAGTCATCAAGGAGGTCTAAGTCCCACTCTGCCTTGAAAACCGCTGTGCAAAAATGAAACAAAGCTGTCTTTCTTCTCCATGGGTTGATAAGTTCAGTGTCCTTGTAAAGCAAATATTTAACTAGTTTCTCCTTCCTTCATAGCTCCAGCTTCCCATTCTTAGTTAGTTAAGTTCATTGTTTATAGAAAAGCTTTTTTGTGGTGTGCTACCATTCAGCAGAAAGACTATATATGATTACAATCAAGCCGTCCACAAGCTGTACAGGATACAGGATAAAGGGAATAACGTTTAGTGCAAGATAAAATCCAGCAGAGTACAATTAAATATAGTTTGAGTGTCTCCATGAGGTAGATGGTCAGAGGACTGCTTTCTAGTTGGTGATAGGACAGTTCAGTTGTCTGATAAAGGCTGGGAAGAAATTGTCCCTGAATCTGGAGATGTGTAGTGAGGGTTGTAGTATTGTGTGCAGTTCCTGATGACACCTATAGGAAAAATGTAATTGTACTGGAGAGTGAAAAGGAGATTCCCTGAGAGTGTTGGCTGGATTGGAGGACTTTAGTAATGGGGAGAGATTGACTTGTTTATCCAGGAGTGAAGGAGGCTGAGGATTGCTCTCTAGTTGGTGATGGGACAGTTCAGTTGCCTGATAACAGCTGGGAAGAAACTATCCCTGAAACTGGCAAAATTCTCATAAACACTGTCTCCAGAGCAATCATATATTTATCATCAGTGCTGTTAACATAGCCTTTAGCTGGGGAAAGCGAGACCTTGAACACAGAATATTGCAGGAAGAGGGGCTGGAGTGTACGGAGTCAGTCGCTGACATTCAGCTAGTGCTAGGTGTCACCAACTTAGCAAAGGCAGGGTATTTCAAGCAGGACATCTCCAATTAGCGATTCTCAAATTGGGAGGGGAGTGGAGGAGTGAGAATCTTCAAATCAAGGAGCTGTAATGGCAAAGTGGCTGTGAAATAAGCGATACTGATTCAGCACTGATGATAAAGATATGATTGCTCTGGAGACAGTGTTTATGAGAATTTGATTCAGAGAGCTTTAAAAATAATTGACTTTGGAGTACTGAGAAATCAGATCTCAGGAAAATGGTGACTCAGAAGGTCAGGCAGCATCTGTGGTGGGAATGGACAGGCAACATTTTGGTTTGCGGCCCTACTAGACGGGTCCCAATCCAAACCATCGTTCACCAATTGCCTCTATGGATACTAACTGACCCGCGGAGTTACTCCAGCACTTTGTGTTTTGCTCAAGGTTCTAGCACCTGCAATTCATTGTATTTCAAGAAAAGGGTGACTGGATAAACCACCGAAAGGATGACAAAGGTTGTTAGCCCATGAAATACTTCTCCATGTGTGATACTGATTGAAGTTGGGACCAAAGGTAGAAATTTGTCCTCAATTATACATGCTACCATTATTATTCATTATTATTGGTCACGTACATTGTCCTCCACTGTTGAAGGTGATTTTAAAGCAGATTTAATGCACACGAGTGTTTAGCATTTGTGACCAAATATAAATGTCTCCCCTAATTTCCATTTCAAAAGGAAAAAGCAGAATATAAGCATCTCAGCATATGAGAATTGTTTCAGAAACAGTTGCAGTATTTGTCACTTGGCCAAATGCATCTCTGCCAACTAGGAGAGCGATCTCTATCCTGCTGATTTCACCTTTGTCAGCAGCTGATCATAGCTTCAAGTTGCAAGATGAGAATGTAGGGGATATGATCAGTAAATTTGCAACAACACAAAAATTGGTGAAGTTATCAATAATGAAGACTATTATTTAATGAAACAAAGTGACATAGATCGTGGAAATTTGGGCAGAGCAGTGACAGATGAAATTTAACCTGACAAATGTGAGGTAATTTGGGAGGTCAAAGTCTGTTTGGAGTAATAGGCAGGGACAATCGGAGCATCGTACAGAGACCTTCAAGTGTACGTCCACAGTTCCCTGGAAGTGACGACACAGATGGATGGTGAGTGAAAAAAGTAATTGGTATATTTGCCCACATCGGCTGAATCTTTGAGCACAAGAGTTGGGATGCCATGTTGCAGTTGTACAAAACATTGGTTAAGACCGCACTTGGGGTATTGTGTACAATTCCGGTTGCCACACTGTGCACAAGATATGGTGGCAATAGAAGAGATTCACCAGGATGTGCCTGGTACCACCATGGGGAGTCTTATCTGTTTCATTTGCCCAGCTCATATCTTCAGGAAAATTCAGAAAGATGGAATGGAGGGCTGTAGTTATATATAAAGATTGAATAGGCTTGGTTTATTCTCATTGGAACTTAGATGGCTGAAGGTGACTGCATAGATGTTTTCAGAATTACGAGGGGCTGAGAAAGGATAGAATATTTTTCCTAGGGCAGGGCAGTCTAGAACTAGAGGGTACAGGTTTAAGGTGAGAAGGGAGAAATTTAAAGGAGATCTGAGGGGTAAGGTGGATGGTTGGAATGAGCTGGCAGAAGAAGTAATGGCAGCTGATACTTTTACAATGTCTAAACAGCATTTGGACAGATACCTGGGTAGGAAAGGAGTAGAGGGAAATGGGTTTAATGTGGGCAAATGGGATTAAAATAGTTAGGCATCATGGCCAGCGTGGACAAGGCTATAAGGTCCCTTTTGTGTGCTGGACATTTCTGTCATTCTATGATAGTCACAAACCAACATGCATTCTCAACACCATTCAGTAGAAACTCACATAAACCTCTATGCCATTTTTCCTATTGTTTGTAAAATCATCAAGCACAATTTCACTCAACAAAGCAGTGGTAAAGGTCAAATCACACCCA
This sequence comes from Rhinoraja longicauda, assembly GCF_053455715.1. NCBI lineage: Eukaryota > Metazoa > Chordata > Chondrichthyes > Rajiformes > Arhynchobatidae > Rhinoraja > Rhinoraja longicauda. The sequence continues at coordinate 40,046,998 of NC_135957.1, read as the reverse complement.
GAAAATTATGAACAATCTCTTAGTGTGTTGAGACACATTCACACGAAGCCTGACCACCATCTATATACTAAAACTCTCGTTTGTTTGTTTGTTTGTTCCTGAACTACAGCCAAAACGGTGCATGATATTGCGACAATTCTAGGCCCACCTTACTCACCATCATCCCTTTGGTGCTAATGGGAGAAGTTTTGTTGAAATCGGTGTTATATTTTTAAAGTTATTCATATTTTAAAGTCTAAATTTATCACCTAGGGAGGGAGGGAGGGAGGGAGGGAGGATAAGGGGGGTTCAGGGGGATGGAGTGGGGAGAGGGGAAGGGGGAGGGAAAGGGGAGGGGGAAGAGAGGGTGCTGCACCAATGCAGGAGAGGTTTGGGCCCAACGGGTCCACTTGGTCTAGTATATAATAAATACATTTACAACATCAACTCCTGCTGCAGGGGACACCACAAAGTAAGAGATTGAGGTGGGACTAGAAGAACAAACTGATATACAGTAAGAAATAATACAATAAATTAATAATCAGTAACTAGGTAACTAGTTCTTACTGTATATTTATTTCTGTGTTTTGTGTTAATGGTTCTGTAAAGCTCAGCTTTACAGAACCATTAAGTGAGAGTAAAGTCAGAATTTTATTGTTCCATTGCCAGTACAAATGACAATTAAACACTTTTGACTCTTGCATTTCAAGAGAACAATTTCAATGACCATCTCATGCAACTGAAATAGAAAAATCAGTTTCAGGGCTGCAGGCATTGTCAACGTAGATAAAGCAATTTGGACCATATCATCATCATATCATATATATACAGCCGGAAACAGGCCTTTTCGGCCCTCCAAGTCCGTGCCGCCCAGTGATCCCCGTACATTAACACTATCCTACACCCGCTAGGGACAATTTTTACATTTACCCAGCCAATTAACCTACATACCTGTACGTCTTTGGAGTGTGGGAGGAAACCAAAGATCTCGGAGTAAACCCACGCAGGTCACGGGGAGAACGTACAAACTCCTTACAGTGCAGCACCCGTAGTCAGGATCGAACCTGAGTCTCCGGCGCTGCATTCGCTGTAAAGCAGCAACTCTACCGCTGCGCTACCGTGCTCCCTGATCTGGATTATAAAATTAGGTGTTGCATTTTTGAAACCAAATACAAATGCCTTAGATCCAAATATTTATTTGATCAATTGTTTTGCTTTGTCATTTCCACAAACGGTTTAGATGCATCAATCTGATTTGACTCTTGCATACTTTGGAAAGGTAATCCCATTGGTGTCCATTGAAGTAAGCCATACACTGGCCAAGTGCTGACTTTGTCCCATTACATCAAAAATAGTTTTGAGAAAAACATAACCAGGTCCTCCAAAAGCATACGGGTTTATGTGCAAGTTTGGAATTTGGTCAGATCAAGCCTGCAGTAGCCGCTGCACTAGTCAGGCTGACAGATTGCTCATCATTTTAAACCTAAAACAAACACAAAACTGCAGAATACCCACACTTTTCCAAGGGGAAATGCATTTACGTTTATAGAAGTCATATAACCAGCTGTTACACAATAGAGTTAAAGAGTTGTAGAGCTGTACGGTACAGAAATGACTACCTTGGCCCACCACAGCAATGCTGACCTTTTTGCCTATTTATATTAATCTCATTTATCTGCATTAGGTCTGTATACTTCCATATCTTGCCTATTTGTGCCTATTGACATGTCTCTTAAAAATTGTGATTGTATGCGACTACCACTTTCTCCAATATCCTCCATCACTCTCGGTATAAAAAAAAAATCCACTCAAATCCCCTTTAAACCTCTGTCCTCTTTACCTTAAATCTATGTCTTTTTGTTTTTGATGCTCCAATCTTGGGAACAATATTCTGTTTATCTATCTTATTTGCACCTCTTATAATTTTATACACCTCTATTAAGTGATCCTTCAGCCTATCCAATCTCTCCGTGTAATTAAAGTCTCCAGGTAAATCTCCTCTGCACGGTCACCCACAAAACCAGATCCTTCCAGTAGTGTGGTAACCAGAACTGCATACAATAATCCAAATGTGGTTTAACCCGTGATAGTAAAGTTGCAATGTTGCATTCTAACTTTTATATCCTACATCAAGTATTAGTTAAATTGGACAGATTGTCACAGAGTCATAGAGTCATACAGCATGGAAACAGGCCCTTTGGCCCAACTTGCTCATGCCTACCAAGATGCCCCATCTACACTAGTCCCATCTGCCTGCGTTTGGCCCATATCCTTCAAACCTTCCCTAGCCATGTACCTTGTTAAAATGCCTTTTTAAATGTTGTTATAGAATCTGCCTCAATGACCTTTACTGGCAACTCATTCTATATACCCATCACCTTCTGCGTGAAAATTTGCCCCTCAGATTCCTTTCATATCTCTCCACTTTCACCCAAAATATGTCCTCTGGTTTTTGATTCCCCTACTCTCTAAAAGGCTGTGCAAAAGACTCTGTGCAAAAGACTCGGTGCAAAAGACTGTGGTAAATTGCCCAAGGCCAGTCATAAGATTCAGCTAGAGAGAAAGGGAAGGCTGTAATCTCTACATCCTCAAATAACGGCAATATACAGGAGAAAAATAATTCCATTTTGTTTTGCCATTTATTAAAAATCCCCAGTCAGGACCTTTGCACAGCTGGCAGCCATCTCGTTGCCAGCCATGGTAAGCACACTGTGAGAGAGACACCGGTTCTACAATGAAGCATTCCATGTCTGCAGAAGCAAGACCTGGGCAATATTGAAGTATGGCCTGAAGTTAGTGAAGATTGGTGTCAATAAAAGGTCCATCAATCGTTCTGTCTCAATGCTGCAGCTTGACCCCTCTGTGGGAACAGATCTAATCTACAGAAATAGTGTGAAACTGTTCAGGCTACTGTAATGACACTTCAGTAGCAAGATCACCTCAATATAATAATAATAAAAATAATATATTCCTTTATTCGTCCCACACCGGGGAAATTTACAGTGTTGCAGCAGCAAAGTGGATAGCAAGAGATCATTCATTATAAATAAAAGTAAAAACTGTCATCAGTTTACTGTGTATTCCTTAACTGTTACTGTTGACTCGTCTGCTGGGAGCAGTGCTGGTTGTGCAGTCTCACAGCAGCGGGAAGGAAGGACCTCCTATATCTCTCCTTCATGCACTTGGGGTGAAGGAGTCTGTCACTGAAGGAGCCACTCAGTGCAGTGACAGTGTCCTGCAGGGGGTGGGAGTCGTTGTCCAGCAGCGATGTTAACTTTGCCATCATCCTCCTCTCTCCCACCGCCTGCACTGAGTCGAGGGAGCAACCCAGGACAGAGCTGGTCTTCCTGACCAGCTTGTCAAGTCTCTTCCCCTCCACCGCTGAGATGCTGCTGCTCCAGCAGACCACTACCATAGAAAATGGCTGATGCAACCACCGTGTTGTAGAAGGTTCTTAGGAGTGCCCCCTGCACTCCAAAGGACCCGAGTCTCCTCAGCAGATAAAGTCTGCTCTGGCCCTTTTTGTATAGCGCATTGGTGTTTTCGGTCCAGTCCAATTTATTATTTGAGGTAAACACCTAGGTACTGCATCTGCATCAGATCTACAGCAGGTGAACATAATTTGCATTTGTCCACTTTCATAGGCAAAGTTCCAAGTCATCATTGATTCAGTCACTAAAGTATGTGAGAACATGGAACATAGACCAGTATAAACAGGCATTTCCACCCACAATGTCTGTGTCAAACATGATGCCTACTTAATCTAATCTCTTCTGCATGCACAGGATCCATATCCCCTGATTCACTACATATTGATGTGCCTATCTAAAGATTTCTTGAACTCCACTCTCATATCTCCTTTCACCACCACCACCGGCAGCAAGTTGTTGGCACCAACCTCTGTCCATATATATTTTTTAAATTCCCCTTTATCCTTAAAGCTGGGCTCTCTAATATTTGATATTTATTTTTAGGAGAAAGTTCCTGATGTCTTCGCTATCTATGCATCGGATATTTTATGAACTTTTATCAGGCCTCCTTCAAGTTCTGACATTCTGCAAAAAACAATCCAGCCATGAAATCCAGGAGAAGATGGCCTTTATCCCAATATCTTAAGACAAAGATCCACTCTACACGATATCTGTGAGACAAAGATCTCCTTCCACAGCAGTACCTTCTGATAATAAAGGTTATGACAAGACCCTGTGAAACATGGACCACTTCTCATATCTTGGAAACTACCTCTAGGTGAAGGCAGATATCATTGATGAACTTTGCCATTGACTTCAATGCATCAGCACAGCCTTTAGGTGAATGACGATAGGGGATTAATTACTTACAATCTCTTACAAACCTTATTGTCTACCAGGTAGCTGTGGATCTTGGCCTCCTTTATGCTTCTAAGCTCTGGACTACCTACATCAGGTCGTCAATGCACTGGAAAGATACTAAATGCTGTCGCTGCTAAATTCTCCATAAAATTAGTAGGAAAAGAGAACCAACATCAGTGTTCTGCCCCAAGGAAAGATCCACAGGAAGCCACAGCATGCAAACACAGAAAGATAGAAACAGAAAATAGGTGCAGGAGCAGGCCATTCGAATCAGCACCGCCATTCAATATGTTCATGGATGATCATCCAAAATCAGTACCCTGTTCCTGCTTTCTCCCCAAATCCCTTGATTCCATTAGTCCAAAGAGCTAAATCTAACTCGCCCTCTAGAATACAACCCTAGTTACACTCATTTGACTCAGTGTGCCAACAGAGGGTAACTCCTGAAATGCAAACACTTCTTCCAGCTTTACCTGATTTGTAGGTTAATTGGTTTGTTTAAAGTGTAAATTGTCCCTAGTGTGTGGAGAATAGTGTTAATGTGCGGGGATCGCTGGTCAGCACGGACCCGGTGGGCCGAAGGGCCTGTTTCCGCGCTGTATCTCTAAACTAAAAACTAAACTAAACTAAACTCTCCATTTATCCTATCTATTCCACTCTGCATTTATCCTATCTATTCCTGATCACACCTTGATGAATGACCCCTACCAAATTTGGCAGACGTAACAATCCTGAACTCACTTCATACAGTCCTGAAATTTCCTTGGCTGTTTGAATTTATATTTGAATTTGGACTCAAATTCTTTTGACGAAAATAAGAACTGTAAAAGGAAAAAATGAAAGAGTTAAATAGATACATGATTCAAATGTTATGGCATTGACTGCAGGTGGGTTCTTTGGTTATGTTGGTTGTTACTTTGAGTCTCAAATTTTCTCCAGGAAAATTAAGAAGTGCAGAAACATTTTTGTTTAATTCTTCCAAGAATTGCCTTTGCAATGGATTTATTTAATTAGAAATGGATCAAGCAGACAGAAACAAAATACGTTACAACCAAATTGAATTAACAAAAGGAGACTTCAGCAAATTAATTATTCAATTTAAAATGTTTCTTTATTTGTGAGTCTATTATAATGCAAATTTATATATTTAGGAGTATTCATCGAGCTACAGAACAATTCAGCACAGAAACAGGCCCTTCATCCCATCATGTCTGTGCCAGCCCATTTTCTAGCTATTTTCCCCGTAGCTTTCTTTGTCTTCATGAATGAAATGTTCATCTAAATACTTCTAAAATGGTGACATCCGCACCCCTTTAGGACCTGCTTTCAAGACTTTAACCCATCTGTGGATGACAAAAATCGTCCTTAAGTCCCCTTTAAATCTCCTGTTCCTCCTTTAAACCTCTTCCTATTGATTATAGGCATCTCTGCTGAGGGAAAAGGTTTCTCGTTATCTATTATTTATCTCCTTCATAATTTTACATGTCTCAATCAGCGGCTTAGTTAAAAAACTTGATAGTATTTAATTATTTAATTTTTCACACAAATGTGGAAGGATCTGTTTTGCTTGAAGCTATGAGATCTTAATCATGTAGAGGAGCAAATACTGATAATCCAAGTTCAGAGGAAGGGAAGTCGTTTGGAGCAGATAAAGGTTGTGTATATTTGGTTGATTATCTTTGAAATGCAGAGAACATAGGAAATTGCCCACACATATGACTGGATTAGAGCTCAGATTTAGATGATACATGTTCTTTGTAAAGAGCAGATTAGGACAGCCAGCATTTGAGCATTGAGGAACGAAGGCTGATTTTTACAAGGAGTTAGAACTGCAGGCAACAAGGAGAATAAACAATGGGAATTAGATTTAGCATTTTAGTGCTAGCAATGGACTTGCTTTTGTAGGTTCCTTGTCGCTGCATGGTCCCCTGTGTCAATATGCACTCCAGGAGGATCTGCTCTCTTTTAATTTTGAAGGCTGCAAGTACAGATAGTTCAAGTCTGAAGAAGGGTCCCAATCCAATACATCACGTGTCCATTTCCTCCTCAGATGCTACTTGACCCGCTGGATTCCTCTAACACTTTGTTTTTGCTCAAATACTGGAGGTGTTTGGGTAATCTCCCCATCACGGCACAGCCTTAAGTGACTAGATATTACACATAATTTGTATTCTGCGTTTTGGTTGGAAAATAACCCCAAGGTAACCAGGAAATACAGGAAATACTGCTCTTGTCTCACACATGACCTGGTCGTGCTCCACATGCCAACTCATCGATTGGCATAGCAATGTTGATATTAACTCTGAACTCTGAAATGAGCCTTATCTTTCTCAGTGGCCACGATTGTTGTTGGGCACCAATAATTGCAGATTATTGCAGTATTTAGAGTTTTGCAGATTGTGGCTAATCTATTCACTATTTTTAAGGCAGAGATAGATAGATTCTTGATTAGTACGGGTTGTCAGGGGTTATGGGAAAAAGGCAGGGGAATGGGATTGAGAGGGACCGATAGATCAGCCATGATTGAACGATGGGCCAAATGGCCTAATTCTGCTCCTATCTCTTATGAACAATACTGTCTCCAGTAGACAGTGCAAAGGAACAAGTGATAAATTCTTAGCAATAACTGATGCAATCTTAAGTGGAGAAAATAGTGCTTCTGTGAGCAAGATCCAGTCAATGGAAATTATTTTTTTCAGAAATCTTCAACACAAGTCAAGTCATCAAATATATATGATTTATAACACCAGAAATACTCTAAATCCAATTGATGAGAAATTTCACACAGTTTATAGATGGTGTGTAATGCATTCATGAGATTATTGATTTGCAGTTTCATTTTCATTGTAGTCAGAGTCGCAATTCAGTTTTGGTTTGTGTCCAAAACCACAATAATAATCAAGCATCAAATATTGCTATACAATTTGAGTGTAAAACTTTGAGTGTAGATCTTTGAGTTGGCATATTCCATACAACACAAATTATTTGGTGGATTGAACAATCGCGGTTATTCAGCCATTGCAAGGCAGATGACATGAGTAATGTGATTTTCGCATCTCCCAGGCTGCAGCTGTTTTGCCCAAATCGTTTGCTGCAAGACTTCCAAATTAAAACAAAGGTTTGGATTATGCTCGAACACAGACATCAGTGGATTCAGTTTTATAATGTATCTGTAATTGGCAGATGAATACGAGTCATGAAACAGGGTAAGGCACATTGAATAAAAAGCTGGAATGAGATGCAGGGACATAAACATGACAAATCTAAGACTGATTTTCTCTGAGAGCGTCTCTGTCGAGACAGTGACTAATAAAGAAGAAAAATGACATGAAAGTGGAAGGGAGTAAATAATCTCAGAGATATGAATACTTTCAGTATAATTATAAAACATAGAACAGTGCTGCACAGGAACAGGCCCTTAGGCCCACAATGCCCACGCCGAACAAGATGCCAAGTTAAACTAATCTCCTCTGCCTGCACATGATCTAATTAATCAACACTATATAGATAGACAGCATATACTTGTAAAGAAATACCATTATATATTTCTTTATAGTTATCTGTGAAATAAATGACAAGAAAATTGTACAATTGTTGGTATATTTTGTGACCAAGTGCGGAGGTTCTACATGAAAAAAAAATCTTGAATTTCCATATGCTCCGGGTGGCGCCAGCAATGGCTGCCTCACCAACAGTCTGTCTGTCCCTTCCTTCTTTGTGTTTTAATAGTATGTGTTAAATGTATGTTTTTAGTGTTCTTTAGCTTGTTTTATGTGGGGGGGGGGGTTGGAGGAAACTTTTTCTAATCTTTTACCTCGACGGAGATGCGATTTTTTTTCCGTATCATATCTCCGTCCACACAGCGGCCTAACATCGAGGGGTTGGCGGCCTTCGCTGGAGACTGACTTTTGAGAGCTCCACCGCGGGGAGCCTATTGACTTTAACATCACGGAGCCCACGATCCCTTTGCCAGGGATCGACCACGGAGCTCCAACCGTGGGTGCTTGCGGACTTAACATCATGGAGCCCGCGGTCTCTGGTCAGAGACCGACTTCGGGAACTCCAAACTGCAGGAGCTTCGACCGCCCCGACACGGGAGTTTCGATCACCCCGACGCGGGAGCTTAGATCGCCCCGACGCGGGAGCTTAGACCTTCGGTTGTGGTAGCTTCGATTGCCCCGACGGATGGTTCGACTGCCCTGACCGTGGGAGAATAAAGAGGAAGAAGTTTGGACTTTTTTGCCTTCCATCACAGTGAGTAATGTGGGGAATCCGCTGTGGTGGATGTTTATGTTAACTTTATGTAGTTGTGTGGCTTGTTGCTCTTTTATTTGTATGGCTGTATGGTAATTCATATATCACTGTACCTTAATTGGTACATGTGACAATAAAAGACCTTTGAAACCTTTGAACTTAAGTTTTCTTAAAATCTCAAGTATCAGTTTAGTGAAACTGAATAGTTCCTCACATGTGAGACGATAATCATGTGAAGTACAGACTCTCCCTTTGAATGTGGTCAGCCAGGTCATGAGAAATTCCACTTGATGCCTTCCAATGTTTGGACGTATGTACTTACATAAGGCGGCACGCGTGATCGACATGATGGCAGGAGGAAGGAAACAATCTGCAGTCTGGTGGCAAAATAAAATGAAATGGGGGTTTGGAATCATGCTATCAATTTCCATTTGATATAATGTAATAGCTGCAGGCAGTGAAGAATGTTGGGGTCCATTTACCCCACTGACCCACAGCATTTCCTTAAACCATTTTTAATAGGTCCAGATTTATTTTGTTGAATGGATTTGTCCAATAACCATTATTATTCTTGTTGCATCAGTTCTTGCAATTTGCTTCAGATATATTTGTCTGAAGAAGGGTCTCGACCCAAAACATCACCCATTCCTTCTCTCCAGAGATGCTGCCTGTCCTGCTGAGTTACTCCAGCTTTTTGTGTCTATCTTTGTAAATATGTCTGCATTTTTCCACTGAGAAACATCCACAAAATTTTAATTACAATTGCTTACAGTTTACAGTTTTGAAATTATAGGAGTACATTTTTTTGGAATTGGTATTTATTTTGTGAGCTTTACAGTTCAAGTTGTATTGGTGTATGGAATGAGCTGCCGGAGGAGGTAGTTGAGGCTGGTACTATCGCAACATTTAAGAAACATTTAGACAGGTACATGGATAGGACAGGTTTAGAGGGATATGGGTCAAATGCAGGTAGGTGGGACTAGTGTAGATGGGACACGTTAGCCGGTGTTGTCAAGTTGTGCCACAGGACCTGTTTCCACAGCGGATCACTCTATGACTCTTAAGTTCCAATCATTGGATATATAATTACATGTTAAATGCTATTTGCAAATCTCCATAGGTTAATGGGCCTGAATGCTAATGCAATAACAAATGTATTAAGAGGAAAAGAAGCTATTTTAGCCTCTTGAGTCAGCTCCACATTCATAACTGATATTCTACCTTAGCTCCACTATCCTGCTCTATTCCCATATTCCTAATATGAAATGTACCATCCTGGCTCTCCAGAATCCTGGTCTGCTTTGCCTGTAGCACAACAGGGGGAAATGGATAATTCAGTCAAACAAAAAGGGAAAGGAGAAGGACAGGAGGATGCAAAAGGGTTAACGCAGATTAATGCCTCAGCAGTCTCTGTACTACAAGATTCACCCATCTTCCAACAATTCAGCCAGCTGAGTTCTAGATAGTGAAAGCTTCCTACATTCACCATCGGTCCTGCCCTCCTTACCCACCACGATTGCCCTGTGTCCATCCACATCTCTATATGAACTTTGTAAGTCACAAACCAATATTGTGCAAGAACAGAAAGCAGAATCAACATGTAGTTTAAACATCCATCCAAGGAACTGAAACTTGATAATGTATCCCTGTTCAAAACATAAGGGCTATTACAAATCATTACGCTTCCCCTTTCTAGTTCAACACAGAGCAAACTGGCTTCAGCGAAGGGAGGGATGATGCTCAGATCACTGCTCCGATGGACGAGATGTTGTTGGCCAAATCACGGGTGGTAATGAGTCAGCGTACTGGAGAGGGATGGGAGACTTGGTTGAATGGTGCTGCAACAACAACTTCTTGCTCGACATCAACAAAACTAAGGCACTAAATGCAGGCTTCGAAAGAGGAAGTTAGGATAACATGTGCCAATTTCAGGGGTGGATCTGAAATGGAGAAAATGAGCAAGTTCCGGGGCGTGAACAACTCGGATGACCTGCTTGCCCAGCAAATAGATATAGTCATGAAGAAGGCACACCAGCATCTCCAATTCCTTTGAACTTTAAAGAGATTTGGCAGGCTCTAACAAACTTCTCCAGATGCACCATTGAAAATATGTTGGTTGCATCAGATCCTGGTAGGGCGATACCAACCGACAGGAATGCAAGAGGATGCAGTGAGAGGTAGAATCAGACACATGGACACAACCCTTCCCACCATTGAAAGCAACTGCATGAGCCACTGCCTCAAGAAGGTGACATCTATTAGCAAGGATCCTTGGCCCATGCCCTCTTCTTACTGCTAACATTGGGCAGGCAGTACAGAAGTCACTTACCACCAGAATAACTATTTTCCTACAAAATAGACAATAGGTGCAGGAGGAGGCCATTCGGCCTTTCGAGCCAGCACCGCCATTCAATGTGATCATGGCTGATCATTCTCAATCAGTACCCCGTTCCTGCCTTCTCCCCATACCCCCTGACTCCGCTATCCTTAAGAGCTCTATCTAGGTCTCTTGAATGCATTCAGAGAATTGGCCTCCACTGCCTTCTGAGGCAGAGAATTCCAAAGATTCACAACTCTCTGACTGAAAAGGTTTTTCCTCATCTCAGTTCTAAATGGCCTACCCCTTATTCTTAAACTGTGGCCCTTTGTTCTGGACTCCCCCAACATTGGGAACATGTTTCCTGCCTCTAACGTGTCCAACCCCTTAATAATCTTACACGTTTCGATAAGATCTCCTCTCATCCTTCTAAATTCCAGTGTATATAAGCCTAGTCGCTCCAGTCTTTCAACATATGATCGTTCCGCCATTCCGGGAATTAACCTAGTAAACCTACGCTGTACGCCCTCAATAGCAAGAATATCCTTCCTCAAATTTGGAGACCAAAACTGCACACAGTACTCCAGGTGCGGTCTCACTAGGGCCCTGTACAACTGCAGAAGGACCTATTTGCTCCTATACTCAACACCTCTTGTTATGAAGGCCAACATTCCATTAGCTTTCTTCACTGCCTGCTGTACCTGCATGCTTCCTTTCAGTGACTGATGCACTAGGACGCCCAGATCTCGTTGTACGTCCCCTGTTCCTAACTTGACACCATTCAGATAATACTCTGCCTTCCTATTCTTACCACCAAAGTGGATAACCTCACACTTATCCACATTAAACTGCATCTGCCATGCATCCGCCCACTCACACAACCTGTCCAAGTCACCCTGCAACCTCATAGCATCTTCCTCACAGTTCACACTACCACCCAGCTTTGTATCATCTGCAAATTTGCTAATGGTACTTTTAATCCCTTCATCCAAGTCATTAATGTATATTGTAAATAGTTGCGGTCCCAGCACCGAGCCTTGCGGTGCCCCACTAGTTACTGCCTGCCATTCTGAAAGGGACCCATTTATCCCCACTCTTTGCTTTCTGTCTGTCAACCAATTTTCTATCCATGTCAGTACCCTATCTCCAATACCATGTGCTCTAATTTTGCCCACTAATCTCCTATGTGGAACCTTGTCAAAGGCTTTCTGAAAGTCAAGGTACATCACATCCACCGGCTCTCCCCTGTCAATTTTCCTAGTTACATCCTCAAAGAATTCCAGAAGATTAGTCAAGCATGATTTCCCCTTCGTAAATCCATGCTGACTCGGAACAATCCTGTTACTACTATCCAAATGCTCCGCAATTTCGTCTTTTATAATTGACTCCAGCATCTTCCCCACCACTGATGTCAGACTAACTGGTCTATAATTTCCCGTTTTCTCTCTCCCTCCTTTCTTAAAAAGTGGGACAACATTTGCTACCCTCCAATCTACAGGAACTGATCCTGAATCTATAGAACATTGGAAAATGATCACCAATGCGTCCACAATTTCTAACGCCACCTCCTTAAGTACTCTGGGATGCAGACCATCAGGCCCTGTGGATTTATCAGCCTTCAGTCCCATCAGTCTACCCAACACCATTTCCTGCCTAATGTGGATTTCCTTCATACAAGGTTTTTGAACCAACCTGAAGGATCTGAAGAAGCCACACAGTGCTGGAGTAGCTTAGCAGATCAGGCAACATCTCAGGAAAACATGGATAGGCAACGTTTCAGGTCGGGACCCCTCATCAGACCCCTTTTCTACATATCTTCTTCAGGGGTGTCAAGACCCAAAACGTCAGCCATCCAGGTTCTCCTGAGATGGTGTCTGATGCACTGACTTATTCCAGCACTTCATGACTTCCCAAACCCCATCTACTGAATTTGGTGTTTCCGATGTAGCCTCCTTTACATCGGCAAGACAGTGTAGCTATGCAATCGTTTTGCCGAACATTTGTGCTCGGTCTACTAAAACTCTCGATTGCCAACCATTTTAACTGCCCTTTGCATTCCCATAGCGACCTTTCTGTCCTTGCCCTCCTCTATTGCCAGATTGATGCCACACATAAACACGAGGAACAACACATCATATTTCACTTAGCTATCTAAAAACTCAATGGCATGAACATTGAATTCTCCAGTTTCAATCAATACTCCCACTATCCCCCCTCTCTTTCCTGTGCCCCTCTTCCCACCCTGGTGCAAACACAACCTTCCCAACCTGGTGCAAACACAACTCTATTATCTCCCACTCCTCCCCCACCCCAGCCATTCGCTCCTTTCTCCTCCTTCACAGGCTCATCTCCCAGCACCGAGTTGCCTATTTCCCTTCTATACCCCTCGATCCCCTTCCCCCTGCCCCCTTCCACTCATATCCCTCCCTCCGGCTTAACATTTCACACCACCTCTTCTCTCCTTACCTGACACCCTTTTGTTTCCGTGTCACCTCTACTCTTTGTCACTTACTCCACTCATCTTCCAATCACCCCTCCCCGCACCTGTATTCACACATCACTTGCCAGGCTTTGCTCCACCCTTACCTCCTTTTTCCAGGCTTATGCCTCCAACTCAGTTAATCTGGTCCCAATCCAAAATGTTGCCTGTCCATTCCCTCCATAGATTCTGCCTGACCTACTGAGATCATCCAGTATTTTGTGTTTTACTTCATCCTACTATTGTGATTAGGTTAAAGTGATTCTGACAAACACATCAGAGACATCCTATCTGCCAATCCTTCTGTGCACCAGACCTCCTCTTTCCAAAACACCACCAAAGCACAATTCAGCCTTTTCCCCCTCTCAGAATGACTTGGAAATGTATTTTATTTGAAACCTGTTGTAACTTAAAAACGTCATTCCTTCATCCCTTGTGGTGGCCTCTTCAAGTTTCCTACTTTTAATAAAAGTTAATAGAAGCTTAAATATTTTGCTGCCTGCATAGGAGAGTCCCAGAAGGCTGGATTAAACAGTTACCTAGTAGAGATATGTGAACTGCTGAACCTTCACATATCTTTACAATCTCGAAGGGGAGAAATTGAGGTGCCTACTGGGTTTGACCTACATACGAGTCAGATGAGGCCAAGTTAGTGTAAATATATTATCGTTAACAAATATCTTTTGCACTGACCTAACTTGGAATCACATCTCTTAATTATATGTTAATGTACTCTTTTCTCCCCTCACAAGTTTATTGATGTCATTTGTTGATTTTTACAGCAGAGTGAAGTATACATTTTCTCTTGGGTTTACAGGGATATCTGAGTTAATCCATGGTTGTAAAAGTGAAGTTAAAAAGACCTGGAAAATTTCCAGGACTGAATTTTGTTGTTCAGTATTTCTATGCTATTCTTAGAAGGATTGCTCAGTAAGATGTCAGCTTTACGTACTTTGTCTTTTTCCCCAAAACCGCAACTCGTCTCATAGAAATAAAAACAAAGATATCTATAAATGTTATTCGAAAGACTGCACCTAAAAATAGCACATGACATAGCTACTAGAATTATTTGTAGTTGAATGGTTTTTCCATCCCATTATACTATATCTGGCAATAGGAAATATAATGTTTAAAAAAAGGTAAAACTCTCCGTCATTCCCATCAGTAATGAAAACAGCCTATTCCCAATTAATTGGGAATAGAAATGCCCCCAAAAGGCAGCTGATATCACCAAAGATCCACATCACCCTGGCCACCCTCTCATTTCACTCCAACCATTGGGAAGGTGGTGTAGGAGTCGGAAAACCATGATCGCCAGGTTCAAGCATAACTTCTTTCCCACAACCATCAGGCTCTTAAGCACCACACAAACATTAACCTCAAATATGAACTTCCATGTACTGTCTTTGGTTGCACTAAGGACTTAGTGGGGGTTTTTGCATGTATTGTGGTTATTAATTTACTGAAATGTTGTTTATTATATATTATCTATGCGAATTGCATTTACAAGCTTGTTATGTTGCTGAGGAATTTCATTGTTCCATTGTCAGTTCCAATGACAATTAAACAGGTGAGGTGGTACACATCCTAAACTAAATCACCAAATTAAAAGGAATGATTTTCCTATTAGAGAGCTGAATTTCTTGTACAGGCCATGATTGTTATTTTTCAAAAATCCAGCTTTTGGTGACAGTAGATATTTTCAATATCCTTTGGGAACAAAATATTAGCTTTTGAAACTGTTAGAGCTAAGAAGTTGAACACCATTTTGTCTACATTTACAAAATCCTTGCACGCAGAACTAACTTTCCCTTTGCTGTTCCTTCCAAATTTGCACTCTCCACAGTGGTGCTAAAGAGGGCAAAATTGTGCAGAGGCTTTTTCAGTCACTCCTTCTAGAGAAAGGTCCTTGCCTCTCATTAGTAACAGTTCAGATGACAGCTGAAAATATAGAAAACCAAAGTGAAATATCATGCATGTTCAGTGTCGGTAACTTTGTAAAATCTCTGCCTTGTTTGTTGGATAGATAACATGTATGTCGCAGACATATTTCTACTACTCTGCCTGCTTATTGTCTCCTCAAAACTATCAGGCACCATGTAGTCTGATATCACAGTTTTGTTCCACTCTCAAATCTCTTCATGGGTTTCCTTATTTGTGCATCTTCCAGACACATTGCTACTCTGCTTATGATCAAACTGTTGCAATAACATCGCTAATGTATATAAAACTTGGATGGGTATTTAAAGGCACTAAAGATAAACCATTGATTGAAAACACTAAATCAGACCGATAAGGCAATACTTCAATGCTAGATTCATTATAAAGTGATCTGCAAATATTATTGATGTTCTTCAGAATGCGTATGACAGTAAAATCTAATTAAAATGTAAATCCACAGTCTGAGAGGAGATGCATAATACTTTTTAACCACGTGCATTGAATCACTCATCGCCTCTGCACCTCTTGACAAAATGAGGCAGACTATTTCTGTCTCCTTTCTCTGTTCGTTTATTCACTTCTCTATTTATTCACTTCTCTATGTTCTAGAAATCCCTGTAAAGCGTCTTTGAGTGTTTGAAAAGCGCTATATAAATGTAATGCATTATTATTATTATTATAAAGAATGTGGATAATTTACAAGTAATTCACTTAACACAAATCTTTGTATTAATATTCCAAAACCAATAAAATAGTCCAAGTAAGTTTCAATTAACAGTCTCAAAATCAAAATCTGGTTAAGCAGATAAAGCTGCAGAAAAAAAACATCTATGCTTTTCAATTGTTTGTTTTTGAACAGTGACATGCCAAAACATTATGACCTGATCAGCCAAAACATTATGACCACCTGCCTAATATGCTGTTGGTCCTCCGTGTGCAGCCCCATACGCAGCAGGGTGCGCTGCACTGTGTATTGTGACACATTCCTCCCGTGACCACCATTAAAATTTTCTGTGACTTGTGCCACAGTAGACCATCTTTGGTTCGGACCAGACGGGATAGCCTTTGTTGCCCTCGCGCATCGATGAGCCTTGGGCGCCCAACACCCTGTTGCCGGTGAGTGGTTTGTCCCTCCTCGGATCACTGTCGGTAGATACTCACCACTGCTGACCAGGAGACCCTTTACAAGCTTTGCCATTTCAGAAATGCTCTGACCCAGTCGTCTGGCCATAACAATTTGGCCCTTGTCAAAGTCACTCAGTACTCCTGCCCATTTCTCCTGCATCCAACACGTCAACTTCAAGAACTGACTGTTCACTTGTTGCCTAATATGTCCCACCCCTTGACAGGTGCCATTGTAACAAGATAATCAATGTTATTCACTTCACCTGTCAGTGGTCATAATGTTTTGCCATAGGCTAATTGCAATTGGTACCTTGCAATTAGCCTATGGAATGCAAATCATAATGTATTTATACTTAATAATCAGCATACTTAATACTTAAGAACTTAATTATACAATACTTTTATACTTAAGAACCTTCAGATGTAATCGAATGGATTATAATCAACAATCTTAACAATGGGATAGTTTGATCCCTAAACATATTACCGTCATCAATCAATATGTCGGTTTCAACTAGTGACTATTGCGAGAAGTATAATTAGTTTAAATGAAAGAGCTTCATTTTTATGTGGTATTCATTTACACAATATATCACTGTAAAGGGTCTGTAGTCACATAATGGTTAGCCCATGGAGGATGGATTTTTTACACTTAAATTGTTTCTAATTTTAAATGTGCAGTCTTGGAAACAAAGGATAATCTTCTCCACTCATCGATTCATGACAGAACATTTTACCAAGAAACATGTGAAACTATGGATAATTAAAATAAGAGATAAAATGACACAATTATGAATTACAATTAATTTAAATTCATTAAATATTCTTAGAGTAAGAATGGAATGTTTGATTAATCCAAGAACAAAATATAATTTAGTGATTAAATTATTTAACAGCTTTTAACTAAAGGTGCACAACATTGTGCATAAAGTTGTCTGGGATTATTCATCTTGATATTAACATGTGAATGCTTAGAGATATTAAAATAGCAATAAGTGGAATTAAAATAACAGCAGAAGCAACAGACTTACAGTGAAACAGAGCACAGAATGTCCTTGGAAGAAATTGTGATCCAAATCTCTCATTGAGTAAACATGCAATTGATTTGCAATCAGTAAGCTGCCATGACTAATTTTAGATGAATGCCAGTTTGAATTGACCAAAACATCATCCGCATTAGGGAGAGTACTCAACCCTGATTCAACTTCAGTTCAGTTCAGTTTAGTTTATTGTCACGTGTACCGAGGTACAGTGAAAAATGTTTGTTGTGTACTATCCAGTCAGCAGAAAGACAATACATGATTACAATTGAGCCATTTACAGTGTATAGATACATGATAAGGGAATAATGTTTAGAGCAAGATGGAACCTGCAAAGTCCGATCAAGGAAAGTCCAAAGGTTACCAAAGAGGTAGATAGTAGTTCAGCACTGCTCTCTGGTTGTGGTAGGATGATTCAATTGCCTATTAATAAATAGGATAGGATTTTACGTACAATTTCCACAGAGTTCAATGAGGTGAAATTTGTTTCCAATGGTAAGAGGTCATATGGTATCTATGTACATAAAAAACACAAGGCATAGGAGGAGTAGGTCCTCTGAGCCCCCTTACCATTCATTAGGCTCTTGGATGATCTTCTATTTAGTTTTAGTTTTAGTTTAAGAGATACAGTGCGGAAACAGGCCCTTCGGCCCACCGGGTCCACACCAACCAGAGATCCCCGTACATTAACACTATCCTACACACACTAGGGACAATTTACATTTATACCAAGCCAATTAACCTACAAACATGTACATCTTTGGAGTGTGGGAGGAAACCTGAGCACCCAGAGACAAGCCACGTGGTCACAGGGAGAACATACAAACTCCGTACATTCGAGCACCCTTAGTCAGGATCGGAACCGGGTCTCTGGCGCTGTGAGGCAGCAACTCTACCGCTGTGCCACCATGCCGCCCTGTTCAACATCACTTGTTTCACATTTACCCCAAATCCTTTGATTCCCTCGGTATCCAGACCCGCAGTCCTGCCAACCCTGCTACAGCCTCAGTATCCAGACCCGCAGTCCTGCCAACCCTGCTACAGCCTCAGTATCCAGACCCGCAGTCCTGCCAACCCTGCTACAGCCTCAGTTAGAGTAGCTCCGTTGGTCCCATCAACACAGATGTGGTTAAGATTTGATCAATATTTTTTGTTGCGCATTAGTTCAGGTGCTGCCATTGTGGTGAATCACAGCACTCTTTCATAGAATTGCAGAGAGTGAGTTTGCACTTAATATTCCCTCATTTTCTCCAAGAAATACCCGATAAGCAAATTGCTGCTTGGACAAGGAAGGAAAGCTTACAGATCTAGGACATGATAAGCACAACTCACTTCCATGACTGCTAGAAAATGTAATTGGTTCTCTCGTTACTGTATACATGTCTGAAAGACTGAACTTATTGGTCACAAACATCTACTCCTGTTGAGAAACGCTCTGCACAGCAGCAGGGCCTTGTACAATGGAGACACAGGAAACTGCAGATATGGACTGGTCACACAGATATGGACTGGTCCCACAGCGTCAGATACCTGGGTTCAATCATGACCTCAGGAGCTGTCTGTGCAGAGTTTGCATGTTCTCCCTGTGACTGCTTGGGTTTCCGGGTGCTCCGGTTTCCTCCCACATTCCAAAGACATGTGGGTTTGTAAGTTAATTGGTCTCTGTAAATTAGTGTGTAGGGAGTGGATGCGAAAGTGGGGTGACATGGAACTAGTGTGAATGGATGATTGATGATTGGCATGGACTCGGTGGGCCGAAGGGCCTGTTTCTCTAAACTAAACTAAACCAAGCTACATATGAAGAGGCCATAACAAGCCCAACTCAAAATTGATTTGACATCTTTGCTATCTGTCAAAACAGTTAGAATTTTTTGAAACCTTCAACAAACTATTACCATCAAACAATCAACTGAAAGGTTATTAAAAAAACATTTTTTTAATATTTGAAAAAATGTCACCAAACATAAAGAATTAAAATAAATTAACATATCTTATTCTTAATTATCTTGCAACCATAAAATCTCCATTAAGTGGATTCTGAGTTGGGCTAACGGAATGCATGATCTGCACATAGATTCCCCAGAGTCAGTGATCTAAACCTCGAGCAGAGATGCTGCTGTTGTTTCTCAGGGAATTCCAGCTTACAAAACAGCTTCCATAAACATCGAGCAGGTATGGCATAATGGGTTCTCATCTCCTACGTGTGGAGAGATGTTGAATGGGCATGGTGGCATGGAGAGTACAGCGGTACAGAGGAACTTCCATACATGTATGCAGTAGATAACGGGAAGAAATAGTGGCAGAGATCAATGATTGGACTGTTGTTCTGAGAGTTTAAAGGAAGTGCAGAAAGAAGTTTATTGATTAGGTAAAAGTTGTCATTTTTTCAATCACGAGCCCTTCCATACGAGCTATTAACCTTAAACATTATTTCAATTCACACTGAACCCTTGAATCAGAATGCTTTACCTCTTCTCACACAGTTTACACATTCTAACCCCACCGTTCACATCTTGCACACAACACACTGGCAGCTGTTTAAGCAATAGCAGTTACATCATCCAAACGTATTGCAGGACGCTCAATGAATGCTATTGAGAGAATGGTAGACACAAAATGCTGGAGTAATTGCTCCAGCATTTTGTGTCTACCTTCAATTTAAACCATGTAAATGTGATACAGTTGCAGTTTGAGCCAGTGTACTCACCAGCCACAGTTAATAAAGCAAAATATTTTCCAGTTGCTTTTTAATTCAGTTTTGTTACCCTTTAATTTCTGTATAATTAAGTCTTCACATTGCACTACAGCACTTTGTGTCTCTTATTGTTGAGCTCTCCTTTAAAGCACTTCATTCACACTGTCAGCTGGCTCTCAAATTTACTGATTTTGGAAGTTGTCCAGCTGAGACTCTCACCATTGAGTGTTGGGGGGCTCCGGGAGTGTGGAGGCATCACAACTGAGCTCCTTTTAACATTCACACGTTCAGTACAAGCTTAGCTGATGATTCATTCCATTAACATCGACACTGAGAGCAACTGAGATCAGCTAACAGACTTAGGGATAATGCATGAACATTTCTTGTTCAAATAGGTGCCCTGGGTATCAATGAATATTAAGAACACTTTTACCATCAGAAAATTGTGTGAGTAATGCCTTACAACTTGAATAAATTATATTAAAAATATACTAAGAATGGCCGTTGAAATAAGGCAAAGGTCACACGAGCTACTAAACGTGCTGCTTTGAAAAGGTCATGCCATGCATGATATCCGTCTTTTAATTTTAATGTGTTATGTGGACTGCACATAATGGTCTACTGACTGGTGGAGATTAACTGTGTGGATTTGGACCTCAAATTCTGACACGGCCTAAAAATTATACAAATCCAACATCAGATTAGTTTTAGTTTAGTGATATAGCATGGAAACAGGCCCTTCAGTCCATCGAGTCCATGCAAACTAGCAATCGCTCATACATTAGATCTATCCCACACACTAGGGACAATATACAAAAATCATTTAACCCACAACCCTACAAATCTTTGTAATGCGGGAAACCGGAGAGAGAAAACCCACCAGATCACAGGGAGAACGTACAATCGCCATACAGACAACGCCTGCAGTCAGGATCAAACCCGGGTCTCTGGCGCTGTTAGGCGGCAACGCTACCGCCGCGCCACCATCCACTCCTCCTATTTTCACCCTGAATTCATTTCAAACTGCTTGATCTTTCCTCAGTCTGTAGCTGGTCCAAAACCGTTCTACTGCCACAAATACCCATTGAGTGGTACAGGAAAGCAGAGTATTACCTGAATGGTGACCGATTAGGAGAAGGGGAGATTCAACGTGACCTGGGTGTCATGGTGCACCAGTCATTGAAAGCAAGCGTGCAGGTGCAGCAGGCAGTGAAGAAAGCGAATGGTATGTTGGCATTCATAGCAAGAGGATTTGAGTTTAGGAGCAGGGAGGTTCTACTGCAGTTGTACAGGGCATTGGTGAGACCACACCTGGAGTATTGTGTGCAGTTTTGGTCTCCTAATCTGAGGAAAGACGTTCTTGCCTTAGAGGGAGTACAGAGAAGGTTCACCAGATTGATCCCTGGGATGGCGGGACTTTCATATGAAGAAAGACTGGATAGATTAGGCTTGTACTCGCTGGAATTTAGAAGACTGAGGGGGGATCTTATAGAAACATATAAAATTCTTAAGGGGTTATCATATCATATCATATATATTCAGCCGGAAACAGGCCTTTTCGGCCCACCAAGTCCGTGCCGCCCAGCGATCCCCGCACATTAACACTATCCTACACCCACTAGGGACAATTTTTACATTTACCCAGCCAATTAACCTACATACCTGTACGTCTTTGGAGTGTGGGAGGAAACCGAAGATCTTGGAGAAAACCCACGCAGGTCACGGGGAGAACGTACAAACTCCTTACAGTGCAGCACCCGTAGTCAGGATCGAACCTGAGTCTCCGGCGCTGCATTCGCTGTAAAGCAGCAACTCTACCGCTGCGCTACCGTGCCGCTAGAGGCTAGATGCGGGAGGATTGTTCCCGATGTTGGGGGAGTCCAGGACCAGGGGTCACAGCTTAAGGATAAGGGGGAAGTCTTTTAGGACCGAGATGAGAAGACATTTCTTCACACAGAGAGGGGTGAGTCTGTGGAATTCTCTGCCACAGAAGGTAGTTGAGGCCAGTTCATTGGCTATATTTAAGAGGGAGTTAGATGTGGCCCTTGTGGCTAAAGGGATCAGGGGGTATGGAGAGAAGGCAGGTACAGGTTACTGAACTGGATGATCAGCCATGATCATATTGAATGGCGGTGCAGGCTCGAAGGGCCGAATGGCCTACTCCTGCACCTATTTTCTATGTTTCTATGTTTCTATGTCTGGTGTTTACCATGGTTAGAATTGCAAATATCAGCATGAAACAAACTCAATGTGCTTCGTACTTCGAGGAACTAGGGATCTCCTTGGAGCATCAAAATCCCAAGGATGTTAACTCCAGCCTCGTTTCAGAAGAGTGAGCACAATTACCACTTGTTTAAAAACATCCAGTGTTTCATTTACCAGACTGATGTCACAGATGGTCGAAGAAGTAAATTGGAATTCCCAGCCTTCAGCTCAGAGAGGTTGACAGACTTTGGATAATAATTTGGTAAATTTATGTTTAAAATTTAGACAAAATAGTGCCATCAGGTGTGGATTATAAGCATCAACACAGAACATGTGAGCTGAACAACTGGGTGTGTGCTGTTAGTTAGTTGCAAGTAAAAATCTATTGATTAACGCAGTTAAAAACAGCCAATAAAGGTTGTGGAACAGGCAAGCATCTGGAAGGAAACATCTCCCTCCAGACCGGTCGGTGCACCGGTTTCCACACACATTCCAAAGACATCTGAAGAAGGGTCTCGACCCAGAATGTCACCCATTCCTTCTCTCCGGGGATGCTGCCTGTCCCAATGAGTTACTCCAGCATTTTGTGTCTATCTTCGGTGTAAACCAGCATCTGCAGTTCTTTCCTACACAGGTTGTAGGTTAATTGGCTTCTGTAAATTGTACCTAGTGTATAGGGTAGAACTCGTGGAGGGGGGGTGATTTCTAGTTGGCGTGTACTTGGTGGGCAAAAGGGTCCATTTCCACACTGTATCTCTAAACTAAAAAAACTAATCTAACTACTACTCCAGCAAGATAATTGATACTATAGTTCCCATTAAGGTCTCTCCCTAATGTTGGTACTTTTCCCTTTTATGGCCCCTGCTCCTTACATCCAGATGTGGGAAGTTGGTTTAGCCATTAACTGATGCTATAGATGGCATATCTACTTCAGTTTCTCCGGTCCAAATATCACCCAAATAATGCTCCTGCACATAATTTTAATTTCAGTTCCCCTTTGTCTATATTATAACTTATTTGAGCTTTAGTCTTTAACTGCCAGCACTATTCATCTTCCCAAAACTTCAGTTCAGTTCAGTTTAGTTTATTGACACGTGTACTGAGGTACAGTAAAAAGCTTTTTGTTGCATGCTATCTAGTCAGCAGAAAGACAATACATGATAACAATCAATCCATTTACAGTGATACGGGAATAATGTTTAGTGCAAGGTAAAGCCAGCAAAGTCAAGTCAAGGATAGTCTGAGGGTCATCAAAGAGGTAGATAGTAGTTCAGCACTGCTCTCTGGTTGTGGTAGGATGATTCAGTTGCCTGTGAACAGCTGGGGAAAAAAATGTCCCTGAAGCTGGTGGTGTGCGTTTTCACACCTATGCTTTTTGCCTGATGGGAGGGGAGAGAAGAGGGCCAGGGTGCGACTCGTCCTTGATTATGCTGATGGCCTTGCTGAGGCAGACTGAGGTATAAATGGAATCAATAGAAGGGTGGTTAGTTTGTGTGATGGTCTGGGCTGTGTACACAATTTGCTGCAATTTCTTACCGTCCTGGATGGAGCTGTTCCCAAACCAAGCTGTGATGCATCCTGATAAAATGCTTTCTATGGTGCATCTGTAGAAGTTGGTGAGAGTTGTAGCGGACATGCCAAACTCCATAAGCCTTCTAAGGAAGTAGAGGCGATGGTGTGCCTTCTTGGTTGTTGCTTCAATATGGGTGGTCCAGGACAAGTTGTTGGTGATATTGACTCCGAGGAATTTGAAGTTTTCAACCATCTCTACTTCGGCACTGTCAATGCAAACTGGGGTGTGTGTACCGCTTCACTTCCTGAAGTCGATCACTATCTCCTTTGTCTTGCTGATTTTGCGGGAAAGGTTGTTGTTCACAACATCAGGACA